>NC_092371.1:119274959-119587608 GCF_030028105.1 Mobula birostris
CCGAATGCTGGGAGAGCTCAGCAAGTCAGGCAGCATCTAAATGAATGAACAGTTGACTTTTCAGGCTGAAAAAATTCTTCAGGACTGGAAAGGAAGGGAAAAGATACCAGAGTAAAAAGGTGGTGGTGGGGGGGGGGGGAGATAGAAAAAGCTAGTTGGAAGTGATAGGTGAAGCCAGGTAGAAGTGGGAAAGGGTAAAGGGCTGAAGAGGAAGAAATCTGATAGGAAAGGAGAGTGGACCATAGGAGTAAGAAGAGAAGGAGGAAGGGACCCAATGGAAAGTGATTGGCAGAAGAGAAGATATAAAAGGTCAGAGTGGGGAATAGAGGAACAGGGGAGGTGGAGAGTTTTTTTTCCTGAAGGAGAAATCGATATTCATGCCGTCAGATGGGGGGTTACCCAGATGAAGGGCTTTGGCCTGAAATATCTGACTGTTTACTCTTTTCCATAGATGCAGCCCAGCCTGTTCAGTTCCTCCAACATTTTGTGTGTATTACTTTGATTTCAAGCATCTGCAAATTTTCTCGTTAATGTTCAAGATGTAGGTTTAAATGAAAGACATTGCAGTATATTGTCTCTTTCACATCTACAGGATGTCCGTAGGCACTTTAAAGCCAATAATTTACTTCTGAAGTGGCAATTTAGAAAATGCAACAGCTAATTCAAGCTTGTCAAGCAACATGCTAATGATTAGGTACTGTCCCAGAGAGGGATAAATTTTGCTGGGATATCATTTCCCTTCCTTTCTTTGCAATGGTTCCATGATACCAAGATGGGTTCTCAGTTTCACAACATATTGGGCACCCCACAGATTGGTCACGTCACACCACTGGTGCTTTTTTCTCATTCAAGTGTCTGGAATGTGACGTGAACCCACAACTTACTGACTCAGAAGCCAAATGTTTACTGAGCCACAAGTGATTCAGCAGAAAAAAAATTGTTAAAAAGTTACTAAAACAGCCGGAGATGAAGATCAGAAGAAATAAGAGTCGAGGAATTTCCCTTCTCCAAAAGGATAAAAAGAACTTTCTATTTTCATCACTTGATTTCTACACTTCATATATACCACACATCCAATCAACCCCCAAGAACACTGCCCTCATGTTTGTCATAACTGTAGCAGCTATCTCAAAAACAAATAAACAGATTCCAAAACATCACATCCATAAACTTTTCATAAAGGATCCAGAGGATTAAGGTACATGGGATCTATAGTGCCTTAGCAAATTGGATTCAATATCGAATTGGTCATAGAATGCTAGTGGTTAAAGGTATTTCTCTGACGAGAGGTCCGCAATCAATGGTGTTCCACAGGAAATCAAAGCTGGAACTTGTGTCATTTGCGTGATTTGAACCAAAGTGTAGTTGGCCTGTTTAACAAGTTTGCAGATGCAAAAATTGATGGTGATTATGTATAGTGAACAAGGATATAGATCAGCTGCAGGTATGGGCAGAGAGTTTAATCCAGGCAAGTGTGAGGTGCTGCATTTTGAGGAAGGGTCAGATGTGGGTAAAATATATAGAAAGTGACAGGACCCGGAGGAGCAATGATGCACAGAGGGATGTTAAGGTGAAAATTCATAGCTTTCTGAAAGTGGCAAAACAAGTAGGTAACCGGGAACGGTAGCGTGTAGCATGCTTGCCTCCATCATTCAGGGTATTGAGTATAAATGTCAGGATGTTATGTTAAAGCTACAGTTAGATGATGTTTGTAACTTTTAGTTCTGGTCACTGTACTACAGGAAGGGTGAAGAGAATACATTAGAGGTTCAAGCAACACACATCAAAGTTGCTGGTGAACGCAGCAGGCCAAGCAGCATCTGTAGGAAGAGGTGCAGTCGACGTTTCAGGCCGAGACCCTTTGTCAGGACTAACTGAAGGAAGAGTGAGTAAGGGATTTGAAAGTTGGAGGGGGAGGGGGAGACCCAAAATGATAGGAGAAGACAGGAGGGGGAGGGATAGAGCCAAGAGCTGGACAGGTGATAGGCAAAAGGGGATACGAGAGGATCATGGGACAGGAGGTCCGGGAAGAAAGACAAGGGGGGGGTGGGAACCACAGGATGGGCAAGAGGTATATTCAGAGGGACAGAGGGAGAAAAAGGAGAATGAGAGAAAGAATGTGTGCATAAAAATGAGTAACAGATGGGGTAGGAGGGGGAGGTGGGGCCTTAGCAGAAGTGAGAGAAGTCGATGTTCATGCCATCAGGTTGGAGGCTACCCAGACGGAATATAAGGTGTTGTTCCTCCAACCTGAGTGTGGCTTTATCTTTACAGTAGAGGAGGCAGTGGATAGACATGTCAGAATGGGAATGGGATGTGGAATTAAAATGTGTGGCCACTGGGAGATCCTGCTTTCTCTGGCGGACAGAGCGTAGATGTTCAGCAAAGCGGTCTCCCAGTCCCTTACTCACTCTTCCTTCAGTTAGTCCTGACGAAGGGTCTCGGCCTGAAACGTCGACTGCACCTCTTCCTACAGATGCTGCTTGGCCTGCTGCGTTCACCAGCAACTTTGATGTGTGTTGCTTGAATTTCCAGCATCTGCAGAATTCCTGTTGTTTACAGTAGAGGTTCGCCAGAATGTTGCCTGGATAAGAGTGTCTTAGTTATAAATACAGGTTGTACAAGCTTGGATTAGTTTCTCTGGAGCATTAGAGGTGGGGGGGAGGGGGGAGAAGAAGAGGGAGACCTAATCATATATAAAATTATGAGAGCCACAGATAGGTTAGATAGAGCTTCTTCTTCCATCCCCTCCCTCTCCCCAAGATGTAAATGTCAAATACTAGAGGGCAAAGATTTAAGTTGAGAAGTGGAAAGTTTAAAAATATCCACGGCAAATTTTTATATATACAGTGATAGATGCCTGGAAGACACTCCTGGGAGGTCATGGAAGCAGATAAGATAGCAGCACTTGAGATACATTTAGACATGCATATGAACAGAAAGGTAACGGAGAGATGAGGAACTTGGGAGCCCTCATGGACGATTCTCTTCCCTTATGACAAATGCAATGTTAGCATTCATTGTGAGGACTAGAATACAAAAGCAAGGATCTAATGCTGAGGCTTTATAAGGTATTGGTCAGATCAAAATTGGAGTATTGTAAGCAGTTTTGAGTCCCTTATCTAAGAACAGATGTGTTGGCAAGGAAAGGTTCACAAGAATGATTCCAGGAATGAAAGAGTTAATGTATGAGGAGCATTTGATGGCTCTGGGTCTGTACTCACTGCAGCTCAGAAGAATGTGGGGGGGTGGGGAACATCTCGTTGAAATCTATTAAATAGTGAAAAGGCCTAGATACATTGGATGTGGAGAGGATCTTTCTAAAAGTGGGGGAGTCTGAGACTAGAGGGCACAGCCTCGGAATAGAGGGACATCCATTTAGAACAGAGATGAGGAGAAATTTCTTTAGCCAGGGGGTAGTGAATCTATGGAATTCATTGCCACAAATAGTGGTGGAAGCAATCTGCAGCAATAAATATTGGGTATATTTAAAGTGGATGTCGATAGGATCTTTATTAATCAGGGCATCAGGGAGAATGGGGTGGAGAGGGATTATAAATCAGCCATTATGGAGAGGCAGAGCAGATTCAATAGGCCAAATGGCCTAATTCTGCTCCTATATCTATGATCTTATGAAAATTATCTGTATGGCAGGCATGCAAAACAAAGTTTTTCAAGTATCTAAGTACAAACATACTTCATCATATTAAAGTGAAGGTAATGCCACAATTAAATTCCTTGTGTGCATTCCAGCTCTCAGCTCTCCCTTCTTCATCCAAAAAAAAAAAAGAAAGAAATTTCTCTCCCCATCTGCCCATTATTTTACAGGCTATAAAATGCCCTTCACATTGAACTGATTTCATATCTTGAGGAAATGCCATACAAGAATTATTCTCTTATACATCGGCCACAGGATGGAGCTACAGACCACAGGAAAATCACATTTACATAATAACATAAGAAATAGGAACATCAGCAGGCCATCTGCCCTTTCAGCCTGTGCCACAACTCAATGAGATCATGGGTCCACCTACACCTGCCTTTTTCCATAATCCTTGGTTACCCTGATAACACAAAAATCCTTCTGTGTCTTAAATAGATTTAGTGAGGTAGCCTCTACTGTTTCCCTGGCAAAGAATTCCAGATTCACTACTCTTTGAAAAGCAGTTTCTCAACGGTCCTAAATCTATTCCCCTGAATCTTCAGACTATGTTCCTTAAATCTAGTTTCACTTATCAGTAGAAACAATATTCCTGCTTCTATCTTACATATTCCTTTCATAATTGTATGTTTCGATAAGAGCTCCTCTCATTCTTCTGAAATCTAAAGAGCATGATCCCAGATGACTCACTCATTTCCCACATGTTAACCACCCCCCCCCCCCCCATTTCAGGAATCAACCTTATGAATCTCCTCTGCATTGCTTCCAAAGCCAGAATATTACCTCTCTAATAAGGAGAGCAGAACTGCACAGTGCACTTTACAATTGCAGCATAACCACCCTGCTCTTAAATCCAATCCCTATCGCAGTGAAGGTCAACATTTCATTTGCCTTCTTGCCAGACTATTACACCTGCAAACCAAACTTTAGTAATTCATGCATCAGCATTCGCAAATCCCTTTGCACAACATGCTGCAATGTTTCCCTATTTAAATATTAATCTGATCTATTTTTCTTCCAAAATAGATGATCTCACATTTACTAACATTGCACTCCATCTGCTAGACCCTTACCCACTCTCTGAACGCAACAATACCTCTCTGCAGACTCACATCCTCTGCACACTTTGCTTTTCCACTCAGTTTAGTGTCATGAGCAAACTTAGATATGCTACCCTCATTCCCTTCTTCCAAATCGTTAATGTATATCATGAAGAGTTGTGGGCCGTCACAGTACTTGTACACAAGTAAAAGAGAATCCTGTGCACAGAATAATGGGGGGGGGGGTGAAACTGAGACTTGAATGTTAACTGTTTTTCTTTATGCACATGAAAACCTCTCCTCTGTATTCAGTATGAAAAAGGATGTTGCATTTGGTGAATTCAGACTGAAAACAGTGGAATTCTAGAACAAGTTAGCACTGGAAAAGGGTAAGGGAATCAGATGTAATAGGGTTTCAATAATTCCCCCAGGGCCAGATGATATCTGTCCTAGCTGCTATGGGAAGCAAGATAGGAGATTGCTGGGGCCCTGACAGAGATTTTTAAAATCTTCAGTGGCTGCAGGTGAGATGCCAGATAACCAGAGGAGAACAGATGTGGAACCTTTGTTCAAGAAGGGATGCAGAGAGAAGCCAAATAATTACAGACTGGTGAGCCTAAACTAAGTGGTGAGGAGGAGATATGTCTCTACCAAAGGAGGTGTAAGGCACTCCTTCCCTCCACTATCCTGCAGGTCACCTTTGGGTAAGGGATAACACCTGCTTAGGTCCCCGATCAGGGTCACAGGATGCCATGGGGTGCAGGTGGTGGATGATCATATGAGCAGCTGGTACATATCACAAGTCCCAGTTATGTGACCACTGATCCAGACAATCTCTGAAGAGTATTGATAATGGCTGGGATTACCCATCTTGTAAATCCCACATCATATGACACAGCACAATGATGATGATGAAGCAAATCAATGATGGAAAAAATAATCTGGAGGTACAGGAGTAATCAACACATGGAGAGACAAAAGAATTAATGAAAGATAGTCCACATGGATTTAAGGGGAGATACTGTCTGACCTTCAGAAGGTGACAAAGTGTATCAATGAAAACAGTGCAGCTGATAGAGCCTGCGTTGAGACGAACAAGGCCTTTGAAAAGAACCCCCATGGGAGATGGGTCCAAAAGATTAATCAATGGGAACCATTGGATCTGAACTTGACAGTACACAGAGGATGAGTTGAGAGCCGTTTTTAGTGACTGAAACGCTGTGTAGTATATCAGAAGGATCGCTGCTAAGATCTTTCTTTTTATATATAGACTGGATGCAAATGCAAAGTGATGCAATAACTTTGTAAGTTACATTAACATTAGTGGTAGAGGGGTCTGAGAAACTGCAATGCACTTTGTAGATGGTATACACTGCAGTGCCAGTGGTGCAAGGCATGAATGTGTATGATGGGATGTTCAATAAGTTGGCTCCTTTCCCTTTGTTCATTCTACAGCTCTCCCCCACTTGGTCTAACTTGCTTTCTCTCTTTCTCATTTCTGACAAAGGGTCTACAACCTGACACACTGACTTGTTTAACTAACTAACTAACTAACTAACTAACGCACGCTGTCGACTGATGGGCAAGTCTGAGGACTGACTATTGATAGCAGCTAGCTGGAATTGATTAGTCCTGCTTATTATGAACAAAACATACTTGGCAATTTTCTACATTATACATAAACCATTGGCAAAAGATGCAGCTTATTCTTCAGTGCAGTTTCCAATACGACAGCTAAGATGTTGTGTGGTCCCACAACCTTTGCAATATCTAGCTCTTTTGGTTTTTGCCTCAGTTGGGCAAAAACCAAGGTTCGTGAAGTACTCATCCAGGGACATGTTGTTTGCAGACGACGCGGCACTGGCAACACACTCTGAAGAGCAACTGCAACGCCTCATGGACAGCTTCTCAAGAGCCTGCCAGGACTTCAGCTTGACCATCAGCCTGAAGAAAACCAACGTGTTGAGCCAAGGCGTTGAGCACCCCCTGCCATTACCATCAACAACTACGAGCTGGAGGTAGTTCACGAGTTTACATACCTTGGCTCCACCATCACGGACAGCCTCTCCCTAGACCCCGAGATCAACAGACGGATCGGATGAGCAGCCTCAACATTTGCCAGGCTGACAAAGAGAGACTGGGAGAACAGAAAGCTGATGACACACACCAAGTTGCAGTCTACAGGGCCTGCGTTCTCAGCACACTGCTTTACGGCAGCGAGACCTGGAGCCTCTACTACAGCAAGAGCGGCGTCTCAATGCCTTCCACCTTCGCAGCCTGAGACGCATCCTGGACATCACGTGGACTGACCAAGTCACCAACGAGGTCCTGGCCCGCACCCAGATACCCAGCCTCTTCACCCTGCTCCAACAACGCCGTCTCCACTGGCTGGGCCACGTACACCGCATGTCAGACGGGAGGATCCCGAAAGACCTGCTGTACGGGGAGCTGGCCTCCGGCAAGAGAGCACAAGGGCGGCCCCATCTTCGTTTCAAAGATATTTGCAAGAGAGACATGAAGTCACTGAAAATGAACGTCGAGAGGTAGGAGGACATCGCAAGCAATTGCTCTCACTGGAGGCTGGAAGTACACAGAGGTCTAAAAAGAGGAGAAGAGAAGCTGAGGCTTGCTGCTGAAGAAAAGCACACTCGTCGGAAAAACAGCACCAAGATAACACTGGAGGACAGCGCCTTCAAGTGCAGTCGATGCAGCCGAGACTGTCACTCCCATGTGGGCCTCTACAGCCACAACAGACGCAGCTGTAACACAGACTGAAGCAAGACCTTCCAGGGGCAGATCCATGGTCTCACGAGACTAATGGATGCCACCACCACCACCATCTAGCTCTTTTAGCTGTTCAGTGATTTTTGAATGCTTCAGCCTTTTCTTCAACACTCATATGTTATGCTCCATCACATTGAGAATGGGGATGTTTTTGCCTCCTGATCAATTGCTGTTGAACACTTTGCTGTTTAATTGCCCTCTACCAATCATGACTAGATCTGGTAGGAGTGCAGAACTTTGATCTAGCCCAATGCTTGTGGGGTCATTTTGTTCTGTGTACTGCATCCACAAGCTGCAGCTTTGCCAGACTGGAATCTCATTTTCAGGTGCACCTGGTTCTGCTTCCAGCACTCTTATTGAACATGGGCTGGCTGATCCCTCATCAAGGTTCCCCAGATCTGAGGAAGATGGCACCAGCAAACAGCACAACCAAGGGCAACATCCTTCACACGGACCACAAAACTACTTCTTTCACTTCTTTTACTTTCAAATGTGCCACAGACACTGTTAGAACCCGTGATCTACATTTTGGTGGTGATCTGACAATTTGCTGTTTCCAAGGGGGGGGGGTTCAAGTGAGGTTTTGGGCGAAGTGTGCAGCTTGAAGACCAAACAGCCTGGGGACAGGGCATGAGCCCATGGTCAACCATTTCTCATCACTTAAAGCGCTGAGGAAGTTTGAAATCATCGACGAGAACGGAAAGTGAGTGGGTGTTCAGCACCGTCTATCAGCCTGTCACTCACTGTTGCCAGAGGAAGGGACTGGATGTGACGATCCCTCCCTCTCTCCCCCCCACCCCCTCTCAGAGGAAGGCCTGTGTTTGAGTGGTCTCGCGCTTCCTCTCACTTGACACTGCTGGAGTCCTGCGTCTTGGGCAAGATTTAATCGATGTGGCTTGTGGATTAGACTCTGTAGTTCATGCCATGATGTGTTTCTGGTCGCTCCATTTTTTTGTTGCTATTTTGTGAGATTTTAAACTGGGGTGGACTGGCTCTGTGGCCTGAAATTAACAAATGACATGGCGCTAGACTGAACTGAACTGAATATGCCTAGACAGGCTGGATGATTTGTGGTTAGGTGTTTTATATTCTGTGTTTTTCGTTGTTCTTTTTTTGCACATTTTGAGGATTGAAGTTTTTCTTTGAACGGGTTTCATGGCTTTCAGAAACATAGAAAACCTACAGCACAACACAGGCCCTTCGGCCCAGAGTTGTGCCGAACACGTCCCTACCTTAGAAATTACTAGGCTTACCCATAGCCCTTTATTTTTCTAAGCTCCATGTATCTATCTAAAAGTCTCTTAAAAGACCCTATCGCATCCGCCTCCATCACCGTCGACGGCAGCCCATTCCACACACTCACCACTCTCTGCGTCCACATCTTACCCCTGACATCTCCTCTGTACTTACTCTCTAGCACCTTAAACCTTTGTTCTCTTGTGGCAACCATTTCAGCCCTAGGAAAAAGCCTCTGACTACCCACACAATCAATGCTTCTCATCATCTTATACACCTCTACCAGGTCACCTCTCATCCTCTGTCACTTCAAGAAGAAAAGTTCACTCAACCTATTCTCATAAGGCATGCTCCCAAATCCTGGCAACGTCCTTGTAAATCTCCTCTGCATCCTTTCTATGTCTTCCACATCCTTCCTGTAGTGAGGCGACCAGAACTGAGCACAGTACTCCAAGTGGGGTCTGACCAGGGTCCTATAGAGCTGCAACATTACCTCTCGGCTCCTAAATTCAATTCCACAATTGATGAAGGCCAGTACACCGTACGCCTTCTTAACCACAGAGTCAACCTGCGCAGCTGCTTTGAACGTCCTATGGACTTAGACCCCAAGATCTCTCTGAACCTCCACACTGCCAAGAGTCTCAGAATACTATATTCTGCCATCTTATTTGACCTACCAAAATGAACCACTTCACACTTATCTGGGTTGAACTCCATCTGCCACTTCTCAGCCCAGTTTTGCATTCTATCAATGTCCCACCATAACTTCTGACAGCCCTCCACACTATCCACAAGACCTCCAACCTTTGTGTCATCAGCAAACCTACTAACCCATCCCTCCACTTCCTCATCCAGGTCATTTATAAAAATCACGAAGAGTAAGGATCCCAGAACAGCTCCCTGAGGCACTCCACTGGTCACCGACCTCCATGCAGAATATGACCCATCTACAACCACTCTTTACCTTCTGTAGGCAAGCCAGTTCTGGATCCACAAAGCAATGTCCCCTTGAATCCCATGCCTCCTTACTTCCTCAATGAGTCTTGCATGGGGTACCTTATCAAATGCCTTGCTGAAATCCATATAAATTACATCTACTGCTCTTCCTTCATCAATGTGTTTAGTCACATCCTCAGAAAATTCAATCAGGCTCGTAAGGCACGACCTGCCCTTGACATGCTGACTATTCCTAATCATATTATACCTCTCCAAATGTTCATAAATCCTGCCTCTCAGGATCTTCTCCATCAACTTACCAACCACTAAGCTAAGGCTCACTGGTCTATAATTTTCTGGGCTATCTCTACTCCCTTTCTTGAATAAAGGAACAACATCCGCAACCCTCCAATCCTCCAGAACCTCTCCCGTCTCCATTGATGATGCAAAGATCATCGCCAGAGGCTCAACAATCTTCTCCCTCGCCTCCCACAGTAGCCTGGGGTACATCTCATCCGGTCCCGGCAACTTATCCAACCTGATGCTTTCCAAAAGTTCCAGTATATCCTCTACATGCTCAAGCTTTTCAGTCTGCTGAAAGTCATCACTACAATCACCAAGATCCTTTTCCATAGTGAATACTAAAGTATTCATTAAGTACCTCTGCTATTTCCTCCAGTTCCATACACACTTTCCCACTGTCACTCTTGATAGGTCCTATTCTTTCACGTCTTATTCTCTTGGTCTTCACATACTTGTAGAATGCCTTGGGGTTTTCCTTAATCCTGCCCACCAAGGCCTTCTCATGGCCCCTTCTGGCTGTCCTAATTTCCTTCTTAAATTGCTTCCTATTAGCCTTATAATCTTCTAGATCTGTAACATTACCTAGCTCTCTGAATGCTTTGTAAGCTTTTCTTTTCTTCTTGACTAAATTTATTATAGCCTTTGGACACGATGGTTCCTGTACCCTCCCATAACTTCCCTGTCTCATTGGAATGTATCTATGCAGAACTCCACACAAATATCCCCTGAATATTTGCCACATTTCTTCCGTACTTTTCTCTGAGAATATCTGTTTCCAATTTAAGCCTCCGATTTCCTGCCTGATAGCCTCATAATTCCCCTTACTCCAATTAAACACTTTTCTAACTTGTCTGTTCCTATCTCTCTCCAATGCTATTGTAAAGGAGATAGAATTATGATCACTATCTCCAAAATGCTCTCCCACTGAGAGATCTGACACCTGACCAGGTTCATTTCCCAATACCAAATCAAGTACAGCCTCTCCTCTTGTAGGCTTATCTACATATTGTGTCAAGAAACCTTCCTGAACACACCTAACAAACTCCACCCCATCTAAACCCCTCACTCTAGGGAGATGCCAATTGATATTTGGGAAATTAAAATCTCCCATCATGACAACTCTGTTATTATTACGGTACACCTTTCCAGGATCTGTTTCCCTTTTCTTTCTTTATATCATCGTTGTCTATGGGAAGACGAATCTCAGGCTTGTATAGTGCATACATACTTTAAAATAATCTTAGAATGGAGAATATGCAGAGCCATGAGATTATAGATTGTAGTGGCTTATATTTAATTGCTGGGTCTATACCTTTTACTATAACTATAGAACCACACAACACAATGGAAAATGTCCATAACGCAAAGACAGGAAATGGTCTTCGCAAAGATTATACAGTCTGCCGATATCATCCGGGGAGAGCAGATGCATTCACCACAGGGTAGTGAGGAAATGACACCTTCAAACAGGTTCATCTCTCCTATTGACTCACTCACTACTTCTCTCAGATCAGCTCTGCCTCTACATCTAAAAAGCTGGAGAAACTCAGCACGTCACTCAGCTTTTAGTTTGTTGCTCCAAATTCCAGCATCTGTGGGCTAGTATATGGAATCCACATCTTTCATAACTTGGACAACTCAGTCACTGGTGGTGCTACTAAGCCACAGATTTGTGTGGAAGGCTTAGCGAGGTCAAATTTGTTGTATCCAAATTCAGGACTTTTTCTTTTTTTGATTTAGTATAGCAGATAGCCTTGAATATAACTAAAAATCTATCACAGTAGTACCAACAAGGTATGACACTTGAAACAAATGAAGTCACAGTACTGGTTCAGAGACAGAGAGAAGGAAGGAAGGATTGAAATATCCAAAGGGTTCTATTGTAGAAAAATGCAACATTCATGGCAGAATTCAACATCTTGAATTAACTAAAATTCAAAAATTGACTGAAACACAAAGAGATAAAAAGATTTAATGGAGAAAAGAAAAATAAACTATTTCCTTAAAGGGCAAATCTTAAGCAAAGGAATACAGAAAGGCACAATCTTAAATGTTTTGGAATGAAGTCAGAAAGAGGTTTCTTCACAGAGAGTGCTGGATATACAAAACCTTATCCAATCACCCTTCATCTTAAAACCATGGTATGCTTGCATCAGCAATTCAAGAAAGGTGGATGCATCTGAATGCAGTTTGAAACCACAAGTCAAAAGCTATATGGTGTTCAACAATGCCTCTCAAACTGAGGAGTAGATTTGTAAGGTGGGGGGAGGGGAGTGAGTAACACAAGGTGATAAGTGAGGACTATTGGATGGCTCTGCGCTTGTACTCACTAAGTTTAGAATAATGAGGGGGGAATCTCATTGAAACCTGTTGAATACTGAAAAGCCTACACAGAGTGGATAAGGACAAGATGTTTCCTATTGTGAGAAAATCTAAGACCAGAGGGTACAGCCAAAGAATACAAGGACGTCCCTTTAGATGAGAAGGAATTTCTTTAGCTATTGGGAATATTTAAAGTGGAGTAAAATATTTATAGTTCCACTGTATTTTGGTTTAATAATAAACTAATTTATCAATTTGGTCATCTGATGATGAACAGTTTCCCATCAGTTCTGCAAATCTGCTCTTGTCACTGACCACATTGTTTCCCTACACAAATGGTTCAAGTCGAGACCATAGAAAACCTCTTAGGAATCAACTCATGGAAGCAGACATCAACGATTGAATGTACCTTGAAGAAATGCAACTGTCCCGCTGACTTGTAGGGCCAAAGATGTTCAAAATGGAGAAGGAATAGTGGGTTGATATTAAGAACTGGAAGGCTGTGAATCAGGGCACACAGAAGACCTGACTTCACAAATGACCCATCCTGATACAGAATTTCAATAATTTCTTCCCTCCCACACAGACTGCTCCACCCACTGAATTCTGCATGCAAATTATTTGTCACCATGTCAGCCACCTGCTCCATCAATGGTTAAGACTTCAGTTCCCATTGACTCATTAATTGCTTTAGAAAACCACAAAACTGGATTGTGAACTAGTCATTTCAATCCAGAGAGACTGGTGAAGTAGTAGTAGACTTCAAGGAGACATGGACAGGAATGGATGAAGAGATGGCAAATAAAACTTAATGCAGACACAGTCATGGTAGGAAGAATGAGAAGAGGCAATTAAACTAGAAGGTACAGGGTGCAATAACAGAGATCCAAGAGTTAACACAAGAGATGGCAGATGCTGAAACCTGAAGCAAAAATCTGCTCTAGGAACTCAGCAGGTCAAGCAGTGTCTGCAAGGGAGGCGGGGGTGGGGGTGTTGCTGGAAGAGGGAAAGAGTTGCTGTTTCTGGCTAAACCCTGCATTAGGACTGACACAAGAGTATATGTGTGCACGACAAGTCAAGAAATAATCGTAAAAGTAGGATTTTGGTTTTGAAACACAAGTCTATAGAATTGGTAGTATATTGGTTAGCACAATGCTTTACAATACAGGTGACCCGAGTTCAATTCCCAAGGCTGCCTGTAAGGAGTTTATACGTTCTCCCCGTGACAGCGTGGGTTTCCTCCCACAGTCCAAAGTTGTACTGTGGGATTGCTGGGCAGTGCAGCTTGAAGGGTCAGAATGGCCTACTCTGTGCTGTCTCTCGATAAATAATTAGGTAAATAAGGAAATCAATGAACTTTCATAAAATAGTGACTCAGTAAAGCAGCTAACATTATCAAAGACCCCACCTACCCAGAACATCCTTTCTTCTCCCCTTTCGCTGGGCAAAAGATACAAAAGCCTGAAAGCACATACCACAAAATTCAAAGACAGCTTCTATCCTGCTGATATAAGACTGTTGAATGGACCTCTTGTATGATAAGATGGACCATTGACCTCATCATCTACCTCATCATGCCCTCGTAAGTTGTCTGCCAGCACTGCATTTTCTCTGTCATTTGAACATTACATTCTGCATTGTTATTGTTTTTGTCCTAGTACTAACTCGATCCACTGATGTGACAAAGTGATTTATGTGTACGGCATGCAAAACTTCTCACTGTACCTCAGGACATGCAAGAACAATAACCAATTTACCATCAGGTTGCTAGATTAATCACTGTAAATTGTCCTGGTGTGCAGGCAAGTGGTAGAACATGAGAGAATCAATAGGGGTTGGTATTGTCCAGATGGGCTAAAGGGCCTGTTTCTGTGCTGTACTTTTCTTTGATTCTATGAGTTTGGGAATAATATTAAATGGAATGAATGCAGGAGTACCGAAATAAGTCTGCATAGACTCAATGGGCTGAAGTGCCTATTTACATACTGTATCCCTATGGCTCCATTTGCTTGCCCACGAATAATATTGTGAAGCCACAAGAGATGTGAAAATAAGAGGATAATAACAGAAAGCAGATGGTTTGAGAATATACTATTACCACATGTTGTGACTGAACAGATGTGGTAGACTTTAAACTTCCTGATTGTGTGATTGTATTGAACAGAAGCACAAATAATATCTACACTTGAGCGGAAACCTAAATTAACACGGCAGCTTGAAGCCTGATATGAAAACAGAAAATCCTGGAAATAGCAGTTCAGGCAAAACCTGTGGAAAGATAAAAATAAGGTTAAAAGCTTATAGATCTTGTAGTGTAAGGCTCCCCCACCCCATTGATTCAGTCAACTTCAGCAACACCATGAAGCATCACTGACATGTTCTCTCCCTACCGTTGCTGTCTGACCTGCTTTGTTTCCAACAGCTTTCTGTTTCTTAAAATCTTAATGCACATTGGTTTTCCTGTTATTTTTATTTATTTATTGTTTGAGATACAGCATGAATTCCGCCCTTCAAGCCACACTGTCCAGCAATCTCCTCCTGACTTAATCCTAGCCTAAATCACAGGACAATTTACAATGACCAATGAATCTACTAACTGGTACATTTGGACTGTGGGAGAAAACTCATGTGGTCACAGGGAGAGCATATAGGCGACAGTGTGCCCATACTGTAAAGCGTTGTGCTGACCACTACGCTACCATGCCACCCCAAGCAAACAGGCATCAAATGCAGATAGAATTCAACTAGTCAAGCAGCATCGGTGAAAGAAACCAATCAGAATGACATTCCTGTTTGCGTTTTTCAGATTCCAGCATCTGTAAGTTTCAGGCAACACACACAAAATGCTGGTGGAACGCAGCAGACCAGGCAGCATCTATAGGAAGAAGTACAGTCGACGTTTCTGGCTGGGACCCTTCGTCAGGACTAACTGAAAGAAGAGGTAGTAAGAGATTTGGAAGTGGGAGGGGGAGGGGGAGATCCGAAATGATAGGAGAAGACAGGAGGGGGAGGGAAGAAGCTAAGAGCTGGAAAGTTGATTGGCAAAAGGGATACAGAGTTGGAGAAGGGGGAGGATCATGGGACAGAAGGCCTAGGGAGAAAGAAATGGGGAGGGGAGCCCAGAGGAAGATGGAGAGCAGGCAAGGAGTGATTGTGAGAAGGACAGCGAGAGAAGAAAAAAAAAGGGGAGGGAATAAAAATAAATAAGGGATGGGGTACAAAGGGGAGGAGGGCATTAACAGAAGCTAGAGAAATCAATGTTCATGCCATCAGGTTGGAGGCTACCCAGATGGAATATAAGGTGTTGTTCCTCCAACTTGAGCATGGCTTCATCTTGACAGTAGAGGAGGCCAAGGATTGACATATCAGAATGGGAATGGGACGTGGAATTAAAATATGTGGCCACTGAGAGATCCTGCTTTCTCTGGCGGACAGAGAAAGTTTCATTTGATTTTCCCCACACTTCTCAAATCCAGTGTACAGCATCAAGCGAAGTTAGCTTATGGATGCAAGTGGTGGAAACAGTTGGAGAATGATGTCCTGATGTTGCGTCTCAATCTGAAACATCAATTTCTTTTGCTCTATAGAAGCTGCTCAACCCACTGTTCCACAAGTTTCAGATTTTTTGCTTGAAACAAGGTTGAAATCACACCAGAGGGCGCCAAATACCCACCATGCAGCTATAGTCAACACATTTTAAAATATTAACCAGTAGCCATAACTGCAATAATGTAAACTCCTCCATTTCTTAACATTTCAAATTTGCTCCATCACTTTTACATCAGCATAATAGCATATTTTGCAGAAAGAAAAAATGCTCTAAAATCTGCAGAAAGTTCCTTATTTATTACATACAGAAGTGTTTTACTTCCTATCTTTGGTTCTACTGTAAGTTGAGTAACTATTGAAATAGTGAGCACGTTTGCAAAAATGCAGAAGCCAGCGTTTCTGATTTCCCTCTTCTTCAGCAGCCATGTTTGGTGGGTGTATAAAAAATGTCTGAGAAAAAAGACAATTTCATTTATCTGCTTTCAATACTTAGATCCATTTGATTTCAACCCAACCTCAAAAATCAAAAGAAATGATATCCCAGTCAGTAACCTGTTTGCTAATACAGATTCTGGACTAAGGGGATTAGCAGTTTGTTTATAGGATTACTCAATTTTTGAACGCAACTTTAATGTAATAAATATTTTATTTAAATAAAACTTGTGTTATGGAACTATTACAGTTAAGAAGATAATTTTACCTTGGGTCAATTTAAACCTGCCAACAGAACTAATGAAAATGAAAGTAATTGATTAAGAGGGTTGAAAATTGCATAACCAATCACTCTTCAGCACTGCAGGTGCAATTAATTCCTTGACAAGTCATTTTAATGTGGAAGCAAAGTTTTTCTGCCACAGATTTACAAAGTGGAATACAATTCCTTGAATGCATTAAAATACTGGCCCCCTTCCCTGCTTCTCACACCCCTCCCTCCCAGCCCCTTACTCTCAGTCCTCCCACCAGAGCTTTAGGCTGCCTGGCAACAAATTAAGGCAACTAATTAAGCAAGCAACCAGACCCAGTCACAAATATTTTAAAAAATGAATTAGTCCCTGGTTCCTCTCCTCTTCTCCTTTCCCAACTACCACACCAAACCTGACACTTCTGCCTCATAATACTTTCTCTGAACAACCTTTTCCTACTCTGCCCAGATTCCCCTCAATCATCTTTCCTGCCCCCATCCATCAACTTACTCATCACTTTAACAACATTCAGCTGAATTACTAACACTCGCCAGTCCTTCTCTAGTGTTCAGATTACTTTTTAAATGCAGGTGACTTTTTTACAATTTGTTTAAATGCTCCTTACAGGAAATTAAAATATTTTTTAAAATATTATTCATGGTTTATGGCAGGCATTTCTTCTATCCTGTGTAGGGCAACAGTAGGTTGTATCACTATGCCAACCATTCTAATGGCATGCCTTCCCCCACATCGTGTTTACAATGTGAGGAATGCATTGCAGAGCCAAGACAATGAACCAAGAAAAATTATTCATTTTGCCTCACCTTTTGCCTGGTGATTCATCACGAGGAAGTTCAAACATATTTGATATACAGCTTCAAGCGTCTCCAGATGAATGCACAAAACTCCAGCTACTTTCCTGCCCCAGAAATTTTAAGCTGGATTAGTGACCTTCGAGATTGCCTAGCTTTCAAATTGGATGCATTTGGATCAGTACCCAAGAACATGTAGGACAGGCTGGAGACACCAGCTGCCTCCTGCGACTCTGCTGATATTAGTCAGCACTGATCTCTAACCTCTGAAAAGCGTTTTAGAAAATGAAAAAGACAAAAAAAATCTGGCCTTTAGAACCTTCTGCTTTAAGTTATTGATTTATATACATTCACTGGCCACTTTGTTAAGTACCTCCTGTACCTAATAAAGTGGCCACTGAGTATATGTTCATGGTCTTCTGCTGTTGTAGCCCATCCATTTCCGTGTTTGATGTGTTGTGCATTCAGAGATGCTCTTCTGCACACTACTGTTGTAATGTGGGGTTATCAGTTATTGGTGCCTTCCTGTCAGTTTGAACCAATTGGCCATTCTTCTCCAACCTTCCTCATTGACAGGGAGTTTTCGTCAAAGAACTGCCACTCATTGGATGTTTTTCTCACTACTCAAGAGCAGTGTTTCCAATCTTTTTATGCCATGGACCCCTACCTTTAACAGAGGGGCTCGTGGACCCCAGGTTGAGAACCCCTGCTCTAGAGACTGTTCCAAGGAGATCAGCAGATCCAAGGTAGTCAAACAACCCCATCTGGCACCAACAATAGTGGTCAAAGTCACTTAGATCTCATTTCATCCCCATTCTGATGTTTGGTCTGAACAAATGACCATGTCTGCATGCTTTTATACCTTTGAGTTGCTGTCATATGATTGGCTGATTAAATATTTGCATTAAAGTTTCGGAGACAGAAGTAGCCACTGAGTAGATAAAAGAGTTACAAATAATTTGCTCTGGTGGCTGAGGGTTCTTCACATGAAGATCAGCATTTATTGTCTATTCCTCAGCTTGAAGAGCAAGGTGGTTTCGCAATGGTGAAAACCAATGCTGTTTGAGTCATGTGTCTCTATAGATGGATGCAGAATCCCAGGATTATAACCAAGCAATATTGAAGGAGCAGAAAATCTACAGTCTATGAAGAGCAGTCTAAGATCAAGAGGAATGTTATATTTTCCCCATTCAGGAATGGCTAAATGGGGAAACACTGTATAAAAAGATTAATTCGTAGGATGTATCTTAGGGAAAAGGCTGTCAAACAAACAACATGGACTAATCTCTCTCCTGCTCTCATTCATGGCTGGTACATCCTTTAAAAGATATAATTTTGCACTGTTATAATATTGTTATGAAAACCCCCACAGGAGGTCAATCTCCAGATTAGTTAACATGCACAATGCTCCTCATGAGAAGAACACCAGACAAGGAGATGGCTGTGTGTTTGACCGCACTGGAAGCTGGTCCTTTTGGGGAACTTCCATAATCCTGGGAAAATCATGTGATGGATAATCATGTGGAAACTGACTGACTTGAACAGATAGAAAAGCAAGCTTAAAACGCCATCCTTTCCATTCCTATAACATGCATCTTATGTCACTCAACACTCCTCCAGGATATAGCCTTCAAGCATTCAGTTGAATGCCACAATCATATCTGCTTCAACCATGACCTCTGGCAGCCAGTGTCAAGCATCTACCACTGTTTAAAACAAAACTAGCCTTGCATGTCCTAAACTTTCAACTGTCACCTTTTATGTATGTCCTCTCTTATTTAACACTTCTATCCTGGAGGGGAGGGGTGGAGGGAAGAGCTTGTCTGTCTTTCATAATTTTATAAACTTCTGTCAGGTCTCCCCTCAGCTTCTGACACACCAGAGAAAACAACCCAAGTTTGTCCAAGTCACAAGAAATGCCGGAAATCTTGAGCCACACTTAAAAAACGTTGGAGGAACTCAGCAGGTCAGGTGACAACTGTGGAGGTTAAAGAACAGTCAACGTTTTGAGCCGAAACGTCACCGTCCAGATGAAAATCTCAGCCCGAAACATTGACTATTCATTTCCCTCCATAAATGCAGCATGACCTGCAGAGTTCCTCCAGTAGTTGTGTGTGTGTGTGTGTGTGTGTGTGTGTGTGTGTGTGTGTGTGTCACATTTGTCCAGTCTCTCCTTATAGCTTGTATCCCATAATCCAAGCAGCGTTCCAGTGAATCTCTTCTACACCCCTTTCAAAAACTCAACATACTCCAGGTATGACCTTGCTGCAACATGACTTCCTGACTCATACTCAATGCACTATCCAATGCTGTCTCTACCATCTTATCTATTTATGTGACCATTTCAAGTGAATGATGAACCTATAAATTCTTCAGAAATACATGTATACCGAATTTGTAAAATGTGTTTTGTGAATATTAATTATTTGTATTGTTACCAACAACTCAAATATGCAAGTGGTTCACTGTTTTCCCATATCTAATGATCTGATTCTTTAAAAAAAATGCACAGGTAGCTATATTGCAGTGGCAAAACACCAAGGTCCAGTCACTTCATGCTTATCCAGAGATGACTTTGCATTTTGACAGCCCAGAACAATACAGCCAACAGACCTTAAAATGTAACTTAACACCAAACGTTTTCTCAAAATATACCCTGTGAATGCACCAGTCCTCTGGGTAAGACTCAACAATGCACACTCACAAATTGAATGGTAAAATTATAAAAGCTCCAGCATTAGGGGGACAAAAACAGAATGTCAGCAGTCACACTCTCACCATTGCTGACTTCGCCCATCTACCATAATCCAGCCTGACAGCTATTGCCACAATTTATCTCCTCACAGCAAAGAAACTTCTGACTTGAATGTAAATTTTCTTTTTAATGAGTAAGGTCTCCAAATGGGGACTGCCTTTTTATTTTAAAAAAATATTCTCATAATGAAAGGGTTTTGATACATCTGAACAGTTTTGTATGATCTATTTTTAATGCACATTTTAAAACTTTTATGAATGCAGCACCCAAGGCAACCACTTCCTCTCCAAAATGAAAGCGGAGCAACTGGTTAGTTAGCTAAGTTTACGGGAAAAAAAGTTATTTTTATAAAAAGATAGTGGGGGGGGGGTTACTCTGCGCTATTTGATTTAAGTAAAAAAAAAATAAGTTTGGTAGTTATAGTGTTCAACTGAGTACTTTCACAAACGACAGGCTGTGGAGGGTTGGTTGCAATTATGTCCAGTGCGTGGTGTAGTAGGCATGACTGAAATTCAGGTACCCTCAGTGAAAACTGATGCTTGAAAAAAAGGGGAAGTGCTGATTGCCGGTAGTTAGCATGGGGCTGCCCAGCCCACGAGTGACTCTGCGTTTTCTCACCCATTCATAAAGGCATTTGCAGAACAGGATTGAGTGCCTGCTGTACTTTGGGAATCTCTAGCCAGGGCAACTTACAAAAAAACCCTTGAACTGATGAACTGCCAGATTCACACAGCTCACCATCAGCATCCTTCTGCTCAGCTGAGGCTGACAGCAGATGCACTTTATGGAACCTTATTGTGGGAATGTCTTCTGGGAGGCTTTCAACTAGTATGGAGAGAATGGAGTCAAAACAAACCTTTTGAAATCACATTCAGTGCTTCCCATTATCAAAGGTTATCTACCAGAGAGAATTTATTTGCCAAATTCATCAGGGGAGGACCACAATTCATATTGCCCTTTCCAAAACACCAATAAACACAACAGAATGCATTATGGCAAGTCAGCCCCATGGATAACTGAAGAACAGAAAGAGAAATCAAACCAACTGCCCCAAACTGAACCTACACTTTAAGTGTGCCATTAAATTATTTCTTCAGCAGTTTCCTTCCTCAAAACTCAATATATTGCTACACAGACGTCGGGGATGCTTATAGCAGTTTTGCCACCATACTGTTGGAAGAATATCATCGGCCATGGAGAATCTGTAATCTAGATGAGGAGTTCCCAAAAAATTTTTATGCTATGGACCCCTACTGTTAAGAAAGGGGTCCCTGAACCCCAGGATGGGAACCCCTTCTCTCGAATTGTCTAGGTTCGGCAGAATGATAGAGAAATGTTTTATGTTGTCTCAGGAGCCTAGGATCACAGGGTAGAATTTTGAAAAAAAAATTTACAGCAGAGGCCTTTCCTAAATGGTTAGAAAATACATCATGAGCAGGGAATGGATCTTCCTGTGCATTCTGGTCCATGGCATAAAAAATTTTTGGGAACTCCTCATCTAGAATACAGATTCTCCATGGCCGATGATATTCTTCCAACAGTATGGTGGCAAAACTGCTATAAGCATCCCTGACATCTGTGTAGCAATATATTGAATTTTGAGGAAGGAAACTGCTGAAGGTGGTCAGTTACACCAATCCCATTCTATCCTCCCCACATTTCCATCAACAACACATGACAATTTTCAATGGCCAATTAATCCAAGTTGAACAGCTTTGTCATGTGGTAGGAACCTAGTGGTCACAAGGAGAAAATGCAAACTCCACACAGACAGCACTAGAGGTCAGGAACAAACTGGGGCAGTACGGCAGCAGCTCTACAGACTGTGCTTCCCCATCTAGCAGAAGAGGGCAGTAATAGGTCTTATTTAAATAAATTTTAATTCTGGAGAAGAGAACACAGGTGTGTCGAAGCTGGACTGTAGGAGGAGCAATCCAGCGGAGGTACGAACTGTATAAAGGAAGCTGTAGATGGATTTTACATTAATACCATTATAGAACAGGATCCAGACCAAACATGCATAAGACAAAAATTATGAAGAGATTTGCTGGAATTTCTAATGACTGAAGTAGGCACAAGCCATTAACTGCAACTCAGCCTTCTTTATTGACCACAAAACTCTTTACCAAGGGGCCGAGTGAACAGAATTGATCATGCTTATAACTGCATACATCTGTAAGCAATTTGTACTTTCATGTGCGTACAGATAATTAATGTTGGTAAGGATCATTTGTTGAAAAGCAGTAAATGTCCCTTTAAGAACTGCGAGCACTATGTGGCGTTTCCTTGACACATGACTTTGATAATGATTGCCATAATTTAAAAAGGATTTTCTGTTGTTAGCTTTACTTTGACTTTGCAGTTGTAGGTGAACTACCCCACAGACGCTACAGTTAGTTCTGCAAAACTTGCAATTCAGCATTTTCTGAAAACACTTTTGACAAAGACGTACAATGTCTGCACATATTTATCTAATATTAATATTCTTTGCAGCTGATAATGTATTTAAGGATAAACAGGTTGAAGATTGATACACAAGGGTAGTATGTATTACCATGCAGAGGCAACAGATTATTACAATGCTGTATCTCACAGCAGGAAATCTCTTGACATGGAGCTTAGTATTGCTCAAATACAGAGGTAATTTCTTTCCTTTCCACTGATGCATGTAGAATCAAAAGGAAATTTCAGTAGTCGTGAACTTCCAGACGCAAGATCCAAGCTCACATTGTTACGTGTGTCCAAGCTTTAATTACTGGGTTTAATGCTGACTAGCTTTATCATTTTGATGCATACTTAAGCGTGAACAAGTGATCAGTTCTCTGCTCTCACCAATAACCCTTTAATTAGCACCAGTAATGCCTAGCAACAGGCTGGACTAACATTGCTCAAGAGGTCAAATATAACCATACGATACAGGAGCAGAGTTAGACCACTCAGCCCATCAAGTCTGCTCCACCATTCCATCATGGCAGACTTATTATCCCTCTCAACCACATTATCCTGCCTTCTCCCGGTAACATGGCCAAACTTTCCTCAAATGTACTAAATCCACCGCAGCCCACCTACAACCATTTGCAATAAAACTTCAACATTTTCAACCACACTTGAAGGGTCAAATCACCACCCAGTTCTAGAGCATTTGTACATAAAACCAATTGAAATAACTGTATTGTGCTGCATGCCAAAGTTGTGTGGTCTGAACTTTATATGAAACATCCCTCAAGGAATATACAAAGCTTTCCAGTCATGCAAAGAATGTAACCAAGGAATTATATAAATGCAATGTAATTCATCCGGTTTAGGATTTATACTGATAGTTTGAAACATTTGCAATTACTTGTTTTTTTTTTGGCTTGGTATCCTGAAGTGCTTTTAGCAGACAAAACATCAGATTATTGCCATTATTATAATCTGAAAAGCAACAGCTAACATCAACACACTCCAACTTGGCTTCAAATGACAAGAAATATTTATACTAAGCATTCGTTTCAGGTTTGCACAGAACAACTTTATCGATAGCTACTCTGCTCTCTGTTGCAAATTAACTAGAAAGAAAGATGTTGGGCAGCTTTTGCCTCAGGTTATCTTAACCAATTAAAACGTGCTAGATTTTTTTTAAATTCTTTGAATTTTTGAAAAAGAAACAGGAAGCTTTGTTACAACTTTACTGCTCTCACTGCACCACACACTTCCTCTACAGAAACTCAACCAGCACTGTGAGAAATGATTCCTTCAATAACTCAACTCAATGATTAAAAGGTTAATTACCTAGGTTGAATTCTCACAGAAATTTTGCAAGTTACAGTTTATAAGTATGGCTAGAGAAGTGTAGACCACTTACCTCTACTGCTCGAAGCCACAACGTGCAAAGTGATTTTAAATGAAATTAATACTAATAATTACACAGCCAACAATACATTACATTTTATACACTAGCGCAAAATTACTTTTCATTTTATACGGCTCAAGGCAGAAACACAGTTTCTGGTCCAGGCAAGAAGGAATATTGTCACTTACCTTTGAAGAAACTTTCTCCCCCCTGACATGTTCTCGGAATCGATGTTCCCCATTTACATCTCGTCCCTTCAGTGACAGCTGCTCTCCTCTTAGCAACTTGTACAAGTTGAACGAACCCCCTTATTTCGTTCTTCCCTTCCCTCCCACTCGTCTCCTTTACCTCACAAGAAATGTCTTTCTGTCCCCCTCTTACAGTGCCAGTGAGATTTGTGTTATAGGCTGGTCTCTGAGCAGCAGTTGCCTGTACTCCGTCAGGCAGTTACAGGCTCCGGCGGCCACGCCCCCTGTCGGCGCGGGCACGCGCTCTCCTCAAAACCGCCCCCCTTCCCCGCGTGCGCGCGCTCTCCTCCAAACCGCCTCCCTGCCCCCCCCACCCCTCTTTCCCCGCGTGCGCGCGCTGAGAGTAGGTGCGCTTTGCGTTGGTTGGTGTGGCCAGAAGGCAACTAGCAGTGGGATTGCCATTACTTTCGAAGGACTTGGGATGTCCAGTACACTCACCCCAGTCAACAACTTATGAGTAGCGCCCTGCAGCCCAAAAGTGGACCCTTGGCCCATCAATACTGATCACACTTGCCTGCATTCTTTTATGTCTTGCTTATTTAACTGTCTTTAAATGTAGTTTTAAAATCTGATTCCAGGGACTCCTCTGGTATTGTGTTCCAGATACCAACCATGTTAAAAAAAAAACATGTACATAAGAACCTTTTATTGAGATACAGTGAAGAATAGACCCTTCGAGCCTCAGAAATCCCTGGTTTAAAGATGGAGAAATTTACAATCACCAATTAAACTACAAACAAGTATGTCTTTGGACTGTGGGAGGAAACCAGAGCACCTGGAGGAAACCCACACGGTCATGGGGAGAACATACAAACTCATTATAGGCAGTGGTGGAAATTGAACCCAGGTCACCTGTACTGTAAAGTATTGTGCTAACCACTATCTACTGTGCTGGCCTAAAGCTCCTTTCTCTTACAAGCCTATGCCCTCCTGATTTTGAAACCTCCACCAGGTGTAAAAGATTTTAACTATCTACTCCATTTATGCCTCTCATTTTCTTATTTAACACAGTCAGGTCACCCCTCGACCTCTCTCACTCCAGGGAAGACAGCCCCAGTTGATCAAACTTCTTCCCATAACGAAAGTCCTCCAATCTGAGCAACGTCCTGGTGAATCTCCCTGGCACTCTCCAGCGCAACACGTTGTTCCTGTAGCACGGCCACTAGCACTGCATGCACACTATTCTAAGTGCAGTCTAACCAGAATTTTGTGAAGAAGCCACTCTCTACAGGTAACCGATGTGTCCACTTGAGATAGCCAGCTACAATGGAGTTGTATCATTGCGTTACAACGCAAGCGTGGCGCAACAACTCATATCTGAGTTATAACCTTGTCACTTCTCTCACAATTTTTGTCAGGACTCAAGTCTCACAAAAATATACTGCAGATGCTCCACAGGGAAATCGTACAGCACGGAAACAGGCCCTTCAGCCCAACCTGTCCATGCTAACCAAAATGTCTATCCAACTTTGTCCCATTTGCCTGCATTAGTTCCATATTCCTCTTCACCTTCTCTGTCCATGTATCTGGAAAAAGCTCCTTTAAACACGGCACGGCAGCGTAGCGGCTAGCTTAACACTTTACAGCGCCAGTGACCCATGTCCAGTTCCTGCCGCTGCCTGTGAAGAGTTTGTGCTTTCACCCCCTACCAGGTGCTCCTACTTCCTCCCAAGGACGTTGGGTTAGTAAGTTGCGGGCATGCTGTGCTGGCGCCAGAAGCATGGTGACGCTTGTGGACAGCTCCCAGCACATCCTCGCACTCTGTTGGTGGTTGATACGAACAATGCATTTCACCGTACGTTCCACTATTTTGATGTTCATTTGATAAACAAAGCTAATCTTTATCATCTTATAACACTGCAATTGCACCCAGCTCTCCAGCTTCCTCTGGCAGCTCGTTCTATGTACCCACCACCCTCTGTGTGAAAAGGCTGCTCATCGGGTCCCTTTCCCTTCTCACTATAAACCAATGCCCTCCAGTTTCAGACTCCTCTACCTTGTGAAAAAGACTGTAACTGTTTACCTTATCTATGCCCTGCATGATTTCATATACTGTACATCAAGAAGGTCACCCCTCAGCCTTCTATGCTCTAAGGGAAAAAAAATCAAAGCCTATCTGGATTCCTTTTACAACACAAGCCCTCCGGCCTTGGTAATATCAATAACAGCACTTCACTGGCTGCTACAAATGCAAGAGATACTGCAGATGCTGGAAATCTTGAACAACACACACAAAATGTCAGAGGATCTAAAAATTCAGGCAGCGTCTATGAAGGGGAATAAATAGAAACATAGAAACATAGAAAATAGGTGCAGGAGTAGGCCATTTGGCCCTTCGAGCCTGCACCGCCATTTATTATGATCATGGCTGATCATCCAACTCAGAACCCTGCACCAGCCTTCCCTCCATACCCTCTGATCCCCCTAGCCACAAGGGCCATATCTAACTCCCTCTTAAATATAGCCAATGAACTGGCCTCAACTGTTTCCTGTGGCAGAGAATTCCACAGATTCACCACTCTCTGTGTGAAGAAGTTTTTCCTAATTTCAGTCCTAAAAGGCTTCCCCTTTATCCTCAAACCGTGACCCCTCGTTCTGGACTTCCTCAACATCGGGAACAATCTTCCTGCATCTAGCCTGTCCAATCCCTTTAGGATTTTATACGTTTCAATCAGATCCCCCCTCAATCTTCTAAATTCCAACGAGTACAAGCCTAGTTCATCCAGTCTTTCTTCATATGAAAGTCCTGCCATCCCAGGAATCAATCTGGTGAACCTTCTTTGTACTCCCTCTATGGCAAGGATGTCTTTCCTCAGATTAGGGGACCAAAACTGCACACAATACTCCAGGTGTGGTCTCACCAAGGCCTTGTACAACTGCAGTAGTACCTCTCTGCTCCTGTACTCGAATCCTCTTGCTATAAATGCCAGCATACCATTTGCCTTTTTCACCGCCTGCTGTACCTGCATGCCAACTTTCAATGACTGGTGTATAATGACACCCAGGTCTCGTTGCACCTCTCCTTTTCCTAATTGGCCACCATTCAGATAATAATCTGTTTTCCTATTTTTGCCACCAAAGTGGATAACTTCACATTTATCCACATTAAATTGCATCTGCCATGAATTTGCCCACTCACCCAACCTATCCAAGTCACCCTGCATCCTCTTAGCATCCTCCTCACAGCTAACACTGCCGCCCAGCTTCATGTCATCCGCAAACTTGGAGATGCTGCATTTAATTCCCTCATCCAAGTCATTAATATATATTGTAAACAACTGGGGTCCCAGCACTGAGCCTTGCGGTACCCCACTAGTCACTGCCTGCCATTCTGAAAAGGTCCCGTTTATTCCCACTCTTTGCTTCCTGTCTGCTAACCAATTCTCTATCCACATCAATACCTTACCCCCAATACCGTGTGCTTTAAGTTTTCACACTAATCTCCTGTGTGGGACCTTGTCAAAAGCCTTTTGAAAATCCAAATATACCACATCCACTGGTTCTCCCCTATCCACTCTACTAGTTACATCCTCAAAAAATTCTATGAGATTCGTCAGACATGATTTTCCTTTCACAAATCCATGCTGACTTTGTCCGATCATTTCACCGCTTTCCAAATGTGCTGTTATCACATCCTTGATAACTGACTCCAGCAGTTTCCCCACCACCGACGTTAGGCTAACCGTCTATAATTCCCCGGTTTCTCTCTCCCTCCTTTTTTAAAAAGTGGGGTTACATTAGCCACCCTCCAATCCTCAGGAACTAGTCCAGAATCTAACGAGTTTTGAAAAATTATCACTAATGCATCCACTATTTCTTGGGCTACTTCCTTAAGCACTCTGGGATGCAGACCATCTGGCCCTGGGGATTTATCTGCCTTTAATCCCTTCAATTTACCTAACACCACTTCCCTACACCGCTTTATTCCATAGACACTGCCTGACTTGCTGAGTTCTTCCAGCACTTTCTGTGTGTCACTGGCTATGACAAGTACTTTGGGGATGATCTGAACATGCAAAATATGCTTCGAAAATGTTAGTACATATTTATTGGTACCATTCACTCAAATGCACTGTTAGAATTAATTGATTTGCATGAATGGTATGCAAGACATGTTTTTACTGTTCCTCCATACGTGTGAAGTTAATATAACATTTTTACCAATTTAACGCTACTCTTTGTCAATGATGCCCATATCCAAACAAAACTGATTCTTAAAAATTGCACAGGTGTCAATACTGCAGTGGCAACTCACTCAGTTGCTACCAGTATCAAGTGTAATTAAGGATAAGCAATATGTGCTGACCATTCCTGTTGTGACTAGATCCTGAAAAATGAATTGGTCACAGCACAGAAATAGAGCTGTTGGACTAACCTGTCTATTCCAACTAAGATGCCTATCCAAGCTTGCTCCATTTGCCTGTGTTTGGCCCATACTCTCTTTAAACTAGGGGTTTCCAACTTTTTTTATGGCATGGACCAATACCATTAAGCAAGGGGTCTGTGGATTCCAGGTTGGAAATGGCTTCTCTAAACCTGTACCTGTTCAAAGATTTTTTTTAACCACTGTAATTGTACCACTTCTTCTGTATGGAAAAATCTGACTGTCAAATCCCCTTACTACACGGTGCTTTTAGACGTGCTATAAAACCTTTTCATCAGCACTTTAAATGAGACCCTGCCTCCTCTCTCAGATTAATGTGCAAGAACCCAAAGTGCTTAAAAGAAAAGCAAGCTCTACCCAATACCAAATAAAAAACCTGCAGATGCTGGAAATGTGAAATAAAAGCAGAAAACTCCAGGTACACTCAGTAGGTCAGACAGCAGCTGTACAGTGAGAAGCAGGGTTAAATTTTCTGGCTGAGACAATGCATCAGAGTTTACTCCAGTTGCTCTGGAGCAGGGGTTTCCAACCTGGGGTCCATGGACCCCTCAGTTAATGCTATTGGTCCATGGCATGAAAAAGGTTGAGAACCCCTGACCTAGGCGACATTTGTCTCTTAATGTTTGGGCTTTAAATTATTCTATGTAATGCAGGAGTATTCTGTGCTGTGCAAAGAAACACGTTAAATGTCATTACATTTTTGATGCATGGTTTTTGCACTGTCAATAACCTTTTCCCATGTCCATCCTCTCTTTCTGGCCAATATAAAGGTCCCACACACCTTTGGAAGGAAGGCAAGGAAGCTCACTAAAGCCAGATTATCTGAGGAATAATTTTGCTGTTACTTCTTGAAATCTTAGAACATAACAGCATAGGAACAGTCCCTTCAGTTTATGATGTTATACTAAATTAATGAAGCTAATGATACCCAATTAAAGGAACTCTTTCTGCCTACACATGGTCCATGTCTCTCCATTCTCTGCATATCCTTGTGCTCATCTAAGAATCTCTTAAACAACACTGTTACCATCAGGAAGGAAGTACAGAAGCCTGAAGACACACACTCAGCGATTCATAAATAGCTTCTTCCCATCTACCATCCAATTTCTGAATGGACATTGAAACCACGAACACTATCTCACTACTTTTTTTAATTATGTTTTTGCACCAATTTAATTTAACTACTTAATATCTATATACATCCTGACTTTGAAAGATATTGCTGGTTTTTTATCATTTGTGGAACTCCCTCCCCAACAATGCTGGGGGCGCTTTCACTGGAAAGGCTGTAGTGGTTCAAGAAGATGGCTGACCTTCTCAAGGGCAATGAGGGACGTGCAATAAATGCAGACCATGCCAGATCCTGACAAATTTGTTTAAACTAGTTTGGCAGGGGGATGGGAACCTGAGTGATAGAGCTGAAGATGAGGTAGTTGGTTTGCAAACAGAGGCAATGTGTAGTGAGACTCCTAGCAAGGATGATAGGGCAAAATTGTTTGTGATTAGATCACTTCCTTATTTGTTTCCATTTCTCACCTACCAGCCTCTATCTCAATACTCCTCCCTCTCCATCTGCCCACCACTGTCATCCTCTGCCTCCCCTCCCCATCTGGTTCCACCTATCACCTATCAGCCCCTGTCTCACTCCTCCCTCCCACCTCTTTAACACTGGCTTCCTTCCCTCTACACTGTCAGTCCTGACACAGGGTCTTGATTCAAAACACCACCCAGCCTTCTGCCTCCACAGACGCTGCTTGGCCTGCTGAGTGCTTTTAACAATTTGTCTGCTTTGTATCATCGGTGTTTGTTCACGCTCCTCGGAGTCTTTAAAACCCGTTGGAGAATGCCTTCCACCTCCAAGAGAGATATGCCACTCCCAGTCACTATTTTCAGTACATCTCCATTTATCCTACATGATGGAAGTTACACTGAGCTCATAGATTGGGGTACATGCATCACAGATCATAGTTTCTCATTGGTTCATAGAGGGGGTAAACAAATAACACATCCAAGTGTATTTTACTTCAGCGCTTGGCTTGCTGTATAGAATACCCTCACTTCCAACAAGCTTCCCCCAAGAGTGAACCCAGTCTTCAGAACTCAGACTGTCCTTGCGGAAAGTTTGTTGAAAGGCTTGCGGTGATATTCTGGAACACATGGTCATTGCCACTATCGCCACAGCCACCTATCAGCACAGGCACACTTCATGACAGAATTTACCACCACCTTTATGCAAGTCATCAGCACAATATTGGTCAATTAAGGAAGAGGTTTTTTTGAAGATGAAGACCTCAGACCTGACATAGAATTCGTAGCCTATTGAGCAACATGACCCCCCCCCCACCCTCTTTTGTACACCTTAATCCCGGACCCCTTAGGGGGTACACTGGAAAGACAAATAGTGTCTTGGAAAAATCTTCCAAAATTTCCACAGTAGAGTAAGTCAATCAAAGTCAACATAATCTCCCAGGCCCTAGTTAGTAACATCATATAGGCCACATTGTTTGCCGATAACAGACTCCTGAAGCATGGACTACATTCAATAAGACCATAAGATACAGTACAGGAGAAGAATTAGGCCACTTGGGCTGTTGAGTCTGCTCTGTCATTTAACCATAGCTGAATTTTTTTCTCTATCCTTTCCTGTCTACCTTCTCCTTATAACCCTTAGCCCCCAATCAAGAACCTAACAATCTATAGAGACATAAAACCCTGCAGATGCTGGAAGTTGGATCAGTAATCTGCTGGAGGAACTCAGCAGGGTAAGCATTATCTGTGGGAGGAAAAGAATTGTCAACATTTTGAGTCAAAAACCCTGTATCAAGATCAATTGCATAATCTACACTTTAGGTGCACCCAATGACTTGACCTCCACAGATTTGCTACTCCCTGGCTGAAAAATTACTCCTCATCTGAGTTTTGAGGCTATGCCCTCAGATTCTAGACTATCCTACGAATGAAAGCATCCTCCCTAGCCTTTCAGTATTCTGTAGGTTTCAATGAGATCCCCCCCTTATCCTTCTGAACTTTATTGAGTTCAGGCTCAGAGGTATCAAACCAGAGGTATATGGAGCCCAAATTTGCTTACAATATTCCAAATGCAATCTGGCAATGGCTCCTAAAGTCTCAACAGTACATCCTTGCTTTTATATTCAAATCTATTCCAAGCTCTGTTAGAAGGACAAAGAAAAAGATTCAGGATTTGCTCAGTTTCCCAGAAAGAATGCACCATTCCCACATATTTCTGGGAAGCTCTAGTCCAGGAAATTATGGTCCAGCAAAAGATGCCAAGATGGTGTTTTAAATCCCAAGTGCCAGGGTTAAGGATGTCTCTGTGTGTCTGTGGAAAATTCTCAAGGGGGAGAGCAAAGAGTCAATGGTTGTTGGTATACACAAGCTAGATAGAACAAGGGATGAGGCTCCAATGAGTATAGGGAGTTAGGTAAAAAGTTAAGAAGCAGGACTTCAAGTGCAGTGATCTCCAGATTACTCCTGGTGCCACATGCTAGCGTGGTCAGAGATAGAAGGACAGGCCAGATGAACTTGTGGCTGAGGAGCTGGTGCAGGGGAAAGGATTCGGGTTCTTTAAACATTGAGGTCTCTTCTGGGGTAGAGGGGCAAAAGGGCCAGGTTGCACTTGAACCCAAAGAGGGATCAATATTCTTGCAGGGAAGTTTGTTAGTGCTACACAAGAGGTTTTAAATTTGATTGGAAGGGAGGTGGGACTGAGCAGAAAACAAGGCATGAGATAAAGCAGCGTCTAGTAATCAGGATAGCTGGGGCATAGTAGAGGCAGGGGAAGGAATACCCAGTTAAACTGCATTAATTTCAATGCATGAAGTTCAATGCATGACAATCAATACGAGCACACCTCAGGGGTGTGTGCTTAGCCCACTGCTCTACTCTCTATATACACATAACTGTGTGGCAAAGCATAGCTCAAATACCATCTATAAGTTTGCTGACGATACAACCATTGTTGGTAGAATCTCAGGTGGTGACGAGAGGGCATACAGGAGTGAGATATGCCAACTAGTGGAGTGGTGCCACAGCAACAACCCGGCACTCAATGTCAGTAAGATGAAAGAGCTGATTGTGGACTTCAGGAAGGGTAAGACGAAAGAACACATACCAATCCTCATAGAGGGATCAGAAGTGGAGAGAGTGAGCAGCTTCAAGTTCCTGGGTGTCAAGATCTCTGAGGATCTAACCTGGTCCTAATGTATTGATGTAGTTATAAAGAAGGCAAGACAGCAACTATACTTCATTAGGAGTTTGAAGAGATTTGGCATGTCAACAAATACACTCAAAAACTTCTATAGTTGTACCATGGAGAGCATTCTGACAGGCTGCATCACTGTCTGTATGGAGGGACTACTGCACAGGACCGAAAGAAGCTGAATAAGGTTGTAAATCTAGTCAGCTCCATCTTGGGTACTAGCCTACAAAGTACCCTGGACATCTTTAGGGAGCAGTGTCTCAGAAAGGCAGCGTCCATTATTAAGGGCCTCCGGCACCCAGGGTATGCCCTTTTCTCACTGTTACCATCAGGTAGGAGGTACAGAAGCCTGAAGGCACACACTCAGTGATTCAGGAACAGCTTCTTCCTTTCTGCCATCTGATTCCTAAATGGACATTGAACCCTTGGACACTACCTCACTTTTAAAAATATATAGTATTTCTGTTTTTGCACATTTTTAATCTATTCAATAAACATATAGGGTTATTTATTTATTTATTTTTCTCTTCTGTATTATGTATTGCATTGAACTGCTGCTACTAAGTTAACAAATTTCACGTCACATGCCGGTGATAATAAACCTGATTCTGATTCTGATTAACAGATTAGGTGGATGAACTCGGAAAGTGAATTGGCTCTGCAGATTGGGATGTTATTCAGATTCAGATTCAGTTATTTATCACATGTGCATTGAAACATACAGTGAAATGCGTTGTTTTTGTTTAACAACCAGTGTAATCTGAGGACGTGAGTGTCTGTTATAGCCTTAAACAGGAACATGACTGATGAAAGGGCAACTCTGGCAGTGCGATGTTCCAGGATACAGATGCCACAGGAGTGACAGAGACAACAGGTACGTGAGAAGAAGGTATTGCCTTTTCAATAAGGGAAAAAGTAACAGCAGTACGTAGAGATGACATTCTTGAGGGATTGTCCAGTGAAGTCGTATGGGGAGTTCTTAAATGGAACTTAGAAACAAGAAGGGGAAGTTCACAGAGGAGCTGTATAATAGACCTCCCCAGCAGTCAATGGGAACATGAGGAGCAGGTGTGTAGAGAAATTTTTCATAGTTGTAAGAATAATAGGGTTGCATTAGTGGGAGATTTTAGAGAGTTAAGGGTCCAGATGGGGTGGAACTTGTGAAAAGAGTCTAGGAAAACTTTTTGAGTCAATACTTAGAGGGCCCTACTCCAAATGGTGCAATACTGGACCTCTTCTCAGGGTAAGTAACTGAAGTGGCCGACAGGGAGCACTTTGGCTCCAGTGGTCATAATTCTATTCGTTTTAAGATAGTGATGTGACAGGTCCACAGGTTAGGGTCCTAAACTGGAGAGGGACTAATCCGGGAGAAATAAGCAGAGTATAGTATAGTATAGGTCAATTGGGCAAACCTGTTGGTAGGGAAAGGAACCAGTAACAAGCAGGACACTATTAAAAATAAGATATCAAGAGTCCTGGAGCACCATGTTCTTGTTAGAGTGAAGGGTAAGTCTGGTGAGCTGAAGAAACTTCGGCTGAGGAGAGGTATTGACTTAGCCTTCACCCTAACAAGAACAAGGTGCTCCTGATCTCTTGATATCTGGTTAAGGAAAAGAAGGAATCATACATTAGGTTTAGGAAGTTGGGGATGGGTGAATTAAGAATACTGTTAAGGAAGGCAAAGAGAGGGTATGAGATGGATCTGGCAGGTGATCTCCGGATATTAAAAGCCTTAGAGATCAGGAGACCTTCAGGAGTTCTCAGAATGAAGGCTGGTGACTGGCGTCATCCTTGTTCTACATTATTGATATAAATGATTTGGATGTGAATTCACAAGGCTTGATCAGTAAGTTTGCAGACAACATGAAATTAAGAAGTGCTGTTGGTAGTAAAGGCTATTGGTAGAATACAGTGGGATCTTGATCAGTTAGGGAGGTGGCCAAGGTGTGGCAAATGAATTTCAATAGGAATAAATGTGAGGTGATGTATTTTAGAAAGTCAAGGCTGCACAGGGCTTATGCTACCAATGGAAGGACACCAGGGAATGTTTTGAAATGGAGGAACCTAGAAGCGCAGGCTAATTGAATGTGGCGTCACTGGTAGACAGAGTTGTGAAAAATGAGTTTAGCACACTGACCTTCGTCAGTCAGGGCACTGAGTTGGGACATTATGTTGCAGCTGCATAAGTTGTTGACGAGGTGGCACTTGGAGTACTGTGTACAGTTTTGGTCACCCTGTTATAGGTGTAAGGGGTTTCTTCTTTTATGTTATTGCTAAGGCTAATAAAATGGCTTCTTTGTTATGTTAACTGCTGAGACAGTGGTTCTCTCTCTAGCAGCTTGTTTGGGTTATATTACTGATAATGAGAATTGTATTCATTTGCTAACCAATTGGGATAGATGTTATTCTTTCTTGTGTGTCTGTAAGCTATTGTTTTCGCGAGCTTTGGGGCAGAAGTTGCGATGGGGACAGAGGGAGGAGACGCGATGCTGTACGCTGGGCGACGGAACGGACCCCAAGCGGGAGTCCGAGGCCCAAGGTTTTCGGGAGGAGAACCGAAGAGGAAGGACGTGCTGGATGCGCTCTAATCGACCACCGTGGTTGGTCCCAGGCAGCGGGTCGAGGAGGTCGGAGGGGATTAAAATGGTGGAAAGAAGACTCCATTAATTGAACTCCAACAGTTGTGCACGAAGTGGCAGATCTTTGATAAGTTTGCCGCGTTTTACTTTCCTTTTATATTGTCTCTCTATTAATTACATAGTTCCAGTAAGATCTATAAAGTGTAATCATTTAATAGCATATGGTGTATTGTCTGTTATTTGGTGGGGTGGGGTACATCACACAGCATCCACACAAACTCGATTACAGAGTTTGGCGGGGCCGAAGGCTGCTCCCCCTAGACGAAAATGAGCTGAGCAAGCCTGAGGCTTACCAGGGGGCTACATAGGAAAGGTGTGGTTAAGTTGGAAAGAGTGCAGAAAATATTTACAACCATGTTGCCTGGACTAGAAGGCGTGGGTTATAGGGCGAGATGGGCAGAGTAGGTCTTTATTCCTTGAATATGAAGGGCAACTTTATAGAAGTGGTTAAAGTTATAGGAGGCACAGAGAAAGAGTATGACAACAGTCTTTTCTCCAAGGTTAGGGGAAACTAGAGGGCAGAGAAGTAGGGTGAGATTGAAAGCTTTAAAAGAGCCAAGAGCATTTTCAGTTTCATATGCAGGTTAATTTATTTATCACATGTATATCGAAACATACAGTGAAATGTGTAATTTGCATTAACAACCAACACAACCTAAGGATGTGCTGAGAGCAGCCCACAAGTATCGCCACACATTCCGGGGCCAACATAGCATGCCCACAATGCTTGGCACAACACCAGAGAACACAACAAGCAATAAAATAACATCAGCAAAGCAGGCCTCATTTCTCCCACCAACACACACACACACACACACACACACACACACTCACACACACACACACTCACACACACACACACAATCCTCCAACCCCAGGATGGGCCATCACTGATCTCCAACCTCCTGCAGACTTGCAGATTCAGACATTGGGCCTTTGACATCCTCAGTGGATTCGCAGTCTCAGGGCTCCAGGCAACGGGCTTTGATCTTCGGTATCGACACCAGGACTCACTGATGAAGACCCCAAACTCCAGGCTTCGAACTCTGATCTTGCTGATTTACATACCAATGGAGTCACCCGCCCTTGAGCTGCCTGCCTGAATGGATCTCTGAGCATGCAACCCACTAGCGACACGGTGAGCTGAGGGAACTACTAGACCTTGTCCTTGCTGGTAAGCCAGTCTGATATAATAGTACAAATGTCCTCCATCACACATCAATATTGTTGGCCTTCAAATTCAAAGTGCAGATTAGAGGTCGAGACTCTAGCCTAACTCCAACACATCTTTGTCCTTAAACCCTAACCTGACCCTCACAGTTGACAAAGGTATCCCCACGACCTTAAAAAATAACTAATAATCAACCAAGTCTGAGCCATTAACTTGCTGGAGACTGCAGCTCGTCACGGTCCTGACCAGAGCATGGTCAGTATATGGAATGAGCTGTCAGTGGGAGTGGTTGAGGTACGTACAACATTGTCATTTAAGAAGCACTTAGATAGCTACGTGGATGGATGGAGCTCAGAGGGATGTAAAGACAGGAAATTGCAACTAGCTGGGTTGGAACAGTGGTAAGCATGGACTTGTTGGGCCAAAAGGGAGTTAGGAAGGAAGTTGGGAAGCAGTAATCTTGGGATTGCTGCCTGTGTCACGCGACAATGAGTATAGGAATAGAATGAGGTGGAGGTTAAATGCCTGGCGGAGGGATTGGAGCAGGGGACAGGGATTCAGATTTCTGAATCATTGGGACCTCTTTTGGGGCAGGTGTGACCTGTACAAAAAGGACGGGTTGCACTTGAATCCCAGGGGGACCAATATCCTGGCAGGGAGGTTTGCTAAGGCTACTGAGGAAAGTTTAAACTAGAGTTGTCGGGGGGGTGGGAACCAAACTGAAGAGACTGGGGAAGAGGAAGTTGGCTCACAAATAAAGAAAGCTTGGAGACAGTGTGTGAGGGAGGATAGGCAGGTGATAGAGAAGGGACACGCTCAGATAGACGGTTTGAGATGTGTCTATTTTAACGCAAGGAGTATTGTGAACAAAGCGGATGAGCTTAGAGTGTGGATCAGTACTTGGAGCTATGATGTGGTGGCCATTACAGAGACTTGGATGGTTCAGGAACAGGAATGGTTACTTCAAGTGCCGGGTTTTAGATGTTTCAGCAAGGACAGGGAGAGAGGCAAAAGAGGTGGGGGCGTGGCACTGTTCATCAGAGATAGTGTCATGGCTGCAGAAAAGGTAGACGTCATGGAGGGATTATCTACGGAGTCTCTGTGGGTGGAGAGTAGGAACAGGGAGGGGTCAATAACTTTACTGGGTGTTTTTTATAGGGCACACAATAGTAACAGGGATATCAAGGAGCAGATAGGGAAACAGATCCTGGAAAGGTGTAATAATAACAGAGTTGTCATGATGGGAGGTTTTAATTTCCCAAATATCAATTGGCATCTCCTTAGAGCAAGGGGTTTAGATGAGGTGGAGTTTGTTAGGTGTGTTCAGGAAGGTTTCTTGACACAATATGTAGATAAGCCTACAAGAGGAGAGGCTGTACTTGATTTGGTATTGGGAAATGAACCTGGTCAGGTGTCAGATCTCTCAGTGGGAGAGCATTTTGGAGATAGTGATCATAATTATATCTCCTTTACAATAGCATTGGAAAGAGATAGGAACAGACAAGTTAGAAAAGTGTTTAATTGGAGTAAGGGGAATTATGAGGCTATCAGGCAGGAAATTGGAAGCTTAAATTGGGAACAGATGTTCTCAGGGAAAAGTATGGAAAAATGTGGCAAATATTCAGGGGATACCTGTGTGGATTTCTGCATAGGTACGTTCCAATGAGACAGGGAAGTTATGGTAGGGTACAGGAACCATGGTGTACAAAGGCTGTAATAAATCTAGTCAAGAAGAAAAGAAAAGCTTACAAAAGGTTCAGAGAGCTAGGTAATGTTAGAGATCTAGAAGATTATAAGGCTAACAGGAAGGAGTTTAAAAAGGAAATTAGGAGAGCCAGAAGGGGCCATGAGAAGGCCTTGGCGGGCAGGATTAAGGAAAACCCCAAGGCATTCTACAAGGATGTGAAGAGTAACAGGATAAGACATGAAAGAATAGGACCTATCAAGTGTGACAGTGGGAAAGTGTGTATGGAACCGGAGGAAATAGCAGAGGTACTTAATGAATATTTTACTTCAGTATTCACTATGGAAAAGGATCTTGGTGATTGTAGTGGTGACTTGCAGTGGATTGAAAAGCTTGAGCGTGTAGAGGATATACTGGAACTTTTGGAAAGCATCAAGTTGGATAAGTCACCGGGACCGGATGAGATGTACCCCAGGCTACAGGGAGAGGCGAGGGAGGAGTTTGCTGAGCCTCTGGCAATGATCTTTTCATCATCAAAGGGGACGGGAGAGATTCCGGAGGATTGGAGGGTTGCAGATGTTGTTCTTTTATTCAAGAAAGGGAGTAGAGATAGCCCAGGAAATTAAAGGCCAGTGAGTCTTACGTCAGTGGTTGGTAAGTTAATGGAGAAGATCCTGACAGGCAGGAATTATGAACATTTGGAGAGGCATAAAATGATAAGGAATAGTCAGCATGGCTTTGTGAAAGGCAGGTTGTGCCTTACGAGTCTGATTGAATTTTTTGAGGATGTGACTAAACACATTGATGAAGGTAGAGCAGTAGATGTAGTGTATATGGATTTCAGCAAGGCATTTGATAAGGTGTCCCATACAAGGCTTATTGAGAAAGGAAGGAGGCATGGGATCCAAGGGGACCTTGCTTTGTGGATCCAGAACTGGCTTGCCCACAGAAGGCAAAGAGTGGTTATAGACGGGTCATATTCTGCATGGAGGTCGGTGACCAGTGGTGTGCCTCAGGGATCTGTTCTGGGACCCTTATTCTTTGCGATTTTTATAAATGACCTGGATGAGGAAGTGGAGAAATGGGTTAGTAAATTTGCTGATGACACAAAGTTTGGAGGTGTTGGGGATAGTGTGGAGGGCTGTCAGAGGTTACAGCGGGGCATTGATAGGATGCAAAACTGGGCTGAGAAGTGGCAGATGGAATTCAACCCAGATAAGTGTGAAGTGGTTCATTTCGGTACGTCAAATATGATGGCAGAATACAGTATTAATGGTAAGACTCTTGGCAGTGTGGAGGTTCAGAGGGATCTTGGGGTCTGAGTCCATAGGACACTTAAAGCAGCTGCTCAGTTTGACTCTGTGGTTAAGAAGGCATATGGTGTATTTGCCTTCATTAATCATGGAGTTGAATTTAGGAGCCGAGAGGTAATGTTGCAGCTCTATAGGACCCTGGTCAGACCTCACTTGGAGTACTGTGCTCAGTTCTGGTCACCTCACTATAGGAAGGATGTGGAAGCCATAGAAAGGATACAGAGGAGATTTACAAGGATGTTGCCTGGGAGCATGCCTTATGAAAATAGGTTGAGTGAACTCGGCCTTTTCTCCTTGGAGCGATGGAAGATGAGAGGTGACCTGATAGAGGTGTACAAGATGATGAGAGGCATTGGTCGTGTGGATAGTCAGAGGCTTTTTCCCAAGGCTGAAATGGTTGCCGCAAGAGGACACAGGTTTAAGGTGCTGGGGAGCAGGTACAGAGGAGATGTCAGGGGTAAGTTTTTTACGCAGAGGAGAGTGGTGAGTGTGTGGAATGGGCTGCCGGCAATGGTGGTGGAGGCGGATACGATAGGGTCTTTTAAGAGACTTTTGGATAGATACATGGAGCTTAGAAAAATAGAGGGCTATGGGTAAGCCTAGTAATTTGTAAGGTAGGGACATGTTCAGCACAACTTTGTGGGCTGAAGGGCCTGTATTGTGCTGTAGGTTTTCTATGTTTCTAAATGGCTTGTATTTGTGTTGTCTTGCTCTACATCTCTATGATTATTAAAAGTGGAGGATAAGCATTGAAAACCCTGAGGCCATGGACTGGGGGATGCGCAGAAGCCATGAGTAAATGGCAGAAGAAGTACACCAGTTCACCATCTGCCTACCTCATCAGGCAACACGCTTCCCATCTGAATCAGTCATTCCCACGCTGACCTCAAAAACCACGTCAGAACCCACAAAACCAGAGTGGAGCTAAGTCATCTGCAATGCCTCGGGAAATGGGCAGCACACGCTCTCTGTATTCATTCCAAGAATTCTGGCTGCATGAGTCAACAGCTTGACATAATGGCAAGCACATTATGTATTTATTCCATTTTTTCAAGTGTTTAGTTTCTCATTCAGCATTTCTTCCCTCACTCCACACTCTTCCCCCTTCCCTCCAAGTCATTCTATTCCATGTAGGATATACATCGTTACCTCATTATTGTGAGAACTCCCTATCTATTGTCATCTTGAAAGAAACTTCACCATAAATTGATGGCTGCCCTTGTGAGCAACACCCACATTCTTTTTGTGTTTGTCTCTATAATCTAAGAATACCAGCCATTCTTGTCTACACCAAATTGCCCTTGAGAAGTAGGTGGAGAGACACAGTATTAAAATGCTTTTGTCTGAGTGATAAAAGCGCCCTCACAGTGCCATTAGGATCCCACGATGACGAAGGCATTCAGGAAGGGTGTATGATATCAAGGCATTCCAGTCTTTGAATAGTGATCACAGGTCTGGGAGGAAATGTCGCAAAAACTTTGGTGAATTCTTTCATTGTATTTTGCAGATACGTTTTCTAAACATACCGAGGATTCCTTCAATGTGTTTATGTCATAAAGTTAAAGTTAAAGTGTGTCCCAAACCTTACAGGCTCATCAGGCTGGTGCTTATGCCAGTTTCCGTGGTGTGAAGTGACTGAGAGTACGAGAACCCCCCCCCCCCACCTGGATAGGACGCCAGTCTATCGCGAGGTTAACCCCCAGCATTTTGCCGGGACCCATTTTCAGCTGGGTGGACTGGAGCAGTGTGTGGTTAATTGTCTTGCTCAAGGACACAACATGCTGCCTTGGCTGGGGCTCAAACCCACGACCTTCAGATTGCTAGTCCAACACCTTAACCACCTGGCCACGTGCCACACTTATGTCATAAAGGACATGACTCAATTCTTGAACCGATCTGCACAGTCCTAATCAATACCTCAGTAGAACAACACTATGAGCATTTTAATCACTTTGCATTACAATAGGCTTGGTTTTTTTTTGTTCTAATTGTGTTCTTTCTTGTAAAATTGTGTATCCTTCTTCTTAAACCCACCGCCCCTGCTGGGGAATAGGCCACCGATAGCAGTTCGCCAGAGCCCTATGTCTTGCGCCAGTCTTTCAAGTTGTCCCCAGGTGTAGCCCATCTTCGAAGAGCCTTCAGGGATGAATGCTCCAGAGTTTCTGTTATCATTTCTATAGCTCCTGGTATTTATGGGATGGGGTTGCTAGCCCCATGCTCAACACCACCCATCCCTTCTTTTCACAGCCAGGATTGGAACTGTCCATGACAGAGTTAAAATTGTGTATAATTTAAGTTTAAATTATGTTTTGCTTGTGAATGCTGTACCTCTAATGATATCTGTCTGTGATGCTGCTGTAAGTTCATTTCATCCCTGCATACCTGTAATTATGCATTTGACAATAAACTCAGTTTTGAACTTGGCTTTGAAAAGAGAGCTGTCTTATTTTACTTTCATATTATGATCCATGGAACTGTCATCAGGTCAATGTCAGCTGCCAGGCATCAAATCCATCCGTTCCCTCTTCTTTACCTCTGACCCTACAACCTGTTATCTCTCACCTGCCCATCAACTTCCTTTCAATTCTTTTGTCATTTGCTTATACTAAAGACCAATTTATACTTGTGTGTCAAATCGATGCCATAGGTACGGCGTAGCCGCGTACCCTACGCCGTAGTCTGATGTGCACCTCCCCAAAAATGTAACTACGCGTCGCAGCGACACAGACCACAACAACTGTGATTGGTCCGCTTGGTAGCATCGCATTTCCTCCTACGCTGCAATAGCTTCCCATTGGGCGACTGAAGGGCAGGGAAGGAACTCTAGCTGCAATGCTTTCCATAAAGCTTTACAGACCTCTGAAATTATGGAGGACCCTGTGCTTGACGCCAGTTTGTAGCTGGCTGCTACAGCTTGTTGACTTCCACCTGAAGCTAAAACTCAAATGGTGATTGCCAGTCTCTGAGTATACTGTGCGTATGCTGATGCGATATTAATGGTTGGAGACGATGAACCAAATCGTCAAATCTACCTGCTGACATCCAAAAGTATTTGAAATGTATTTCCTCGTCCATGTCTCTCAGTGGCCAGACAAGCACAGAAAATTCACCCTCCTTCAGTTTCAGTCACTGTTGTTTGAAGTTTGAGTTTCTTCGTGTTGAGTTTCAACACGAAGAAACTCAACACAGTGGCATAGAAACCCCACCGCCAACTCGCGTTTTGGCGGTGAACTGCAGAGCGACGCAGACACACCAACGCGCAAGTATAAATGCTCACAACGGCTTAGGCTACGGCATAGGCTACTATGCCGAAGTATAAATCAGCCTTTCGACGTAGTTTATACAGCGGTTGTTAGGGATGTGTTGTTGAAGAACTCGCATGCCTTTGGAGCACAGGAGGAAAATAGAGCACATGGTAGAAATCCATGTGATGGCAGGGAGAACATGATAGCTCCAGAAGTCAAGAGTGAATCAGGTTCACTGGAACTGTGAGACACCACCACCATGTCCCACAACTCACTGATAAGAAATTCGGTACATGAACCCTAACATAATAATGCAGAGACTTGAACTTCATCTCAATCATCGGACATTTTTCAATAACTTTTCAAATTAGTTTGAAATGTAGACCAACTTGTTAAGATGACACTATAATCAAAAGTATTAAGGGATCTGTAAGACCATAAGATATTGGAGCAGAACTAGGCCATTCGACCCATAGCATCTGCTCTGCTATTTCATCATGGTTCACCCATTTCCTTCTTAACCCCATTTGCTTACCTTCTCCCCATAACCTTTCACATCTTGACTAACCTTTAACCTATCGAACTTCAACCTGAAATCTTCCCACACCCCTCCACACCCTCGCAAAGATGCTGATTGGTCCACTGAGATCCCCCAGCAGTTTGTCTGCTATAAACTTTAATGAGCTCTGTACTGTACTAGCAGAAGTAGGAAGGATGAAGTTTACTGTGGGTTTTCTTCGAAGTTCAAAGTATATCTGTTATAGAAGTACGTATATGTCACCATATACAGTACTGTGCAAAAGTCTTGGGCACATATACATAGCTAGGCTGGCTAAAAATTTTGCACAGTACTATACTTGTCAACATGGAGTGGAGAGCAGGTTTGTAAACCTGGCAGGAGCAAAGGATGCTGGGAGTGGTGAGGGTTGAGCATCACGGGATGCGTGTGGGACAGGTGGCAGAGGAGGAGTGTCAGGGGTGTGGGTTGGCATGCGTGCAGACTCACCCAACCCTGAGACATCAGGCAAGCTCATTTGATCCCAAACAATCGGTTTATTGATCGTTACAGAATATCTCTCTGGTGCTTACTGCTCCCTCCCCTTTCCCTTCCCCTTTTTTCATCCAAACTTCCCCTCTCCCTGCCCCCTTCCAGCTCTCAGTCCACAATAGAGACCTCAATGTCAGCAAGACCAAACAGCTGATCATGGGTACCATCCTCCGTAGTATCCAAGTCATCTTCAAGGAGCAGTGCCTTAGGAAGATGACACCCATCATTAAGGATGCACACCACCCAGGACATGTCCTCTTCACACTGCTACCATTGGGAAAGAGGTACAGAAGCCTGAAGGCACACACTCAGCAATTCAGGAACAGCTTCTTCCCCTCTGCCACCCGATTTCTGAATGGAATGTGAACCTCTGAACATGACCTCACTACATTTTTATTTATTTTATTTTCCACTACTTATTTTAACTTAACTATTTAATAGGCATATATATACTTAATGTAACTCAGTTTATTTTTCTCTATATTTATCATGTGTTTCTTTGTACTACTGCCATAAAGTTAGCAAATTTCACAACATGTGCTGGTGATATTAATTCTGATTCCGATTCTGATTCTGATATCAGAATCAGGTTTATCATCACTGACATATGTCATAAAATTTGCTTTTTTTCAGCAGCAGTACAGTGCAATACTCAAAATTACTACAGTACTGTGCAAAAGTCTTAGGCACGCTAGCAATGTACGCACTGTATATGTACCTCAGACTTTGCACAGTACCATACAATCCTGAGATTCACCTTCTTGATGGCATTCAAAAAGAATCAATGAAAGTCCACACACAACAGGACAGACAAACAACTAGTGTGCAAAAGACAACAAACTGTAAATACAAAAAGAAAGAAAATAAAATAATAAACAAACAAATAAATAAGCAATAAATATCGAGAATACAAGATGAAGAGTCCTTGAAAGTGAGTCCATGGGTTGTTCAGTGATGGGGTGAGTAAAGTTGAGTAAAGTAATCTCCTCTGATTCAAGAGCCTGATGGTTGAGGGGTAATAACTGTTTCTCAACCTGGTGGTGTGGATCCTGAGGCTTCAGTGCCTCCTTCCTGATGGTAGCTGCATGAAGAGAGAATGGTCTGGGTGGTGGGTGTCGCTGATGATGGATGCCTCTTTTCTGTGACAGCGTTTTGTCATCTACAACTTTGACAAACTTCAACAGATGTGCGATGGAGAGTATATTGACTGGTTGCATCATGGCCTGGAATGGAAACGCCAATGCCCTTGAACAGAAAAACCTACAGAAAGTTGTGGATACAGCCTGAACAGTTATTACCCCTCAACTATCAGGCTCTCAAGCCAAAGGGGATAACTTCACACAGTTTCACTTACCCCATCATTGAAATGCTCCCACAAACTATGGACTAATTTTCAAGGACTCCTTATCTCAGGTTCTCTATCTTTATTGTTTGTTTATTATTATTATTATTATTATTTTGTATTTGCATAGTTTGTTGTCTTTTGCATGTTGGTTGAACTCCCAAGTTTCTGCGGTCTTTCATTAATTCTGTTATGGTTAGTATTCTTTCAATTTATTGAGTATGCCTGCAAGAAAATGGATCTCAGGATTGTATATAGTGACATAGATGTACTTTGATAATAAATTTACTTTGAACTTTGAACTACTACCTTGATGTACTATTGTTGTGAAATACTATGTGTGGATGGCATGCAAATCAAAGTTTTTCACTGTACCTTGGTACATGGGCCAATAATAAACCATTTAACCATATCACCGAATGTAGGCTGGAGATTTAAGCATCAGTTCAGAGTTAATAGACCTGTGAGAGAGAAAGGGTGACAGAGAGATAAGTGTGCTGATGGTGGAATCTGGAGCTAAAATCAAAGCTGGTAAAGAAACTCAACAAATCAGGCAGCATCTTTGGAGAATAATGGACAGTCAACATTTCAGATTGAGGTCCTTCACCTGGACTGAGATAGATGGGATGATCTGAAAGCCACCCTGGCCTTGATGGGATGAATAGATTCTTTATTGGTGGTGAGAAAAATCATGAGTAGATGCTAAAATCAGGGAGAGCAAATGAACAAAGACAGTTGAAAGGGGAATCAATGGCCTTCTGAATATAAGAAACTTTCCAGCCCACATTGCAGTCAGCAGGGTTAACAGTGGCTTGCTTCATCCAAAATTGGCATTTCTTTGAAATGTAAGACAGGAGGTCTTCCATTGGTTGGAGTCAACCACGGATGTTGCGTCCCAGCTGTCTACGTGATACACAAGCCAGGGCAGTACAATGTGGAGGGAAAGCTGTTGCCCTTGCTGCAGGCTCCGTCCCTCCATGCAGCTGATGAATTCAAGGGAACAGCAGAGACTGATACGGTTTGGCACCAGAAGCGTTGGAGGAGTTGCTAGTCAGCATTGAACTCAACATAGGGCTGCCTTAGAAACTATTTTTTCTTTTTCTCAGGGTTGGCTCCCAAAGCCTTTCCCATGAGTGGGTATGGCTGCAAGACAGTGGCGATGTGAGATCAGAGTTTTCCTTCTCTTAGATGAGCTGCCAACCACGGCTGATGAGCCCCATCTGCCCAAAGCGACTGGTTTTAAGGCAGCAATACCACACTCCACCCCCCCCCCACCCCTTCTCCTGCTAGTAGAAACAGTTCTGCTGGGCTTGGTAGCTAAGTCACACATAAAAGCCAGGAACTGGACTTGGTTGTCAGAGACTATTCGAGATGCACGCCACTGGAGCATTTAATAGATCGTGGGAGCTTAATCCCACAACCACCCCCGGCTTTGACAACGTTAAGGAACCAAGACAGGAGAACATCATTTTTTTTTCAGTAACAAACTGCCATCAATTTACATTTCCTAATGTTGCATGCTATAAAGCTGAATAGTTACAGCAGGCATGAAATTAAAAACAAAATCCTCCTGTTTTTCATTAAAAAATGGTCCCCACAGAAAAGAAGTGTTTGCAGAGGATTTTCAAATAGGAAAATATTTTGCACACAAGAGCTCAAGGAACTGGCAAGTTCTTGCCATCTGCAAGTTAGTCAGAAATGATGGGCTGAGTCTGTATTTTGTTCACGTTTATTTATTTCTTGGGTTCTGGGCACCATGATTAGACCAGCATTCGTTGCCCATTCATAATGGCGGGGTACCACCCTGCTGAACTGCTATGGTCTTTCTGGTGAAGGTGCCCCCACACCATTCCCAGGGAAGGACGGCCAGAATTCAGATAATGAGGAAACAGCAACATATGTCCAAGTCAGGATGGTATGTTACTGAGTGCCCAGGTGATGGAAGTTGGGAGATTGTGTTGAAGTAGCCGGCGTAACATTTTGTAGCTGGCGCACAGTGAAGCTGTTGGGGGGGGGTGCGGTGGAGGGAACAAGTCCATATGGTGATCAGTGAGAAGCCGATTTAACAGGCTGCTTTGTCTTAGAATAGTGTTGTGCTTCTTCACACGTTATTCTCATCCAGACAAGTGGAGAGCATTCCACTACCTTATTTGAGCTGTGCAGATAGAAGGGTCTTGGATTGTCGGGAGCTGAGTCCCTCACTGCAGGAAGCCCAGCCTCTTTCAGCAAAGTATCTCTATGGTTGATCCAGTTGAGTTTCTGATCAATGCTGAAGCCTCCAGGGTAATGAAAGTGGTAAACTCAGCAATGGCAATGCCATTGAATGTCATGGGAAGGCACTTGGGTTATCTTGGAGATAAGGCAGGGCAGGGGAAATTTTGAACAGGACACAACTACCCAATCCTGTCTTTTATGAAGAAGCCCATTGTGACTTTAGAAAAGGAGCTGGAATTAGATCCACCAAGAAATTCTGTCTGCTCTTCTACAGTTAAATCTCACAGAAATGCCATCGTAGTTGGGATTTCATGCAGGAATATCTGAAGTATTAGTTCAGTTGCTTGAGATGTGGCACAGCGGCAGTGTCTGAAAGACAACTGGCTCTATCTCTTCCTCCTCTTGCCAGTCTTCAACAGGAGTGGGCTGCAAATACCATTCCCCAAACCCCCAATACAGCTGGCAGGTCTCTGGAGCCTCCACCCAGATATTGCCGTGAATCACACCTGCTATTACCCAGCCGTTAGCACAAGCAGTGCTTGTCAAAGTAAGCCGGGAGCAAAGTGAGCTCCCAAGCAAATCTCACTCCAGAGTCTAAGTTTGGACTTCCTTCTGTACCGAGCAGGGTTACGCTTACAAAATGATAAAGACTGAAAACTGATCATCTCATATAGTTGGATTTTAAAATATGCCTGAGTGTAAAGGGCGTGTTAAAAATAGATTGTTAATGTTGAGAGATTTCCCTTAATTGGATTTCCACTGCAAACTTCAAACTCAGTCATTAAGTGAGATCAAGACCGAGATGATAGGATTTTTGGATTCATAAGGGAATCAAAGGAAATGGGACTGGGACAGGAGTGTGGGAGTTTAAAACAGAGAACACTGCACATAGAACTTGTCTGCGCTGAAGATGATGCCAAGTTATACTAAATTTCTTCCCCCTGCACATGATCCATATCCCTCTATTCCCTGTTATATTCACTTGTCCAACAGCCTCGGAAATACCACTGTTGTAACTGCTTCCAGCACTACCCCTGCCAGCATGTTCCATGTCAACACCCCACCACTCTGTATTAAAAACTTGTCCCACACATCTCCTTTAAGCTCCCCCCCCCCACACACACACTTCTCACCTTAAATTCCTGTCTTCTAGTACATGACATTTCCACCCCGGGGAGAAGGACTTTGATTGTCTGTCCTATCTATGCCTCTCATAAGTTTATAAACTTCTGCCTATGTTGCCCTTCAGTGTCCGATGGTCCAAAAAAAAGTGCAAAATTGTCCGGCCTCTTCCCTATAGCTCATTCCTCTAATCCAGAAAGCATCCTGGTAAACATTTCCTGCACCCTTTCCAAGCCTCCATACCCTTCCTGCAATGTGCAAATAGAACTGCACGCAGTTGGTGGAAGATCAGCCATTACCGTAATGAAGTGGTTTAGCCCGCTGCCACTTCACTCGTGTCACAGAGACAAACAATACAGAAACAGGCCCTTCAGCCCAGTGAGTCCATGCTGACAACCAGCCACGCGTTTAGACTCAGTGCATTAAGGTATCGTGCAGAGAAACTTAGGAGGGATGTTACCCAAGGCTGCATTCTCCAGGAGTGGTTAGTCTGTGGTCACAGGCAGGAAATGAAATATAGCTTGGGGGAAATCTCCAGAGCGCAGCAACATCAAGACTATGAGTAATCCCGTGAATTTCATTATTCCATGTTATAGTGTGAACATTTCAATTCAATTTAAGTGAAAGCCAAGAAACAGAACACTGTTATAATTATTCGGGGAGTTCTTGCATAACCAATAATAATTGCTTGTCAAAGGAAACAGAGACCATGAAAGAATAAAAGAGTAAGCTATTTGTTAACAGTTTCATAGCTACAGGGTGGATTCACAACTTCTATAAGAAAGCAGTTGGACCAACACCCTTTTGGAGGATGTTTCCCCTTGTCAGAGAATCTTGAACTAGGAGCCACTCCGTAGGGTCGTAGAGCCTTAAACCATAGGAGCACAGGCTTTGGTCCAACACACCCATGCCAGCTGTGTTTCCCAATGGGCTAGTTTAGAGGGCTGAACTTTTCACCCATAATCCTCTAAACCTCTTCTTATCCATGCACTTATCTGGACAGTGTTTTAATGTTGCTAATGCACCCACCTCAACCAAGATTTTTGGAAGCTCATTCCAAATAGGCAACACTCTTTGCTTGAAGAAGCTACCCATTAGACCCTGGATTTCCTCACTTGCAGACCCCAGTCAGCTCAGATCAGCAGCAACATCTTCACAATCACAAAACAGTGTTTTTGAATATTTGTAAGACAGATTGAGATATGTTCCAGATAAGCTTGGGGGAGGGTGGTTTGTAAAGTTTCCATGTGTGGATGGGAAAGTAGAGTTGAGCTTACAATCAGATGAACCACATTCTTACTGAATGGAGGAAAAGTCTTGAAGGGCTAGATTTAGCCATTCCTGCTGCTAATCCACAGATTTCATATGCATGTATGCATGTAGTATGCAGGAAGATGTTTGAATTTATTATCATATATAATGCTATATGCAGCAGCAACAGTATGTTATAAACATGACCAACATAAATTAATATAAATTATACATAATTTACACAACAAACTAAACAGAACCACATTAGTGTAAGTTGAGAGAAATATTTTCTGAGGTAGAATTGTAGAATTACAGTTTCTCAGTTCACTTCAAGAACCTGATGGCAGAGAGGAAGAAGCTTAAACTTTGAGGTCGTCAGGCTCCTCTACCTCCTGCCTGATGGCAACAATGAAAAGAGAGCATGGTCTGAATGAAGGGGTCCTTAACTGTCAATATCGCCTTCCTGAGACATTGTCTTGTGGATGTCCTTGAAGGTGGGGGGAGCTGTATCCACGACGGCACTGGTTGAGTCTGCTACTCTCTGTAGCCCCTTGTGTTCCTGTGGATTAGAGTTTTCATATGATGCAACCAGTTCGCTGTATGTCTGTAGAAGGTGATGCCAACATACAGACTTGGCTGATTTGTAACATAGAATTTGCGCTACATAACTGTTAGACAATGAACATCTCCTATAGGAGAATAGAGAATCCAACCAAATGTACTTAACATTTAACAACATCATAATCGTTAAATACCCACAATTGATGTTCTAGAGGATCACGACTAAGCAGAAGCACATTTGGATCAGTTACACAAAATACTGTAACTACAAGAACAGGTTGGAGGTGGGTGTACCATGGCGAAAGAAAAAAAACCCTCACAATTCCTGATGCTCCAAAGTATCTTTGAAAATTGCAAGGTCCAATGTGAGAGAATATCTTCCACTTCATGGATGAGGACTGCTCCAACAATAAGAAGCTTGACTCTACCCAGGAAAAACAATTCGATTGAAACTTGTCATCCCCCCGAACATTCATTTCTCCATTTCTAATCTGTCTTTATTGCATTGTAAACCTTCTTCAACAACACCCTTGTGACTTCTTCCATCGAGGAGTTCAAGAGAAGAAAATCCTCGAACTGCCTAGCTTACATAATTGTGGCAGTTTAAGAAGGCAGCTCATCACAGTGTTTTTCAATGGAAATAAGGAAAGTGCTTTAACACTTACCGAACCATCAACCCCCACTTCCTGTTAATGTATTTTTAAAAACAGCTTTCCTTATCTTTTAAATCTGTTTTAAATAATTTACTTTGATAGAAATTGGTAGAAACTTGGGCCACATATAACACCAGAACTCTGCTGGAGTAAATGGCAAGATGGCTATTTTCAAAGAGAAAAACATGAAGTACAAGTTATGCAGAGACAAGAAATAGGTGACTATCTCCAACAATTGCTGCTTTAATTTTATTTCTCATAAAAGGTATCCAACCCGAAACATTAACTCTGTTTATCTTTCCACAGATGCTTATGACCTGCTGAGGTGTTCCAAAACTTTCTGTTTTTATGTCAACTGCCCAACATCTGCGCTCTTTTGATTTTTGATTCATGCTTATCAATATGTAAAACCGTTAACATAGCAAAACGTCCCATGTCAATTTGATATTGAGCCATGTGTTAGGAGAGGTGACCAAGCGTATCTGGAAAATGTCACTGTGTGTGAGTGTCTGAGAAGAAGATACAGAAGCTGCGATGTTCCAGGGATGGACAGGTCAGACTGCAGATAAATCTGGCCGAGTGCTGCCGTAAGAACAACCTTTAACTCAATGTCAGCAAGACCAAGAAGCTGATTATTTCCTTCAGGAGGAGGAAACCAGAGGTCCATGAGCCAGCCTTCATCGGATAACCAGAGGTGGAGGAGGTTCTGCAAATTTAAGTTCCTCAGTCAGTGTTACTATTTCAGAGGACCTCTCCTGTCCCAGCACGTAACTGCAATTAAATAGATAGATAGATACTTTGTTGATCCCAAAGGAAATTACAGTGTCACAGTAGCATTATAAATGCACAAATACACAAATATACAAATATTAGAAAAGAAGTAAGAAAGAATAAAAAATGAATTACCTCAAACAGTCTATCAGTATACTCTCGACTGTGGATCGATAGGAAATTATCAAAGACTTCAATGACATAGTGAATCTTTGCAAACTTTTAGGAGAGTAGAGATGCTGCCATGCCTTCTTTGCAATAGCACTTACATGCTGGTCCCAGGACAGAGCCTCTAAAATGATAATGTTGAGGAGTTTAAAGTTACTGACCCTCTCCACCTCCAATCCTCTGATGCGAACCGGCTCATGATCCTCCAGTTTCCTTCTCCTGTTGTCATTAATCAGCTCTTCGGTTTTGTTTGTGCTGAGTGAGAGGATGTTGTTGTGGCACCATTCAACCAGATTTTCGATCTCCCTCCTATATGTCGATTCATCACCATCCTTGATTTGGCCCACAGTGGTGTTGTCAGCAAACTTAAATATGGCACTGGAGCTGTATTCAGCCTTCTAGTCGTAAGTATGAAGCGTGTAGACCAGGGGGCTAAACACACAGCCTTGTGACACACATGTGCTGACTGTGGAGGAGATAGTGGTGTTAAGTGCTCTTCTCTGTGGATTGTCAGCTTGTCATGGTGGAGAAGCTTGTGTGGTCCTGTGATCCCGAGAGCGATGCCGTCTGGAGCCATGCTCCTGGTAGGGTCACCCATGGTGAGGGTGAGGTCCCTGACAAAGAACAATCCAACCAAGACCTCAACGGTGGAACAGGCGGACAAAGTTACTTCGAACTCAACGGCTGTGAAGGCTGATGAAGGCTGCAACAAATCCATCAGCTCCAGTTGTCATGGTTTCCATGCAATTGGAATCGGCTGGTTTGTGAAGTATCGTGTGCTTCTTGGGGTGCAACAGCAAGTACACGTTAAACAAATACACGCACAGGCGTCGTTGCTCTGTGGGCCACTTCTTCAGAATGAAGACCATCATCCTTGACCTCGAGGGGTAGCCATGACATTAAGAGGTTCTTCCTTAGGCACATGAATATGCAGAGGATAGAGAGATATGGATTGTGTGCAAGCAGAGGGGACTAATTTAACTACATGCCATTATCTTAATTAATTAGGCACTGCACATGGGCTGAAGGCCAGTTCCTGTGCTATACTGTTCTCTTTGAGAAGCTATCACTTCTGATTATCAAGGTAAAATATGCAAAGTGAGGAATGTTGTAGTCCTAATTTTTTTCAATTATACCCTTAACACGAAACAATACATTGTCAGTATAATGCTTTCTCTCAGCCCAAGCGGACTGACTCCAACTGTCAGGACACGTGCAGGAATTTAAACTTAGCACTTTGGTGAGAGGCCCATGTATTATAAGTACCCATACGCACACACATTCTCAATGTTCTCAGCAGTTACTGGATAGGCCAGAGCCGAGCTTTCTCTACTCTATTCCACGCACACAGCCTTTAGCTTCTGTCAATGTTTCCCAATCAGGTCCGACGAAGAGCTTGAAAAAGCAACAAGTTTTTCAACGGGAGTCACTGATTGGAGTACTGCGCAGCCGCAACAGGAGCATTCCTACGCAGGTCTGACAAAGATTTTCGACGGGAAGCCCAGTCTCTATAAAAGAGAGGTACCGTCTAGTGGAGTGGTCATCGTGGGAGCGATCATCGTCGGAGTAGGAAGGCTTTGGCTCTACAGGGCTTTGGCAAGAGCAGGCAAGTTCATTCCCTATTTCTTATTCAACTCTAGAGAGAATAGTGGGGTAGGTCTACAGAACCTGCCTTTGGTTCTGGGCATCAGATATGGGATTTCCATGAGAGTCCCAGCTTCCCTGATGGCCACATCTGTGCCAGGTGCATAGAGACTGTGTTATGAAACTGGAGCTGCAACTCGATGACCTTGGCTTGTTAGAGAAAGTGGGGCAGTGACAGACAGATGCTACAGAAAGGTGGTCGCCCCAAGGCTCCAGGAGACAGATAAATGGGTGACTGTCAGGAGAAGGAAGGGGAACATCATCCATTAGTCTTGCAAGACCATGGATCTGCACCTGGAAAGTCATCACTCTCCACACAGGCCTGGGCAAGGTTGTATGGAAGACAGGCAGTTGCCTATGCTGCAAGTCTCCCCTCTCCACGACACTGATGTTGTCCAAGGGAAGGGCATTAGGACCCATACAGCTTGACACCAATGTCGTCGCAGAGCACTGTGTGATTAAGTGCCTTGCTCAAGGACACAACACGCTGCCCTGGCTGGGGCTCGAACTCGCGACCTTCAGATCACTAGCCGAATGCCTTAACCACTTGACCACTTGGGGAATATCAGATACTGGAGATTCCCCCTGTGCCTGTCCCCCTCAACAATAAGTGCTTGATTTTGAGTATTGCTGGGGAGAGGAATGACCTACCTGGGGGAAGCAACAGCGGCCAAACCTCTGGCACTGAGTCTAGCCCTGTAGCTCAGAAGGGTAGGGAACTGAAGAGGGTGGCAGCAGTTACAGGGGGACTCAGGGGGACTCCTGTATGATAGAGCTGAGGATGAGCCAGCAGGTTTACAAGTAGATGATGGGTGTAACATGAATGTAAGGAAGGACAAGCCAGTGATTGCGTGCAAATGCAGACAAAGAGTTAGATTGTACCAGAGGCAAAATTCAAAAGGATGAAGAATGCAGGATTGAAGGTGCTGTATTTAAAAGCGTGTTGGAATAAGATGGATGAACTTGTGGCACAGTTAAGAGATTGGTTGGTATGACATCATCGGCATCACTGAGTCACGGCTGAAAGAAGGCCATAGTTGGGAGCTTAACATCAAAGGATATACTTTGTATCGAAAGGACAGGCAGAAAGGCATAGGCAGTGGTGTGGCTCTGTTGGTAAGAGATGGAGTTACATCTTTAGAAAGAGGTGACATAGGGTCAGAGAATGTTGAATCTCTGAGGGTGCAAATCATATATAGGCCTCCAAATAGTAGCCAAGATGTGAGGTTGAGGTTGAGATTGCAAAGGGAGCTGGAAAAGGCATGTAATAAGGGTAATGACACAACTGTAATGGGGACTTCAATACGCAAGGGGATTGGAAAAATCAAGTTGGTGTCAGATCACAAGAGAGGGAATTTGTTGAATGCCTGCGAGATGGGTTTTTAGAGCAGCTTGTGCTTGAGCCTACTCAGGGAAAGGCTATTTTAGATTGGGTGTTATGTAACATCCCAGTTCTCATTAGGGAGCTTAATGTAAAGAAACCCTTAGAAGGCAGTGGTCATAATATGATTGAATTCATACTGCAATTTGAGAGGGAGAAGCATAACTCATGCATATCAAAGGAGGAGTGAATACCATTGCTATTACAAAGGAAAAAGTGCAAGGTAAACTCAAAGGACTTAAGATGGGTAAGTCACCTGGGCCAGATAGACTACATCCCAGAGTCCTGAGAGGGGTTGCTGAAGAGATAATGGATGTACTGGTCATGATCTTTCAAGAACCACCTGATCCTGGCATGGTTCTGGAGGACTGGAAGATTGCAAATGTTACCCTGCTCTTTAAGGAGAGAGGAAGGCAAAAGAAGGGAAATTATAGATCAGATAGCCTAACCTCAATGGTTGGGAAAGTGTTGGAGTCTATTATAAGATTTTGGGGTACTTGGAGTCTAATGATAAAATAAGTCAAAGTCAGCATTGTTTCTGTAAAGGGAAATCTTGCTTGGCAAATCTGTTAGGGTTCTTCGAGAAAGTAACAGGCAAGGTGGACAAGGAAAAGGCAGTGGATGTCATTTACTAGGATTTTCAGAAGGCTTTTGATAAGGTGCCATACGTGAGGCTGCCTAATAAGATAAAAATGTGTGGTGTTCCAGGAAAGGTACTGTCATGGATAGCAGAATGGCTGACAGGCAGGAGGCAGTGAGTGGGAATAAAAGGAGCCTTTTCTGGTTGGCTGCTGGTGACTAGTGGTGTTCCTCAGGGGTCAGTATGGGGACTGCTGCTTCTCACTTTGTTTGTCATTGATTTAGATAATGGAATTGATGACTTTGTGGCAAAGTTTATGGACAATATGAAGATAGGTGGAGGTGTAGGTAGTGCTGAGGAAGCAACACAATTGCAGCAGGACTTAGACAAATTGGAAGGATGGGCAAAAAAATGTCAGATGGAATACAGTGGTGGGAAATGTATGATAATGCATTTTTGTAAAAGGAACAATAGTACAGACTATTATCTAAATAGGGAGAAGGTTCAAAAATCAGAGGTGCAAAGAGACTTAGTAGCCTTTGTGTAAGATTCCCAGAAGGTTAATTTACAGGTTGAGTCTGTGGTAAAGAAGGCAAATGCAATGTTAGCATTTATTTCAAGGGGAATAAAATATAAAAGCAAGGAGATAACGCTGAGCCTTTATAAAACACTAGTCAGGCTGCACTTGGCCCCATATGGTGCAACTATAATGAAAACCAATTTCCCCCGGGATCAATAAAGTATGACTATGACTATATCTCAGAAAGGATGTGTTATCATTGAACAGAGTTCAGAGGAGGTTCATGAAGATGATTCCGGGAATGAAACTGCATTTGGCAGCTTTGGGCCTGTACTCACTGGAATTTAGAAGAATGCGGGGGTCGGGGGATCTCATTGAAACCTACTGAACGTTGAAAGGACTAGATAGGGTGGATGTGCAGAAGATGTTTCCTGTGGTGGGGGTATCCAGAACTAGAGGGCACAGCCTCAAAACTGAGGGATGTCCCTTTAGAACAGAGGTAAGGAGGAATTTTTTTAGCCAGAATGTAGTGGAATCTGTGGAATGCTCTGTCACAGACTGTGGTGGTAGCCAAGCCCATGGGTATATTTAAGGTGGAAGTTGATAGTTTCCTGATCAGTCAGGGCACCAAGGAATATGGTGAATAGGTGGGTGTTTGGATTTGAGTGAGATCCAGAATCAGCCATAATGGAAAGGCGGAGCAGACTCGATGGGCTGAATGGCCTAATTCTGCTCCTATGTCTTATGGTCTCATGGACTCCAAGCTCAGCCCACAGCTGAAGGGACTGTCCATGTGGAAATACTGCAACTGATTTCCTATGTGACCTAAATTTTTGGAGGCACTTAAATTTAATCACAGGCTCTCATGGACCACCAACTATATTAAAAGTAATCAAAGTAAAACTTAATTAATATATAATCAATATCCTCATTAAACAACTAGTATATCTTTCAAAATGTTTGACAAACATGCTTGGGACGTACTTTATCATGTATCTTCTTTATGCCAATAACTACACATGAACTAATGTAATCTAAAGAACTATCACAATTCTTTATCATTTTACTGTGATTCAGACAGAGGGACTCTCTACATGTGGAAGTGAGTCATTCATGGAATGACATTATGCAAAGTGCATGTGCAAACAGTGCAGGAATTCATCAATAAGGAACCGGTAGCAGGATGTATAAAATATAATTGTGTGCACAGTCAACATAGCTTTATGTTATTTTTCCTTTGCGGAGACAAGGAACATAGGATAAGGTCACAGATAAGAGAAAATCTGCAGATGCTGGAAATCAAAGTAATGTACACAAAATGCTGGAGGAGCTCAACAAGCTAGGCAGCAGCTATGGAAAAGAGTAAGCAGCCGACATTTTGGGCTGAGACCCTTTGTCCTGATGAAGGGTCTCAGCCCCAAATGTCAACTGTTCACTCTTACATGGGATAAGATGCCAAGCCACATGACACTCGTGCCCCCTGCAGTCACTTCATGAATGAGTGCTCCAATGGTTCTGGGGTCTTGTTGCTGTGACCACTCAGAATCGCAGCCGCTGCCTCCCAGCATTTGACCCCGACCTCCGGGTCTTCCTACTTGAGATCTGCATGTTTTTCTGTGACTATGTGGGTTTCCCCCTTTTAACGCTCTGATTTTCTTATGTCCCAAAGACGTGTGGGTTAGTTGGTCAAATGGCCACTGTGAATTGCCCCTGTTGTGTTGAGGAAGAATATGCGGGAATGTGGGGAGAATAAAATGGGATCAAGATTAGCGCAAACGGTTGGTCTTGATGGTTAGTGCAAACTCAAGGGGCTGAGGAACATGTTTCCATGTTGTCTCTCTGACTCTGTGGGCTGTGAGTGGCTTTGAGGCCTTCAGCTGTGTAAACTGACAAATACTACCCTGGTGACCTCCTCCTTCTGCCACAAAGTCCTTTCTTTGCTTCAGAATATCCCAAATGTTTGCAAAAGCTGCCTAATATTTTTAGCACTAATAAACAAGCATCCAAAGAATTGCTCTGAAAGACATATGATTTTACATTGGCCTTGGGTGAGCATTCCCAAATAGCTCCTTCCTTCTATAGACATAATAAGCTTGAGAATGAGGCTCCTCATAGAATTTGTGTTTCTTTGTTGTGGTACTCCTTCCTGTGTAGCCAAAGAACACAACTCAAAGAAGCAAAATGATAAAACATTCCACCTCAAGACAGGCTCTCAACTAATGGTTAACAGACCTGCACCTGTGGACTCACCTTAAACACAAATACCTCAGGTTGAGCAAAATCCATTGTGACAGGCAATGCAGGTTCCTTTGGCATTAACTCTGTTATCTTGTTTACAGAAGATCATGATGCTCCCATCACAAAAGTAGTGAGACTAAAAGTACACACAAGGCAAGGACGCAAGTCATAAAAAAGAAACATCGTATTTACTCATGGTGTGATTGAAAACATATTTAGAATAATCAGCCACCACTCAAGTAACTGGTCTTAATTTACCCACTCCAGTCACTTCACTTCTTTTAAGATTCAAGATTGTTTATTGTCATTCTTTGGCACACGAGTGTAAAGGAGCGCCAATGCAACATAAAAAACACAATTAGCATAAAGAACACGATAAAAAAAACAATAAATATGCGCAAATATAATAACAACCCTATAGAACGAAATGCACAAGTAACTGTTTTATACATAGACCGATTGTATGTACATTAAGTGACGCTAGGTGATGTCATGGTGGTGGTTTACCATTCATCCATCTGGTATTCAAAAGTTTATTTGTCCCTAGCTCAACCACAAAGCATAGAAAGCATGTGTCCACTTCCTGTTCACTGACTTTGTCTTCAGAACTCAGACATTTAGAACAATCTCAAAGACTTAATCTTCCATTTATAGCTATTTCTTCGACATAGGAAATGTTTACAGCCACAGTACTGTGCAAAAGTCTAAGGCATATATGTATATAGCTAGTACTGTATATTAGTTAAAATAGGCCAAAGACTTCCATTATGCAAACGTTTTAGGCACCTTAGCTGGGCATATGTGCCTAAGATATTTGCACAGTACTGTGTATTACGTCTTTCCAGTTATCAAATAACACTAAATACAACTGAGCTAGTACAAAGCTAAGTACTCTTTTTACTGTTTCCCAACCACCTTCTTATTTTAGCTAATATACCATACTATGCAAAAGTCTTAGGCACCTTAGCTATATATATGTGCCTAAGACTTTTGCACAGTACTGTAATTCTGCTCAGAATTCGAATCACTTGCTCCAAGACTTTCAATGACTTTAACTATCTGATTGTTTTGTATCTTTCTCCTTTACAACAGGCAACATCCAGTGAACCTTTGCTGTGTATTTTGACCTCTCTCCTCACTGAGTCTCACCTCTCTTCATATGGCCTGTATCACACTTTCAGTACAGGAAAGAACATTGCATGCCAACCTTTTTGCCCACCTACTCACACACCAGGACTGAATCTTTCTCTATCTTGCCCATTTAACTGTCTGTCTCAGTGCTTAGACCATAAGACATAGGAGCAGAATTAGGCCATTCAGCCCATCAAGTCTGCTCTGCCATTCCATCATGGTTGATCCCAGATCCCACTCAGTCCCACACACCTGCCTTCTCGCCATATCCTTTGATGCTCTGACCGATCAGGAAATGATGCGCTCAGACCAATGGTTTGAGATGTTTCCATTTTAATGTGAGGAGTATTATGAATAAAGCGGATGAGCTTAGAGCATGGATCAGCACTTGGAGCTGTGACATTGTGGCCATTACAGAGACTTGGATGGTGCAGGGGCAGGAATGGCTACTTCAAGTGCCAGGCTTTAGATGTTTCAGAAAGGACAGGGAGGGAGGCAAAAGAGGTGGGAGCATGGCACTGTTGATCAGAGATAGAGTCACGGCTGCAGAAAAGGAGGAAGTCATGGAGGGATTGTCTACGTAGTTTCTGTGGGTGGAAGCTAGGAATAGGAAGGGGTCAATAACTTTACCGGGTGTTTTTTATAGACCACCCAATAGTAACAGGGACATTGAGGAGCAGATAGATTAGATTAGATTATGAGGACACACAGTCCTCCCTTATTGTCATTTAGTAATGCATGCATTAAGAAATGATACAATATTCCTCCAGAGTGATATCACAGAAACACGAGACAAACCAAGACTAAAAAAACTGACAAAAACCACATAATTATAACATATAGTTACAACAGTGCAAAGCAATACCATAATTTGATAAAGAACAGACCATGGGCACGGTAAAAAAAAGTCTCAAAGTCTCTCGAAAGTCTCATCATCTCACGCAGACAAAGAAGGAAGTAACTCTCTTCCTGCCATGAATCTCCAGTGCTGCAAACTTGCCGATGCAGCACCCTGGAAGCACCCGACCACAGCCGACTCTTGAGTCCGTCCAAAAACTTTGAGCCTCCGACCAGCCCTCCGACACCGAGCACCAAGCACCATCACTGCCGAGTGCTTCGACCTCGGCCCCGGCAACAGGCAATAGGCAAAGCCGAGGATTTGGGCCCTTCCCCTCCGGAGATTCTCGATCACACAGTAGCAAAGGCAGCGAAGCAATCATTTCAGAAATTTCTCCAGATGTTCCTCCAGATAGGGAGACAGATTTTGGAAAAGAGTAATAATAACAGGGTTGTTGTGGTGGGAGATATTAATTCCCCGAATATTGATTAGCATGTCCCTAGAGTGAGGGGTTTAGATGGGATAGAGTTTATTAGGTGTGTTCAGGAAGGTTTCTTGACACAATATGTAGATAAGCTTACAATAGGAGAGGCTGTACTTGAGCTGGTATTGGGAAATGAACCTGGTCAGGTGTCAGGTCTCTCAGTGGGAGAGCATTTTGGAGATAGTGATCACAATTCCATCTCCTTTACCATAGCATTGGAGAGGGATAGAAACAGACAAGTTAGGGAAATGTTTAATTGGAGTAAGGGGAAACATGAGGCTATCAGGCAGGAACTTGGAAGCATAACTTGGGAAGAGATATTCTCAGGGAAATGTACAGAAGAAATGTGCCAAATGTTCAGGGGATAGTTGCGTGGAGTTCTGCATTGGTACGTTCCAATGAAACAGGGAAAGGATAGTAGGGTACAGGAACCGTGGTGTACAAAGGCTGTTGTAAATCTAGTCAAGAAGAAAAGAAAAGCTTACTAAATGTTCAAAAAACTAGATAATGATAGAGATCTAGAAGATTACAAGGCTAACAGGAAGGAGCTTAAGAATGAAATTAGGAGAGCCAGAAGGGGCCATGAGAAGGCCTTGGCAGACAGGATTAAGGAAAACCCCCAAGGCATTCTACAAGTATGTAAAGAGCAAGAGGACAAGACGTGAGAGAATAAGACCAACCAAGTATGACAGTGGAAAAGTGTGCATGGAACTGGAGGAAATAGAGGAGGTACTTAATGAATACTTTGCTTCAGTATTCACTATGGAAAAGGATCTTCGCGATTGTAGGAATGACTTGCAGTGGACTGAAACGCTTGAGAACATAGATATTAAGGAAGAGGAGGTGCTGGAGCTTTTGGAAAGCATCAAGTTGGATGAGTCACCGGGACCGGACCGGATGTACCCCAAGCTATCGTGGGAAGTTATCGAGCCAAGTTGGAAGCCCAGGCTAACCAGAGGGATGCTAGTAGACTATGGCAGGGTCTAAATGAGATCACTGGGTGCAAAGAAAAGGCTAGGAATATCAATAACTGTGGCGCTTCTCTTCCTGACAAACTTAACATATTCTACGCAAGATTCAAACAGAAGAGGAGCGTCCTGCTCCCTTTGGATGAACTGGACCTGGTGGCATCGAGATTCATCGTCACCGAGGAGGACGTTAGAAGGGCCTTCCTGAAGATAAATCCAAAGAAGGCGATGGGCCCAGATGGCATCCCGGGACCGGTTTTCCGGGACTGTGCAAGCGAGCTAGCTGGAGTGTTTGCTGACATCTTCAACTGCTCCTTGCTTCAGTCTAAGATCCCCTCGTGTTTTAAGAAGCCAACAATAATCCCAGTGCCGAAGAAAAGCAAGGTGGCATGCCTGAATGACTATCGACCTGTGGCTCTGACATCAATTGCTATGAAGTGCTTTGAGCGATTGGTTATGGCACATATCAACTACAGCCTACCGGTCAACCTCGACGCTTTGCAATTCGCCTACCAGAGCAACAGGTCAACGGCAGATGCCATCTCTCTGGCCCTACATTCCTCCTTAGAACACCTGGAGAATAAAGACGCATATATAAGGCTCCTTTTCATTGACTACAGCTCTGCCTTTAATACCATCATTCCAAATAAACTGATTCCTAAGCTCCAGAACCTGGGCCTTAGCACTCAGATCTGCAGCTGGATCTTCAACTTCCTCACAGACAGGACCCAGGCTGTAAAAATAGGGGACAAGCTCTCCTCTACAATCACTCTGAGCACCGGTGCCCCACAAGGCTGTGTACTCAGCCCCCTGCTATACTCACTGTACACCCATGATTGTGTAGCCAAGTTTTCATCAAACTCAATATATAAGTTTGCTGATGACACAACAATTGTAGGCCGTATCTCGGGTAGTGATGAGTTTGAGTACAGAGAGGAAGTTAAGAACCTGGTGGCATGGTGCGAAGACAATAACCTATTCCTCAATGTCAGCAAAACAAAGGAATTGGTTGTTGACTTCAGAAGGAGTAGCGGACTGCACGACCCAATTTACATCGGTGGTGCGCAATTGGAACAGGTCAAAAGCTTTAAGTTCCTCAGGGTCAATATCACAAATGACCTGACTTGGTCCAACCAAGCAGAGACCACTGCCAAGAAGGCCCACCAGTGCCTTTACTTCCTGAGAAAACTAAAGAAATTTGGTCTGTCCCCTAAAACCCTCACTAATTTTTATAGATGCACTGTAGAAAGCATTCTTCTAGGGTGCATCACAACCTGGTATGGAAGTTGTCCTGTCCAAGACTGAAAGAAGCTGCAGAAGATCGTGAACATGGCGCAGCACACCACACCACACAAACCAATCTTCCATCCTTGGACTCACTTTACACTGCATGCTGTCGGAGCAGTGCTGCCAGGATAATCAAGGACACGACCCACCCAGCCAACACTTTTTGTCCCTCTTCCCTCCGGGAGAAGGCTCAGGAGCTTGAAGACTCGTAGGGCCAGATTTGGGAACAGCTTCTTTCCAACTGTGATAAGACTGCTGAGCAGATCCTGACCCGGATCTGGGCCGTACCCTCCAAACATCTGGACCGGCCTCTCGGTTTTTTTGCACTAACTTACTTTGTATTTTTCTATTTTCTATTTATGATTTATAATTTAAATTTTAATATTTACTATAGATTTGTAATCCAGGGAGCGGGAAGCGCAGAATCAAATATCACTGTGATGATTGTACGTTCTCGTATCAATTGTTTGGCGACAATAAAGAATAAAGTATAAAGTGAGGAAGGAGATTGCTGAGCCTCTGGCAATGATCTTTGCATCATCAATGAGGACGGGAGAGGTTCCGGAGGATTGGAGGGTTGTGGATGTTGTTCAATTATTCAAGAATGGGAGTAGAGATAGCCCAGGAAATTATAGGCCAGTGAGTCTTACTTCAATGGTTGGTAAGTTGATGGAGAAGATCCTGAGAGGCAGGATTTATGAACATTTGGAGAGGCATGATATGATTACGAATAGTCAGCATGGCGTTGTCAAGGGCAGGTCGTGCCTTATGAGCCTGATTAAATTTTTTGAGGATGTGACTAACACATTGATGAAAGTACAGCAGTAGACGTAGTGTATATGGATTTTAGCAAGGCATTTGATAAGGTATCCCATGCAAGGCTTATTGAGAAAGTAAGAAGGCATGGGATCCAATGGGACATTGCTTTGTGGATCCAGAACTGGCTTGCCCACGGAAGGGAAAGAGTGTGTAGATGGGTCATTTTCTGCCTGGAGGCTGGTAACAGTGGTATGTTTCAGGGATCTGTTCTGGGACCCCTCCTCACGGTGATTTTTATGAATGAGCTGGATGAGGAAGTGGAGGGATGGGTTAGTAAATTTGCTGATGACACAAAGATTGGAGGTGTTGTGGATAGTGTGGAGGGCTGTCACAGGTTTCAGTGGACATTGTTAGGATGCAAAACTGGGCTAAGAAGTGGCAGATGGAGTTCAATCCAGATAAGTGTGAGGTGATTCATTTTGGTAGGTCAAATATGATGGCAGAATATAGCATTAATGGTAAGACTCTTGACAGTGTGGAGGATCAGAGGGATCTTGGGGTCCGAGTACATAGGACACTCAAAGCTGCTGTGCAGGTTGTCTCTGTGGTTAAGAAGGCATTCGGTGCATTGGCCTTCATCAATCATGGGATTGAGTTTAAGAGCCGAGAGGTAATGTTGCAGCTATATAGGACCCTGGTCAGACCCCACTTGGAGTACCATGTTCAATTCTGGTTGCCTCACTACAGGAAGGATGTGGAAACCATAGAAAGGGTGCAGAGGAGATTTACAAGGATGTTGCCTGGATTGGGGAGCATGCCTTATGAGAATAGGTTGAGTGAACTTGGCCTTTTCTCCTTGGAGCGACAGAGGATGAGAGGTGACCTGATAGAGGTGTACAAGATGATGAGAGGCATTGATCATGTGGATAGTCAGAAGCTTTTCCCCAGGGCTGAAATGGCTAGCATGAGAGGGCACAGTTTTAAGGTGCTTGGAAGTAGGTACAGAGGAGATGTCAGGGGTAAGTTTTTTTACGCAGAGATTGGTGAGTGCGTGGAATGGGCTGCCGGCGGCGGTGGTGGAGGCAGAAACGATAGGGTCTTTTAAGAGACTCCTGGATGGCTACATGGAGCTTAGAAAAACAGAGGGCTATGGGTAAAGCCTAGGTAGTTCTAAGGTAGGGGCATATTTGGCATAGCTTTGTGGGCCAAAAGGCCTGTATTGTGCTGTAGGTTTTCTATGATCAATTTCCGCCTTAAATATACCCACGTACCTGGCCTCCACTGCAGTCTGTGGCAGAGCATTCCACAGGTTCACTACTCTGGCTAAAAAAATTCCACTTTACCTTTGTTCTAAAAGGTCACCTCTCAATTTTGAGGCTGTGACCTCTAGTTCTGGATAACCCCACCATAGGAAACATCCTCTCCACACCCATCCTATCTAGTCCATTCAACATTCGGTAGGTTTCGATGAGATCCTTCTAAATTCCAGTGAGTATAGGCCTAAAGCTGCCAAACACTACACATATGTTAATCCCTTCATTCCCAGAATCATCCCTGTGTACCTCCTCTGGACTCTGTCCAATAACAACACTTCCTTTCTGAGACAAAACTGTCAACAATACTCCAAGTGCAGCCTGACAAGTGCCTTATAAAGGCTCAGCATTATCTCCTTGCTTTTATATTCTATTCCCCGTGAAATATTGAATTGAATTGAATTGACTTTATTCCTTATATCCTTCACATACACGAGGAGTAAAAATCTTTATGTCACATCTCTGTCTAACTGTGCAATGTGCAATTTACAATAATTTTTAATAAACAATATGTACAACAGGACAGTCAATATAGCATAGAAATACAATTCTGTCAGTGTGAATTAATCAGTCTGATGCCTGGTGGAAGAAGCTGTCCCAGAGCCTTCTGGTCCTGGCTTTTATGCTGCCATACCATTTCCTGGATGGTAGCAGCTGGAGCAGTTTGTGGTTGGGGTGACTCAGTTCCCCAACGATTCTTTGGGCCTTTTTTTCACACCTGTCTTTGTAAATGTCCTAAATAGTGAGAAGTTCACATCTACAGATGCGCTGGGCTGTCCACACCACTCTTCACAGAGTCCTGCGATTGAAAGAAATACAATTCCCATACCAGGCACTGATGCAGCCAGTCAGGATGCTCTCAACTGTGCTCCTGTATAAAGTCCTTAGGATATGGGGACCCATATCAAACTTCTTCAACTGTCTGAGGCACTGTTGTGCTTTTTTCACCACACAGCCAGTACTCACAGATCATGTGAGATCCTCAGTGATGTGTATGCCGAGGAACTTAAAGCTGTTCACCTTCTCAACCCCAGATCCATTGATGTCAATAGGGGTTAGCCTGTCTCCATTCCTCCTGTAGTCCACAACTAGCTCCTTTGTTTTTGCAACATAAATGTCAACATTGCACTTCCCTTCTTCACCACAGCCTCAACCTGTAAATTAACCTTCTGGGAGTCTTGCACGAGGACTCTTAAGTCCCTCTGTACCTCTGATGTTTCACCCTTCCCCTTATTAAGATAATAGTCCACACTATTGTTCCTTTTACCAAAATGCATTTTGTACATTTCCCAACATTTTATTCCATCTGCCACTTTTTTGCCCATTCTTGTCTAAGTCCTGCTGCAATCACATTGCTTTCTCAGCACTACCTACCCCTCCACCTATCTTTGTATCATCAGCAAACTTTGCCACAGACCCATCAATTACCATTATCCAAATCAGTGACAATGTGAAAAGCAGTGGTCCCAATACTGACCCCTGGGTAATACAACTAGTCACTGGTAGGAAAGGCCCCCTTTATTCCCACTCACTGCCTCCTGCTTGCCAGCCATTCCTCTATTCATGACAGCATCTTTCCTGCAACGCCATAGGATTTTATCTTGTTAAACAGCCTCATGTGTGGCATGTTATCAAATCCCTTCTGAAAATCCAAGTAGATGACATTCACTACCCCTCCTTTGTCCACCCTGCTTGTTACTTCCTCAAAGAACTCTAACAGATTTGTCGGGCAAAATTTTCCTTCACAAAAACCATGCTGACTTTGACTTATTTTATCATTAGTCTCCAAGTACCCCGAAACCTCATCCTTTATAGTAGACTCCAACACTTTGCCAACCACTGACGTTAGGCTAACTGGCCTAAAGAGTGGAATGATATTTGCAATCGTCCAGTCCTCTGGAAGCATGCCAGAATCAAGTGATCCTTGAAAGATCATGACCAATACATGTGTTGTCTCTTCAGGAACCTCTTTCAGGTTGGGATGTAGTCCATCTGGCCCAGGTGACTTATCCACCTTCAGACCTTTGAGTTTGCCAAGGATTTTTTTCTCTTTGTAATAGCAATGGCATTCACTCTTGCTCCCTAACACTCACAGACCTCTGGTACACTGTTAGTGTCTTCCACAGTGAAGACTGATGCAAAGTGTCCATTAAGTTCATCTGCAATTTCTTTGGTCTCCCAGTACTATCTCACCAGCATAATTTTCCAGTGGTCCAATATCAACTCTCACCTCTCTTTAACTCTTTACATAACTGAAAAAACTTTTGGTATCCCGCTTTATATTATTGGCTAGTTTGCCCTCATATTTCATTATTTCCCCTTCTTATAACTTCTTTAGTTGCCTTTTGTTGAATTTTAAAAGCTTCTCAATCATCCAACTTCCTTCTCATTTTTGTTACCTTATATGTCTTTTCCTTGGTTTTATGCAGTTCTTAACTTCTCGTGTGAACCACGGTTGCCCTCCCCTGAAATTTGAGAACTTCTTCCTCTGTGGGACATACCTTGTGAACTACTCCCAGTAACTTCAGCCATCTCTGCTCTGCTGTCGAGCCCGCCAGTGTCCTCCTCCGATCCACCTGGGCAAGCTCCTCTCTCGTGCTTCTGTAATTTCCGTTATTCCCTTGCGATACTGATGTGTGTGACTTATGTTTCTCCCTCCCAAGTTGTAGTATGAATTCAATCATTATGACCACTGCCTTCTAAGGATTCCTTTACATTAAGCTCCCTAATAAGAACTGGGTTATTACATAACACCCAATATAAGATAGCCTTTCCCCATGTAGGCTCAAGCACAAGCTGCTCTAAAAAGCCATCTTGTAAGCATTCAACAAATTCCCCCTCTTGCGATCCAACACCAACCTGATTTTCCCAATCCCCGGGCATATTGAAGTCCCCCATTACAATTTGACATTACCTTTATTACATGCCCTTTTCAACTCCCTTTGCAATCTCAATCCCACATCTTGGCTACTATTTGGAGGCCTATATATGATTCCCATATTGTTAATTTTTACTCTACAGTTTCTTAACTCTACCCGCAAAGATTCAACATTCTCTGACCCTATGTCTCCTCTTTCTAAAGATGTAATTCCCTCTCTTACCTACAGAGCCATACCACCGCCCATGCCTTCCTGCCTGTCGCTTCAATACATATCTTTGGGACTTTCTTTTCCTTTTATGACACCCAGCTCTGCCTCCAGGAGACTTTATCCTCTACCTTATAGGTTGTGTATCCTTGGAACTCTCTCCCTATAAGATCTGTTTGTGGTCTATGGTTACGTGTATCTGGACACTAAAAGAATCAAAGCATTGGAGATTGTTCAAAACACGGGATCAGCCTTGATCTTCATTGTTGGGTAAAGGGGCACAGTACTGTGATCATTAAGTTACCGGACTAGCAGCTGGCTTCTGGATCACTAATCCATGAGCCTGACTCCCACCATGGCAGATGGAGAAAGGTTTGTAGTTTCAAAGGGCTTACCCTTTATCCTTTATTATATGGAAAGGGCTGTGTCTGCTCCTGTTTTTAGCTCTTAAGTTTAGCGGAAGTTGATTCTCATATTTCTATTCTACGGTAAGTACATGTTTGGCACAGCATTGTGGGCTGAAGGGCCTGTATTGTGCTATCAGATTTCTGTTTCTATTTCCTCACATCACATTAATGACTGCACTACAATGCAAAACCTTCTTCCCTCCTGTATTTGCCTCTATAATTTGTTAGTGTTTGAGTGTATGAAATAACAAAAACTATTCATTCATAATCATTATTAATTTGCATATAATTTATAAAAGAGTTGCTGATATAAGATTGGAACTGCATTATGCTTGACATATGACTCTATTTTTCAAATGTGGCAATCAGGCAATGTAAACCTTAACCAAAAGGCACTGAAGGTCCATTCAGTTTCCTGCAGAAGAACTTTAGATAAGGTTGTCATAAATAACACCATTGATAGACAAGCTTCTGAATAGAGCACAAAACACTGCCCCAAAATGATCAAGTACGCCCAGCTCAAGTCACTTTGTAAATGTTTGCAGTAGCTCACTGATGCTGAACATTAACAAATAGAAAGTCACAGCAAGAAATGGACCTTTGGACAATCAAACCCATTCCTTGCAGAACCCATTTATGATCAGTATATTATGTGGCATACTATCTGTTTCAATGAATAATGACTTCCTTACTTCCTCTAAAGTTAAAATCAATATAGTCTGTTTCCTTGTTAAGGTCAATACCATCCAATTAAAGGCAGTGTCATGACATGATTTCTTACCCTCAGTTGTTCTGAATATCCTATCAAAGTCACAGTCACGGATATTGTCACACAAGTACAGGCGCATTGAAAAAGTTGCTTGCAGCATTATCAAGGACAGATAGCACCATATAAGCATATTCACAAGAACAATGTAAATTAAACATAAATTATATACAATTCTTTTACGAGAACACAATCTGAACAAAAATATATTTTTCAGTGCAGTAATGAAAGAGATCATTGTGCTGCTAAACTGTAGTGACCAGGATTTTTCTGGTTGGTTCACAAATCGAATGATTGAAGTCAAGTGGTTGTTCTTGAACCTGGTAGTGAGGAACTTCAGGCTTCTGTACTTCCTGCCTGATGGTAGCAGTGAAAAGATGGTATGGCCCAGATGACGGGGATCTTTGATGTTGCCTTCTTACTATTTTGATCCATTTGTTCAGACAAGGGAATGCAAGATCTGCACCTAATCATCTCCAATGCTCCATTCTGGTATGGATGTGCTTTGAAGACAATTGTGCCAAGTGGTAAATAAACCCAGGAAAGTACAGATCAGTGAGTTTCATGTCCATCATAGCTGTAGTCACATGAAGCCATATTAAAGATAAAATCATGGTAAATTTGGACAAATCATCCACGGAAGCCAAAATGGATTGGGCATTGTATTCTGATTTTGACTGAATGACTAAGATGGCAGTGGGTATAAAATCAGAAAATGCATGAAATGTGCAGTAGATTTAGGTAGCATCAGTGGATGCTTCATGTCGATGACTATACATCAGATGATCTGAAAGATGGTCAGCCTTCTTGAACTGCAGCAGCCCAGGGGCTGATGATGGCCCCACAATATCTTTCGGAAGAGTGCCCCATGACAATGCTGCAATGGTAAAGTACTCATGGATTGATAGTGTTTTCTTCAAATTTTATTTTATTTGGAGACAGATTAATTTATAAAGATCAATTGTCATGATTGGCCAGAAGTCCAATATCATTGTTTGTAACAGCTAATCCGGTAAACGGCAATTATTTGCATCTTGAATATCCATCATTCAGCAATGCACATGTTCCCCTTTACCCTCAATCTGATAAGAACATCTAACCCTTTTTGAATTGCAACTATTGCATTTTGCACCATCATGTGAATGTAACATGCTTCTTTTCAATTTCCTCCCGTCTCTGATTGGATGAGCATTATCACCTCCCCCCACCAACCTGCAAACCACACCCGGTGAAGTTTAAGTCCTGATGCGTGGCTTCAACATATTCATCTATCGAAAAGCCACAGCAGATTGTCTGTTGCTCCAGATTCCAGCATCAGTAGCCTCTTGTGTCTCCAGTGATGGCCCTGCACACATGCACAGAGATGACTTGCTTGGCTACCTTCTGGTTAGCCATTGTAGTGAAATTAAATGGTGACAGTCAATTTCAACAAGACAAGCTTTCAAAACAATGTGTTATTGGGCAAAAAAACCAATGCTTGGGACATTCTGTTTATACATCACCAATGATCAGAGGAGGGGAGAGAGGAAAAGTATTTCCCGAAATAATTTTTGAGGAATTTTCTACATCCAACTAGGAGGAGTCTTGGCTTGACAAATGTAGATTAGTATAGTGGAGGAATAGACCCTATGTGCCATATTGTCTGCCCTGAGCACGGTGACAAATAATATACTCCCTTCTCTCTGCACATGACCTACGCTCCTCCATTCTCCGCACATTCATCTGTTTATCTGAAAGCCTCGAGGGCCACTATTGTATCTGCTTCAATCACCACGCCGGCAATACATTCCAGGCACCTTTCACTCTGTGTAAAAAAAAAACCTGCCCTGCACATACCTTTACGCATTCCCTCCACCCCTCACCTTAAAGCTAAACCCTCTAGAATTTGACATTTCCGTCTTGAGAAAAAGATTCTGGTTCAGAAACTTGGATCAGGTCTCCCCTCAGACTCTCATGCTCCCGAGTATACAATCCAAATTTGAATAACTTTTCCTTATAGCTAATGCTCCTATGCTATGGGTCTGTGATAATGCGATGAGTACATTTTTGACCACACCTGTGTATACATAGTGCATATAACAATAAACTCAACAAATTCCCTTTAATCCTCTAATCCAGGCAGCATCCTGATAAATTTCTTTCAAACCTCTCCAAAGATTCCAACATCCTTCCTGTAATGGGGCAACCAGAAAGACTCACAGTATTCCAAGTGCAGCCTAGCTGAATGGCTGCTCCTCTTGGTAGAGCAGCATTCCTTCACTGTGAGTGCCCACTTGGACATGTGCTCGGATTTGAGGACTGGAACTTTAAGTCATAACTTTTCAAGCCAGATATCAAATGCTCTACTTTTAAGCCATAACTGGCACCTAAAGTACAAATAGGCAAATCTGGCATGTGAAGTTAGCCCAAGGCCAGTTGACTACAATAGGCAGGGAGTGTCATGTTGCTGCATCCACTTTCTTTGATGAGATGTAAAACTCATATGTCTCAGCTGGACTTTGCAGATTGCACGGTACTACTCTGAAGATCACTAGGGGAGATATGAATATATTCTGGCAAGTATTTATCTCACATACTGTACTCAGTGAACCACGCCCTCTCTTTTTCTTTTGTTGGTGGTGGGGGGATTTGCTGCCGATTCTCGAGTCGGAGAACTCGCAAAAACAGCGATGCAGCAGACTTTAATACTGTAAATCAGCAAGTTGTTCGTTTTTGTTGGGAGAGAGCGAGAGAGAGCCTGTGGCATGTTAAGTGAACGATTAATTTTTCTGTACTGCAGATCATGGTCTCTTCTGGGGGTTTGCTGTTGCTTGTTTGGTGGGTGCTGATGTTTTTTTGCTGAAATAAGTGGGGAAGGGTTGATGCTTTGCTGTTTCTTGTCCGAGGGAGGAGGGAGAAGGGGGCTTTGGCGTTCTAATGTTTTAATGTCATTCATTCTTTGTACTCCTTGTTTTCATGGATCTCTGTGAAGACCAAGAATTTCAGGTTGTATATTGTATACATTCTCTGCTATTAAATGGAACTTTTTTTTTATATAGGCATCCGTTTGACTCGTGAGACCATGGATTTGCACCTTGGAAGGTTTCCAGGGCGCAGGCCTGGGCAAGGTGTATGGAAGACCAGCAGTTGCCCATGCTGCAAGTCTCCCCTCTCCACGGCACCGATGTTGTCCAAGGGAAGGGCAAGGGCCGATACAGCTTGGCACCAGTGTCGTCGCAGAGCACTGTGTGATTAAGTGCCTTGCTCAAGGACACAACATGCTGCCCTCAGCTGAGGCTCGAACTAGCAACCTTCAGATCACTAGACCGATGCCTTAACCACTTGGCCACATACCAACACATTGAACAGTTAATATCACTACTACATTTCTGTGAAGGATTGACATGCTTAGATTGGCCACTATGCAATAGGTGACTACATTTCCATTAATGCTTCATTGGTTGTAGAACTCTTAGGGGGTGACCTGTGAAGGTGGAAGGTGACATAATCAAAATTCATCCAAGTGAGTTTCTAACCACGAGTGCTGTTGCTACATTCAAAAATAACACGGGATATTTAGTATGCATTTTCAGTGTATTTCCATTTTCTTGTTCAAGAGGAACTTAGTTATAAAGTAATACAACATGGAAACAGGCTGTTTGAACCAACACATCCATGCCCACCTAAGCTTACACTATTTGCCAGTGTTTGGCCCATTGCATCTAACCCTTTCCTTGTCATGTCTTTTGTTGTTTTATCTGCTTCAACTATTTTCTGTGGCAGCTCGTTCCATATATGCAAATTCTGCATGACAAGTTGCTCTTCATGTTGTTTTTACATCTTTCCCCTCTTACCTTAAATCTATGCGCTCTAAGCTTTTAGTTCCCTTTCCTTACGAAAAACTGTACATGTTCCCCTTATCTATGCCAAACTCTTTGATTATTTTGAGACAAGAACCTCAAGTATCACACCATCAGGTTCGGGAATAGTTACCACCCCTCAACCAACAGGCTCTTGAACCAAAGGGGATCACTTCTCTCAGCTTCACTTACCCAATCATTGAAATGTTCCCACAACCAATGGACTCACTTTCAAGGACTCTTCATCTCATGTTCTCAATCTTTATTGCTTATTTATTCATTATTATTATTTCTTTCATTTTGTATTTGCAGATTGTTGTCTTCTGCACTGTGGTTGAACACCCAAGTTGGATGGTCTTTCATTGATTCTGTTATGGTTATTATTCTATAGGTTTTATAGGAGCCATGCATCTGTTTTCTATCTGTATTGTATACTGTGTTGCGTGTTTATTGTGTTTATTATGGTAGTTAGTCACATGGGTGGGGGCGTGGTAGAAGTGAGGAATTTTAATTACGTGTTCATGTTTGAACCAGGAAGTAGGTCGGTAGGTGATATCTTTTTGTTAACTGTTTAATTTTGTTTAACTGTTTACATTTAACTTCACTTAATTTCACAGTTTTAGCTTCATTAGCTTTATCACTTCAAGATTGCTTCTCTAGGAAGGATCAAATTCACTTCTTCAACTTTGAACATTATTATTATTGGATTCTATGGAAGGCGAGTCAACTAGGATTAACCCCCACTCCTGCCGTACCTAGTCTCTAACTGGTGTTGGTTTGTTCGAGTAGTTGCTACAGATTTATTGAGTATGCCCACAAGAGTATGAATCTCAGGGTTGTATATGGTAACATATATGTACTTTGGTAATAAACTTACTTGGAACTTTGAAGAAGTTTTCCAGACCTGCTTGCCTAGCCAACTTCTGAGTACCGTAACCTCCGAATCAGTTCTCTTTTCTTTAGCATCTCCAAGAAACCTGCATGGATACCTGGTTGGAGGGAATCAGAAAGTTGTACAGCATAGAAACAGGGAGGTTCATTGCCTAAATATGACTGCCTCATGGGACCAGATGGGATATTTTTCAATCTGTTCTTTCCAGAGGTTAACAAAGCAAATTTTGCAATAAGGGAAAACATCACAAGCAAATGCAAAAGTAGACGCCTTTATTCACAGACAATCCATGTTTAGTCAACAGATACACACCTATGATTTGATGTTAATACACAGTAATGTGGTAGTATTTGATCATGTGCTTTAGTTTGAGAACAATCAACTCCATTACCAGACTGAAAAGATTCCATTAGCAGTCCTACTGGTTTTCGAGCTGTTGATGAGGGTCAGTGGAAATCAAACTAACATTGCCTGGGGATTACCGAGAATCACTGGAGCTAACCGCAACAGCGCCTGCACAGGTAAACGTAGCTGGCTGAATTTCAGCAGGAGTTCTGAAAAACTTGAAGTACCTAAAGGGATAAACAAAAATGCAGTGTGTGAGTGAAAAGACTTATACTAATTTTAAGTCACCACAAAGCAGTCAGTATAATTTGAAAATAAATGCAATAAGATGTGTGGACTTCCCCTCACAATGAGATCTTTAATTAAAACTCCATCCCTTGAGACCTAAGATTCTGGAGGATCTTTGGGAAAGAGCGTGGAATTCTTCCAGCATCCAGCTAACATTATTCCCTTGGCAACTGTCATAAAAGAACGAGTTAATGAGTTGCAGACCACATTGGGAGTTTGTGGTATCCTGATGCGTAATAGGAATAAATGTGCAGCAAATTGAAAGTAGCCATTAATGCCCTATGTAGGATCTTGCAGTGTTCGAGCTTCCTTGTCTATTTCACAGCTCTTTCAAAAGGCAACTTCTTAAAATCAAAGGACAGAATGGCACAAAAGGTAGCATCTAGCTCCTTGAGTCTTCAAAGGAAAACCTAGAAGTTCTTGTTTTCCCCATATTCCAATACTTCCATCACTTTTGAAGGCAGCTATTTTACCTGTACCTATTGTGCAGTCAATCACTTGCTTTGTTGAAATGATTTCCCCATGTTACTCCTGGTCATTCCACCAATCATCACAAATACATGCCCTTGAAAATTCTCCTGACAGCCTCTTGAGAGACCATTTCAATGTTTAGGCAGTCCCTCTAAACTCCTCAGGATTTCAAAAGTTAAAAACTCTCTCATGATTCAAAACAGAATTGCAAACAGTTCTTTTTTTAAATTTTCCAGCTTTATTTTTAGCATAACTTCATGATTTCAATATAGTTCTTCAGTGTGTGTTTATGCATTTTTCCAATTGCAAACGGATCTAGAAATCAGAACATCACCAGCAGAGGGTATTTGTCCCAGCGTTCCTCTGTCAGATTATTGGAAAACCTACCCAACAAATTCACTCACTCACTCACTGAGAGTTCCCCTTCAGATATTAACCCAATTTCCTTCTGAAGGCCCCTACTTAATCTAGTTTTAGACAGTGCATCCAGATCCAGATCAGACATAAGAACAAGTTATGCCCTTACCTTCAATCCCTGTAGATGTGATTTGTTGGTGTGTTGGCACTGAATGATAGACCAAGAAACATGCCAGCATGGCAATCTGTGACTCCTCTACAGGCTGATTACTTAGGTAGGAATGTAACAGCACATCTCCCGATGCTAAAAATGGTAGTTTGGAAAAGGAAAGTACAAAGATATTCAAATCATTTTCATCCACATGAAGACAGTGACATTCTGCGAGCTGCAACTGGGCCCTTTCTCAGCCCTCCCCTCTTTCTACTGACCACTTTTCAGTCCTGAGCTTTGACCTAAAACACTGAGGAATCATCATTTCATTGGTGATTTCTCTTCTTCCCCCAGCACCACCTCCAACCCCCCAACACACACAAAAGCTGCTCTGTGTGTAGAGCTCCTCCAGCAATTTATTATTTGCTCAAGATTCCGGCATTTGCAATCTCTTGTGTCTTTAGTAACTGATTTCGTGGTACTTATCTTTTGAGTATCACCAGTTTGCTATTTGTTGATACACTTGGGTTTACTCCTCTAATGAACTAATGTTTTAAACATCAGAAAGTTTCTTCTTCACATCTACCTCTAACAGTTAATTTGCCTTTTTGCTCTTGATCTCTCATTGTGCCACTTACAAGAAGATAGAACTGTACAGCACAAAAACAGGCCCCTCAGCCCACAAAAAACCTCATCAGCTTGGACGTGATCTATTTCCTTCATATTTATATGCTTGCCTAAAAGCCTCTTAAATGTCACTGCCGTATCTGCTCCACCACCACCAGCTAACAGGACATTCCCAGCACCCACCAATCTCTCCATACAAAATATGGTCCACACATCTCCTTTGAACTTGCATCCTCTTACATTAAATGCACGTCCTCTAGTATTTGACGTTTCTGCCCTGGTAAAAAAAAGGATTATGACTTGTCTTACATTTGCCCCTCGTAATTTTATAAACTTCCACCAGGTCTCATTGATCAATATGCAGCAATGTCAGTAATTCTTGGGGCACCTTCCAGACCAGGGTTTCCCAATCCTTTTTATGCCTTGGACCAATACCATTAAGCAAGGGGTCTGTGGACTTCAGGTTGAGAACCCCTGGCCTAATCTAATTCCTTTTAAAATTAATCGACTTGCTAAACTACCTTAGAGCAGGTTAAAGTGCATAAATTTATCATTAGCTGCAGATCATGCTTATCTCCTGGTACTTGACTCCAACAGGATCCAGATGTGCGTGACACCCTCCCAAGTAGTGACCATAAGCAAGGAAAATATTTTAAGCTGCGAGGAGTGAATATAAAATGTGGAATTGTAGACACTCGTAGGCATTTGGTAGCAGTGGTAGGTTTCCCTTCCTGAACAACATCATTTAACCAATAGTATTCTTGAAAAATAAAATGGACAACCATTCCTGGAAACAGCTCACAAAGAGGTGTTGGTATTGGTTTATTATTGTTACGTGTACCAGGACACAGTGAAAAGATTTTGTTTTACCTGCCCTTAAGCCAAATCAACACATTGAGGAAAAAAGAAAAAACGAATGCAGAATATAACGTTACAGTTTCAGAGAAAGTGCAGTGCAGGTGGACAAATAAACAGCAAGGGGTAAAATGTGGCAGATCGGGAGATCAGAAGAGCAAGAGCTCACTGTTTTCGAGTCTGATAATAGTGGGGTCCCAGTCCTGCCGAAGAGTCTCAGCTCGAAATGCTGACTGTACTTTTTTCCATAGATGTTACCTGGCCTGCTGAGTTCCTCCAGCATTTTGTGTGTGTTACAGTGGGATAGAACTGCCTTTGAGTTTGGCATTTGTGTTCTGAGTTTGTCTAAGACAAAATTTTGCATGTGGGATTTAAATCCACGATGCCTGGTCATTTCTCAACCCCTTTTCAAAAGCTATTTAAAGACCTTTCTTGATTATCATGCTTTCCCTGTTCTAATTCTTCCAGAAATATACTTTCAAAACTAAGTTATAATTGATGCTGTGGGGTAACCATTGGCATGGGTCCTCCCCAGCTAACAACACAAGGAGCAAACTAGAATCCATGCATTTTACCTTATGGCTAAATCTTTTATGTGGTGCTCTTATCGAACTCCTTCAACATCTGTTCGTCTCTATCCACTGTGCCCATTATATCCTCAAAAAACTGCAGAAAGTTTGTCAAGCAGGACCTGCCCTCACGAATCCATGTGTGTCTGCCTGATGGAACTGCTCCTAACCAACTGTCTTGCTATTTCTTCCTTAATGATAGCTTTAAGCATTTTCCTGACTACAGACATCGAACTAACTGGAATATAGTTATCTGCCTTTTGCCGATATCCTTTTTTAAACAGTGGCATAACATTTGCTGTTTTTCAATCTGAAAGGATCTTCCAGTCTGGAGAATTTTGGTAAATTATTACAAATGCATCTACTATATCCTTCACCATTTCTTTTAGATGGACAGTACACAACTCACTGTCCTAACGACGAGACCTTGGTGGTGGTGGCATATTCATTAATCACATGGCCTGAGGGAAGAAGCATTTATCCAGTCTGGAGTCCCTATTCTGACACCCCTGTACCTCCTTCCCGATGACAGTGGGTCAAAGAGGTGGTGAGATGGCTAGGGATCCTCAACAGTGCTTCAGGTCATCAGCTGCAACGCTCCCGATTCATGTCACATAGAGCAGGGTGGGAAACCTCATCATCCTCCCGGAGGTTTCTGCCATCCTCTGTAGGGTCTTGCGGACTGTTGCCTTGCAGATTCCGTACCATGCAATGAGGCAGCCAACAGTACACCCTCCATGGTGCTCTGGTAGGAAGTTGTGAGAAGGGAGGCGGGGAGACTTGCATGCCTCAATCTCCTCATAAAGTATAGATGCTGCTGTGCCTTTTGACAAATGAAGTGGTGTTGTGGATCCAGGTTAGATCGTTCAATATGTGCACACCAAGGGACTTCGTGCTCTTCACTCTCTCCATGGCAGAGCCATTGAGGTACACTGGAGAGTGATCGATTTGCGCCTACCTAAAGACTACAATAATCTTTTTTGCCTTGTCCATTTTGAGACTCAGGTTGTTGTTCTCACACCATCTGACAAGTCTCCCTACATCCTGTCTGTGTGCTGACTCATCAATGTTGCTGATGAGACCACCAATGTTGCGCCAGCAGCAAACTTAATAATGTGGCTTGAGCTGGATCTGACAGTGCAGTCATGAGCCAGCAGGCTGAACAGCAGCGGGCTGAGCACACAGCCCTGGGGGGCACCAGTGCTCAGTGTGATGGATCTTGAGATGTTGTTGTCAACTCGGACTGACTGGGGTCTTTCCGTCAAGAAGTCCAAGGTCAGTTACAGAAAGAGGTACCGAGTCCCAATGAGGACAGTTTACCCACTAGCTGGAAGGTAGGATTTTATACGATTGATTACCAGCTGCTGAAAGCACTTCATGATTGTTGAAGACTGTGCCACTTGGCGGTAATTGTTTAGGCCAGTTCCCGTTGCTCTCTTGGGCACTGGAATGACGGTGGCAGCCTCAAAGCCTGTAGAGACAGTGGTTTGTCTTGAAGAGATATTAAAGATACCTGTGAAGATCTCTGTTAGCTGGGATGCACTGTCCCTCAGCACCTGACCAGATACGCTGTCCGGCCCTGCAGTTTTGCATGGGTTTACCCTGGCTAGTGTCCTCCTCATCTCAGCTGTGGCCAGACAGGGTGACTATTCCTCAGGAGTACAGGGAGCCTTCCTCAATGCCACATCATTTGCTCATATCTTCAAGGATAAATTAACTCGCTATTACTCTCATATAAATCCTGTATGTGACAGATGTCATTCTGAGACAGCTTCGTTAGCTCACATGTTTTGGTCATGTCCTTTGCTGAAGAAATACTGGGACGATATCTTTGATATTATTTCAACTGTTTTGAATATTGATCTACAACCCCATCCTATTACTGCAATCTTTGGCTTACCAATGATAGAACAACATCATCTGACTCCGTCAGCTTGTCGGATGATTGCTTTTGTTACACTACTGGCTAGAAAATCCATACTACTGAATTGGAAAGAGATTAATCCTCCTACTACATGTCAATGGTTTTCACAAACTATGTCTTGTTTAAATTTAGAAAAAATTAGAAGCGTCATTTACGACCCTTCTATTAAATTTGAAGAGATTTGGAGACCACTTACTCAATACTTTCATATGATGTAATTTGACCCTTTCCAACTCTACTTTGTTATTCTATATACGGGGAGAGGAGCGGAGTTAATGACACTAATTGGTCTTATCTGAGGTATCATAATAGCCCATTCTTCTTCTTTTTGTTAGTTTAGTTTTTCTTTAGTTAGTTTAGATTTTTTTTTCTGTTTTGGGGGAAAAAATTTTTTCTTTTTTTTCTTTTTCATGATATTTTTTCCATTTTTATCTTCTATTTCCCCATATTAGAGCTATACTTTTTGAGGTTTTGGGAGGCTTGTGAATTATATGTCAATTGAGGTTATATTTGTTTAAACTATCTTTTCAATAATGTAATCCCAATTTCTCTGTATCTATTTTTCTGTAATGTATATGATGCTGAAACTAATGAAAAGATTGAAAAGGATGCCACATCATTCATTGCGTCAAATGGTATAGAAGCACTTAATCTATCAGGAAGGGAGGCATTGCTGTTGTCGAAGGTGCAGGAGTCGTGGGTTCCACGCCATCGGGCCTGTGGACGGATTCCATTCACCTCAGCGCAGAATGCGCTCCGCAGCTCTGGTGGACTCACTTTCGGGGACCCTGCAATTCATGGTCCTTGTGTTTTTGTTTACTTTTTGACTATTTGCTTGATTTCATCAAGGCGCTACAGTGCTGAGCTGACTCTGCAGCTGTGACCTGCAACCATCGGCCACAGCGCTGACTCTGCGGCTAATGTATTTCTTTACTTTTTATCGCCTGTTCTTTTTATCATACATTGGGAGTTTGATGGTCTTGTGTGGGGTTTGTTCTGTGGCTGCCTGCAAGATGAATCTCATGGTTGCAGACTACAATACGTACTTTGATAATAGATGTGCATTGAACTTTGAATTAATTTGTTACATCCTGGTAGTGTAGTGTTTAATCTCGGTAACATCCTCAGTGCACTTTCCTATGTAGCCAGTCTCTGATCCCTCAAAGCTCACCTTTCCTTTATGGAGCACGTTGAGGGTCAGAACCAGTCTCATAAAGTTCAAAGTAAATTTATTATCAAAGTATATATATGTCACCATATACAGTGAGATTCATTTTCTTGTGGACAGACCAAGAAATAGAATAATAACCATAACAGAATCAATGAAAGACCAAACAACCAACTTGGGCATTTAACTGGTGTGCAAAAGACAACAAAACGTGCAAATAAAAATGAAATAAATATTGTTAATAATAAATAAATAAGCAGTAAATATTGGGAACATCAGATGAAAAGTCCTTGAAAGTGAGTCCATTGGTTGTGGAAACATTTCAATGATGGGGCAAGTGAAGTTATTCCCTTTGGTTCAACAGCCAGATGGCTGAGGAGTAATAACTGTTCTATAGGGGATTCCATAGTGAGGGGAACAGACAAGAGGTTCTGTCAGCCTGATAGAGATACCCACATGGTGTGTTGCCTCCCAAGTGCCAGGGTACGGGATGTCTCAGGTTGGGTGCAGAGTATTCTGAAGGGAGAGGCTGAACAGCCAGGAGTCTTGGTACACATCGGTACCAATGACATAGGTAGAAAAAGGGAGGAGGTCCTGAAGAGAGAATTCAGTGAGTTGGGTAGGAAGCTGAAAAGCAGGACCTCAGGGTAGTAATCTCACTATTGCTGCCTGTGCCATGTGTTAACAAGCGCAAGAATAGCATGATCAGGCATATTAATGTGTGGCTGAGAGACTGGTGTAGGGGGCAGGGCTTTGGGTTCCTGAATCATTGGGGCCTCTTCTGGGGGAGGTACGACCTGTACAAAAGGGACAGGTTACACCTGAACCCAAAGACAGGTTTAATAGAGCTGATCAGGAGGGTTTAAACTAATTTGGAAGGGGGGGATGGGAACCAGAGTGATAGGGCTGAGGAAGGGGAAAACAGAAATAAATCAAAGGAGTGTGCGACAGAGATGATAGAAAGGACAGGCAGGAGATGAGGCATAATCACAGCCAGTGGGTTGAGTTACAGGGCAATAGAGGCATAGTGCAGTTAAAACAGAAAGCAACAAATACTGGATTGAAAATTTTATATTTGAAAGCACACGGCGTAAGAAATAAAATGGACAATCTTGAAATTCAGCTATAGATTGTCAAGTATGACATTTTGGTCACCTCTGAAATTTGGCTAAAGGGTGGTATCCATTGGGAGCTGGATGTCCAGGGATATACAGTGTATCAGAAAGATAGGTTAGTAGGCAGCGGGAGTGGTGTGGCCCCGAGTACAAGAAATAATATTAAATCAATAGAAAGGGATGACATAGGATCGAAAGGTATAGAGTCTCTATGGGTTCAGTTAAGAAATGACAAGGGTAAAAGGTCCCTATGGCAGTTGTATACAGGCCTCCAAACAGCTGCCGGGATGTGGCTTACAAATTACAGCAGGAGATAGAAGAGGCATGTCAGAAGGGCAATGTCATGATAATCATTGGGGATTTTTACATGAAAGTGGATTGGGAAAACCAGACCAGTACTGGACCTCAAAAGAGAGAATTTGTAGAATGTCTAAGGGATGGCTTTTTAGAACAGCTTGTTGTTGAGCCCTCTAGGGGATTGGCTGTGCTGGACTGGGTGTTGTGCAAAGATCCAGAGATAATAAGAGAGCTTAAGGTTAAGGAACCCTTAGGGAACAGTGATCACAATGTGATCGAGTTCAATTTGAAATTTGAGAAGGAGAACCTGAATTCGAATGTGTCAGTATTTCAGTGGAATAAGGGAAATTACAATGGCATGAGAGGGGAACTGGCCAAGGTTGAATGGAAAGAGACACTAGCAGGAAGGACAGCAGAACAGCAATGGCTGGAGATCCTGCAAAAAATGAGGGAAGTGCAAGACAGATATATTCCAAATAAGAAGATATTTTCGAATGGAAGAAGGACACTACCGTGGTTGACAAGTGAAGTCAGAGCCAAAGTAAAAGCAAAAGAGAAGACATACAAGGAAGCCAAAGCAGGTGGGAAGACAGGAGGATTGGGAAGCTTTTAAAAACTTGCAGAAGGAAACTAAGAAGGTCATTAGGAAGGAAAAGATGAATTATGAAAGGAAGTCAGCAACTAATATCAAAGAAGATACTAAAAGCTTTTTAAGTATATAAAGGGTAAAAGAGAGTTGAGGGTAGATATAGGACAAATAGAAAATGACACTGGAGATATTGTAATGAGAGACGCAGAGATGGCAGTGGAACTGAATGCATGTTTTGCATCAGTCTTCACAGTGGAAGACATCTGCAGTATACCGGACGTTCAAGAGTGTCAGGGAGGTGAAGTATGTGCAGTGAAAATTACAACTGAGAAGGTGCTCAGGAAGCTTAATGGTCTGAGGGTGGATAAATCTCCTGGACCTGATGGAATGGGCCCTCAGGTTCTGAAGGACGTAGCTGGAGAGACTGCGGAGGCATTAACAATGATCTTTCAAGAATCGATAGATTCTGGCATTGGACCGGATGACTGGAAAATTGCAAATGTTACTCCGTTATTTAGGAAGGGTGGGAGGCAACAGAAAAACTATAGGCCTGTTAGCCTGACATCAGTGGTTGGGAGGTTGTTGGAATCGATTATTAGGGATGAGATTACAGAATACCTGGAGGCACATGACAAGATAGGCCAAAGCCAGCATGGTTTCCTGAAAGGAAAATCCTGCCTGACAAACCTACTGCAATTTTTTGAGGAAATTACAAGCAGGGTAGACAAAGGAGATGCAGTAGATGTGGTGTACTTGGATTTTCAGAAGGCCTTTGACAAGGTGCCGCACATGAAGTTGCTTCGCAAGATAAGGGCCCATGGAATTACAGGGGAGTTGCTAGCATGAGTGCAGCATTGACTGATCGGCAGAAAACAGAGAGTGGGAATAAAGGGATTCAATTCTGGCCGGCTGTCAGTTGACAGCGGAGTTCCACAGGGGTCAGTGTTGGGAGTGCTGCATTTTACGATGTATGTCAATGATTTGGACTATGAGATTAAGGATTTGTTGCTAAGTTTGCTGATAATACAAAGATAGGTGGAGGAGCGGGTGGTGTTGAGGAAACAGAGAGCCTGCAGAGAGACTTAGATAGTTTAGGGGAATGGGCAAAGAAGAGGTAAATGAAATACAATGTTGGAATGTGTATGGTCATGCATTTTGGTGGAAGAAATAAATGCTCAGACTATTATTTAAATGGGGAGAGAGTTCAAAATGTAGAGATGCAAAGGGTCTTCGGAGTCCTTGTGCAAGATACCCTAAAGGTTAACTTCCAGGTTGAGTCGGTGGTAAAGAAGGTGAATGCAATGTTGCCATTCATTTCTAGAGGTATAGGATATAATAGCAGGGATGTGATGTTGAGGCTCTGTAAGGCACTCGTGAGACCACACTTGGAGTATTGTGTGCAGTTTTGGGCTCATTTTAGAAAGAGATACTGACATTGGAGAGGGTTCAGAGAAGATTCACAAGGATGATTCCAGGAATGAAAGGGTTACTGTTTGAGGAACATCTGGTAGCTCTTGGACTGTAATCGCTGGAATTCAGGAGAATGAGGGGGGATCTCACAGAAACATTCCGAATGCTAAGAGGTTTGAACAGATTAGATACGGCAAAATTATTTCCCATGGTAGGGGGTCTAGGACAAGAGGACTTCAGGATCTAAGCTCGTCCATTTAGAATAGAGATGCAGAGAAATTACTTTAGTCAGAGGGTGGTAAGTCTGTGGAATTTGTTGCCACGAGTGGCTGTGGAGGCCAAATTACTGGGTGCATTTAAGGCAGAGATAGATAGGCTCTTGATTAGCCAGGGCATCAAAGGGGATGGGGAGAAGGCAGGGGAGTGGGGATGACTGGAAGAATTGGATCAGCCCATGATTGAATGGCAGAGCAGACTCAATGGGCCGAATGGCCTACTTTTGCTCCTATATCTCATGGTCTTATGATTTCTGAACCTGGTGGTGAGAGTCCTAAGGCTCCTGTACCTTCTTCCTGATGGCAGCAGTAAGACGAATGCATGATCTGAGTGGTGGGGGATCCTGATGATAGAAGCTGCTTTCCTGCAACAATGCTCCGTGTATTCCTGCAACAATGCTCCGTGTAAATGTACTCAAAGGTAGGGACGGCTTTACCTGTGATGGACTGGGCTGTATCCACTATAGAAGCCAAACACATAAGCCAAAAATATGAAACTAAAACCAATTGGTGGTGAGCTAGGGCATGACCTATTTCCTGTCACAGTTAGCAGGATGACTGGCGACAGGAAGTGCTGCTGAGGTTGCATTGCTACTGTCAAGTTGAGGGGAGAGGTTGCACTACTTGATGATGTCATTTGTCTCCGTCTTCAGAAAGCCTGTTCCAATTCATTATAGAACCTAATGAGAAATTCATGAATAATTGAATCTTCGTTCAGGGAAAATATTCAAAACTGATTAAAGATGGTGCAGTTTGTGGTGAAAATGATTAAAATGGTCAAAGTTACCAAATTAAATTATTAGAAATCAAAAGCTTCAGAACACTAATAATTGCACTCAAGGTTGTGTAAAAATATAATTTGAACTCTATAAGTCTGGAAGGTTCCGAGCTGTAATAGCTTTGCACTAACCACTACGCAACCATGGTGCCATTTTCACAAGGAGTCAAGTTCATATGAAACTTGACTCCTTATGAGAAGTCACTGCTCATCTTATCCAGCCTATCAAATTATACAGTGATGACTGACAAAGTCTGCAGTTAGTAATATATAACAGTGTGTTTGGACTCTCACAGCACTAACAGCAGGAAGCTGTAATTGCAACATGACAGATATAAAATGCATGAATTTGGCTAATTTAACCTCTTGATTCTACTGAGACAAACAATAGACAAGGCATAGAAAGATATGAACCTACTGCTGGCAAGTGGGATCAGCGTAGATAGGCAAAAAGATCAGTATGAATGTGGTTGGCTGAAGGATCCTGTTCTGTGCTTTACAACTCAGTAACTCGAATATGATCTAACTTCGCTCTCAACATCACTTTCCAGCTCTCTTCCCAAACCTCTCCACTCCCTAGTGGTTTAAATGTCTGTTGATATTTACTTTGAAAAGAAAATGCAATCACTCCACCTTCATGGTTCCGTGGATCAGAGAATTCCAAAGCATCAGGGACCCTCAGGAAGAAGCAATTCCCCCTCATCTCCATCCAAAATAGGTAACCCTTTACTCTGAAATTATGCACCCGTAAGGGGTTTCTTCTTTTATGTTACTGCGTAGTCTAATTAAAATGGCTTCTTTGTTCTGTTATAATTGGAATGGCTTCTTTGTTACGTTAACTGCTGAGAAAGTCCTTCTGCTAGTAGTTTGTTTGGATCATGTTATTGATAAGAGGGTGTTACGAACCAATTGGGATAGCTGTAATGCTTTCTGTGTGTCTGTAAGATATTGTGATGCGCGGGTTGTTGGGGAGAAGGTGGGACAGAGAGACAGAGGATGGACCAGGTGCTGAGAGTCCCTTAATGGGGTCGGACCCTGAGCAGGAGTCCGAGGTCCAGGGTGTTCGGAGAGGAGAGAAGACGGAAACAGACTCGTATGGAGCGTCTGGTCAACCACCGTTGTCGGTCCCAGGCGGCAGATCGAGGTGGTCTGAGGGGATCACAGGGTGAAAAAGAAGGGTCCTGAGCTCCAACTGTTTGTGCACGAAGAGATTGAACTTTGATAAGTGTGGTGCCTTTTATTTTCCTTTTATATTTTATTATTTATTAATTATATAGTTCCAGTAATATTTATAAACTGTAACTCACTTAATTGTATCTGGTGTATTGTCTGTTATTTGGGTGGGGTGGGGTACATCACACAGCATCCACACAAACTATTATCCAGTTTGGCGGGGCCGAGGGCTGTTTCCCTGGACGAAAGCGAGCTGAGCGACCCTGAGGCTGGCCAGGGGGGCTACACACCCATCAGGGGAAACATTATCTCAGCACAATTCTCCTCAGAATCTTATCCACTTCAATAAGATCACCTTTTGTTCTACTATGCTCCAATGAGTGTACACCCAACTTGCTGAACCTTCCTTCATACTTCAGCCTCCTCTTCCAAAGGATTATTCTTGTGACCTTTCCCTGCCTATCACTAATACCAATGCATTCTTTATTAAGATGAGACCAAAACTATATACAGATCTTGCAGTAGTGGGGGGTGTTGGTTCTCAGTATGACTTGATTTCATTATTCATCTGTATTAAATTGTTTATAACAATTATCAGCCATTTTATGGTTTTTAATACCATAAGCACCAGTGACAACCATTCAGATGTCTTCTCTCTTCTACTCACTGCCTGCTCCATGGGCATTGGGTCTTCCATTATCCAGACCCAGCACCTACAGTGTTAAATTCTTGGCAGTCGGGGAATTAATTCCCTGAGTCCTATTCTGTCTTTAACCAAAGCCCAAGTATACTCATTTGCCTTTGAGGACCAAAATAGGAAGTAAAGAACGACACCTCACTGGTGCTGGCAATGACTTTGTTCTTCAAACCTGTGACGACTCTTTGATCAAGTGGACCATACCTTCAGTAAATCTAAAAGTGCTGAATCTCAGTTGTCAAGGCACACGTAGCAGGGTGAATGGATTCACAGTACGTGAATGGATTATAAACGGATGCAATACGAATGCCATATGAAGACATGGCTACAGGGGTGATGCAAGGATGGGAACCAAACCCTGAGTATATTCAACAGTGGTAATGGAAAAGCAGATGGAAGCAATGTTAGTAAAGGATGGAATCAATGTAATGGAGGGGGTTATTAGTTCAGACAATGAAGATGTGACATCCAACTGGGTGGAGCAATGAAGTAGCTGGGGTGGAAGTTGTGATAGGTCTCCAAACAGTCATAGTAATGCAGAGTGTGGCATCAAACAAGAAAGTATGTAGCAAGGGGACGACAATAGTCTGGATGCATTTAGTAATATATTGACGATTCAATCCAAATCAGCAAAAATAGTGTGGTCAGGAATTGCTAGAGTACATAGAGACCATTTTTGAACTACTATTTTGAGCAGATAAAGAGGTAACATGATTACCTACACTGGGTGCTGTATAAAAGAAAAGTTAATAACCTTGCTGCTTTGAGGAAGGGTGATCACAACATGATAGAATCCTCACTGAGATTGAAGGAGTTCAGCTTATCTCTCGGGTCCCAAGTCTAAACAAAGGAAACTATGAAAATGTGAGAAGTAAGACGTCTATAACAGATTGAGGAACTGGATAGGCAATGGCTAATATTTAAGGAACTACAATGGCAATATGTTCACACCTGGTGTAAAATTATAGAAGAAAAAGTGACCCAACTATTGAATGAAAAACCATGGAATCCGACAATAGTTATATCAACAAAGGATGTAATTCATCCCACTGCTTCTGGTATGGCTCTCTAAGAATGTTTCAGTGGCTTCATACCAATCAACCAGCCTCCCGTCACCTTGCAATTTTTTTCTTGGAACATATTTACCTAACTCCCCCTTGAAGGCCACAGTGGAATCTGTCTCCACCACAGATGCTGGCTGTTCATTCAAGATTCTCACTTTCTATTGCACTAGAAAAGCTTTTCCTCATTTCATAGTAATTCTTTTCAGTTTTCGTAAATACCTGTGACCTCTAGTACTCACCAATAGGAACAGCTTCCCACTATCTATTTTGTCCATTCCCATTTCAATGAGATCTTCCTTCAGCAGTCCTTCTTCAGAAGAAAAGGTCCCAATCTCTCCAACTAATCCCAGGAACACTCTTGTAAATCTACTCTAGACCCTCTCCAATGCCTCCGTATATTAACTGTACTGTGGTAACCGGCAACAGATACAATACTCTAACTGAGCCCAAATCAGCGTTGCTCTGCCAATCACTTTGAATTTGTCTCTCCTCATTACTCGCCTTTGAGTCACAGAAAACAGACTCCCTTTCACTGAAGCCATCCATAATCTATCAACACTCCTGCCACAGGAATGTACGGAAACAGGAGCAGGAATAGGCTATTTGGCCCTTTGAGCTTGTTCCATCATTCAACAGCTTCATGGATGATCATCTGCATCAATACCATATTCCCATTCTCTCCCTATCTACATCCAGAAATTCATTTATCCACTTCTCCAATATATTCAACAACATGACCTCTACAGCCCTCAATGGCAGCAAATTTTAACAGGTTCACCACCTTTTCATGAAAAAATTCCTTATCCTAAATCTTTCACCCTAAAGCCTATTACTGGAACCCAAGGCAAGAAAAATATCCTTGCAACACTTAGTCAGTTTAACTCCATCAGAATGATCTGAATATCCATTAGATCCCTTCGCTTTCTTCTAAGCATCAGTAAGTACAAATCTAGCTGACAATGTTTCCTCACACTTAAATTCCACTATCTCAGGAGTCTGTCTGGCTAACCTTTGCTACAATCCCTCCATGGTAAGTATGTCTTTTCTTAGGTAAGGAGACCAAAACTGCAGAATTGGCTGAGGACTATAAATCCTGCATGTCAAGCAGCAGTCAGTAAACCTCCTCTGCATTCTTTCTAAAGTGATAAAAGCCATTCTAAAGCCATTAAAACAATCCTTAAGTGTGGTGCCCAGAACTGAACTCATTACTCCAGCAAAGCCCCAAACAGCAGGTTATGAAAAACAAAGGGCCCTATATGACCCAGTTGGCTTGTTGGTATTGCTGCACTTGGACCACCATGTACAATTTTGGCCACCCTGTTATAAAAAAGACCTGGTTCAACTGAAAAGAGTGCAAAGAAGATTTACGAGGATGTTGCCAGAACTAAACAGACTGAGTTACAGGGAGAAGCTGGCCAGGCTGGGTCTTTTCCCTTGGAATTTAGTAAAATGACGGGTGACCTCATAGAAACGTTTAAAATTATCAGGGGCATAGATGGGCTGGATGGTAACAGTCTTTTCTCTAGGGTAAGGGAGTCCAAGACTAGGGGACATAGGTTTAAAGGGAGTAGTGAAAGATTTAAAAGGGATCTGAGGGGCAACTTTTTCATACATTGTGTGGTGAGTATATGGAGTCAGCTACCAGAGGAAGTAGTCTGAAGCAAGTACAATAGTATAATTTAAGAAGCACTTGGATGTGTAATGGCGGATTTGGCCCGAATGTAGGAAGCAGCTGGTGGGCTCTGCAGTTGGCAGGTTAGATTGAAGGGCTCGTATGCACCCAGGATTGTTCTGTTGGCAAAACTTCAGTGCTTTTGGGTTCTACACATTGTGTGCAGATAAGATCTGGTACGATGGTGGTGCACTTGGTAGCAGTGGCCACTCAGGGTCCAACCAAGAGTGCAATTGTTCATCCTTTACTTCCGTTTTACGATTGCAAGTCACTGCTGATTATTACGAACATCAAGTGCTGCATAGTGAGGTGCGTGGCCAAGTGGTTAAGGCGTTGGACTAGCGATCTGAAGGGTGGTGAGTTCGAGCCCCAGCTGAGGCAGCGTGTTGTGCACTTAACCACACACTGCTTCAGTCTGCCCAGCTGAAAATGGGTACCGGCAAAATGCTGGGGGTTAACCTCGCGATAGACTGGCATCCTATCGGGGGGGGAGGGGTAGACTGGTACTCTCAGTCGCTTCATGTCACAGAAACCAGCATAAGCTCCGGCCTGATGAGCTTATAAAGCTCGGGACAGACTTTAACTTTAACAAGTACTAACTAGCAGGTCTAACTCATTAGTGAGGTTGCTCGATAGCAGAGGAGCTGGACTTGGGACGGTTTGCAGTCTAACAAACATTCTTCTTGTGATCACAAGACCTTGTTGAGTTTGGTAATGTAAACCACTGCAAGTTCAGTTCACTAGCTCATTGGGGAGAGCGGCGGTGGAGATGCGTAGTCTTGATTGTAGCACGGACTAGACTTTTGTGCCGAGGGGTCACCCAGGGGAGGAGATGCTGGAAGTGGTGTGGGAGAGAGCAGAGGCCTTGGAGATTGTACCGAGGGATACTTCAATTCAAAATCAGTAAGGTTATGCCAATCCTTCATAAGCTGCAATTTCAGGCCTGACTGCAGTAATGTGTTCCCTTCTGGACAGCACACTATAGGATGGATTTTAACACATTAGAAAGACAGCAGAGGAGACTGACTGTATACTCTCAGGCATGCAAGATTTATGATCCTTAGCCAGTTCTGTAGCTTTGATTTCCTTACTTAGTGCCTAAGTAATAGCATGCTTTCAGAGTGTTAGAAACTGATAATGGATTCTATTGAAATAGAGTGTGCAAGCACAGACCTTATTCAGAGTGAGTCACCATAAAGAAAAACACATAGAAACATATATTGTGTTCCATACTATCAGAATTCTAATACCACATTAACTCATTTGGTCTCACCCTATCAGAGAACATTTTGGCCAAACCTTCCTTCGCCGTTACTGAAAACTAAAATATTTTCTCTGTTTCCAGTTCTGATGAAGGGTCTCAGGCACAAACCATTAACTTTGTTCATCTTTTAACAGACAATGCCCAATCTACTGAGTGTGGCTAGCATTCTCCATTTTAATTATAAAAGGCAGAGTTTTTCAGCATACCAGTCCCTCTATATTCCGATTTTAAAACAATTTACACAAAACAGTATGGCACGTGAATTTGCAGTTTGGATCCTAAATTAATAAAATAAAGCTAATTTTTGCACAAGTTGGCAAATTTTTGTTTTCTGGGTTATAAATTGAGTTTTGTTTCCTCAAACAAAAACAATTCTGAATAAAATGTCAAAAAATAGAGATTTATATCACTGGGCAAATTAAGCATCAAGGATAAACAAGAAATTGAACTGGATTTATGCATTATGGGAACTTGATTTGAAACAATGAAAGGTAAACACAAGAGCTTATGCAGATGCTGGAAATAAAGAACAAACACAAACACACACACACACACACACACACACACACACACACACACACACAATATGCTGGGGGAACTCAGCAGATCGGGCAGCATCTATGGAAATAACAGAACAGTCGATGTTTTGGGCAGAGACCCTTCTTCAGGACTGGAAAGGAAGGGGAAAAATGCCAGAAGTAAAAAAAGTGGGGGGGGGGGGAGGGGAAGGAGGGCTAGTTAGAAGGTGATAGATGAGGCTATGTGGTTGGGAAAGGTAAAGGGCTGGGGTGGAAGGAATTTGATAGGAGAGGAGAGTGGACCATGGGAGAAAGGGCAGGAAAGGGGACACCAGTGGGAGGTGATAGACAGGTGAGGAGAAAGAGGAAGAGGCCAGTGTGGAGAATAGAAGAAGAGGGGAAGGGGAGGGAACAAAAAAAATTACCAAGAGGGGAAATCGATGTTCATCCCATCAAATTGGAGGCTACCTAGACGGAATATGAAATGTTGTTCCTCCACTCTGAGAGTGGTCTCATTGCCACAAAATGAGCTGACATGCTGGAACAGGAATGAAGATAGGAATTAAAATGGTTGGCCACCGGGAAATTCTACTTTTGACAGATGGAGCAGAGGTGGTCGACAAAACGGTCCCCCAATTTACATCAGGTCTCACAAATGTACAGGCAGCTGCATTGGGAGCACTGGATACAATAGACAACCCCAACAGATACACAGGTGAAATGCAGCCTCACCTGGAAGGACTGTTTGGGGTCCTGAATGGAGGTGAGGGAGGAGATGTTGCATTTCTGTCGCCCGAAGGGATATGTGCCAGGTGGGAGATTAGAGGGGAGAGACGAATGGACAATGGATAATGAAATGTAAACTTATTTTTGACTCTGGCTTCTTCATTTGCCAATTTGCTTATGAAGCTTAATGTAAATTTTGGAGTATTTTACTTGGAATTTCCATATACTTAGTGAACTACCAGACAGGCAATGTGAGCAACAATGTGAACTATCAGATTGGCAATGTGAGCTCTTCTCTCTCTGGCTATCCATCCCATAGGATGATGATGGTTCCTTTCAGTCAGTTAGTGGGGTTTGATATGTGCATCCTGGAGTGGTTGTACAGGACGATCCTTGACAGGCACTGCTTGCCACATACTTGGCAGGTGGGGCCTGGAGGGGCAGCAGGGGCAGAAGCTCTGTTGTGGCGCTTCCTGTGCCTTTCCTCTGTTGCCTCGTTGAGCTTGTTCTCAGCAGCAACAAACCTTTTCTGATGGCGTCCCTCCAATGTGAGTGATCTTAAGCCAGATCCTCCCATGTTGATGGGGCAATGTCAGCTTTCTTGAGGCTCCTGTGCAGAACATCCTTGTACCGTAGTCACTGGCCTCCTCGTTTTCGGGTACCACTGGACAGTTGGCCATACAAGATGCCCTTGGGCAGTCTTCCGTCAGGCATTCTGACAACATGTCCTGCCCAGCGCTGTTGGGCTGACATCACCAAGGCTCGAGAGAGGACCTCGGTATTGGAGACCTCGTCTCGCCAGGTGATCTACATCAGAGAACGTAGGTGATGCTGCTGCAGTTGGTCAAGCTGGTGTACGTGTCTCTGATATGGGCACCATGTCTCACATCTGTGGGGGCTGTTTCCCTAGATGACAGCGAGCTGAGCAACCCTGAGGCTTGCCGGGGGGGCTACGTGTATAACAAGGTTGATATGACAACGGCCCTGTATACCTTGCACTTGGTGGCCAACCTGATGTTCTGTGGCCAAACTCGACCTTTCAGCTGTCCAAAGGCAAAGCAGGCTTTTCTGGTTCTTGACTCAATCTCTACATCCAGGGAAGCCAAGGATGTTATTATGCTGCCCAGGTAGCAAAACTCGTCGAGGCGAGTGTCATCAATGAGGTCAGTTGGTTCTTCATAGCTTGAGCCAGGAGCCGGTTGGTACAAAACTTCCGTCTTTTTCAGGCTGATTGTCAGTCTGAAGCTTTTGGCTGCACTGGCAAAGTGACACCCTCGACCCATACTGTTCGAGCTAGATGCTCCCCCTACTCTTCACGAGGGCTATGTGTGCAACATGCAGGCAAAATGACAGCAGCAACAATATTATAACACTTAGGGTTCCTCTTTAGCTTCGACAAAAATAGGGGAAGTTAGACACAGGCATGACCAAAAATTGAAGTTTTACTTCTTAATTTACCGACTGCTCTGAAGCGTAGAGTGATGTGCGCTTAGCTTTCACAGGCCCTTGCTACTCTCCTTCATTCGTTCAGTTAATGAAATCAAAAGCAGGGTTCAATCAGGCTAATGGCATAAATAAACCGACATAAACCATAGGACTTCCTGTGTCAATTTATTTCTTCTGCCCTCCTCTTCCAGATAAGAATATCTGGGGCACCATGATAGTGCAGTGGTTACCCCACTGCTTTACAGTACTAGCAACCCGGGTTCAATTCCTGTCGCTGCAGGTAAGGAGTTTGCACGTCCTCCCCAGGTTCCACTGGGTGCTCCAATTTCCTCCCACAGTCCAAAGACGTACCGGTTGTTAGGTTAATGGATCATTGTAAATTGTCCCATGATTAGGCTAGGGTTAAATAGTGGGTTGCTGGGCATCACAGCTCAAAGGCCAGAATGGCCTACTCTATGCCGTATCTCAATAAATAATTGAAAGAATATGGTACTCCAATGTATTGCTAAAGGAGTACTACTCTTGGTTGTGTCCTTATTGTTGGCAAACTATTGGAAAATTGAAAGCTGTGGCTGGTCTCATCATCAACCGTTATCATTCATTGGTACCTTGTGGCAGGACCCATGAGATAATGGTTAGGATAAACGTTTGTTTCCTGCCTGCCGAGGAATAAAAGACTTTATTGTGGCAAGCATGACCTGCTCCAGCTTACTTCCAAGGCTGATATAAATTTAGCAAACGGTTAACAATGAGAAGAACAGGACTAAAGTTTCAGGGCCAGACACATTTATCGGAACCATGAAGGAAAATAAATGAGCTTTAAGTTGCAGAGAACTTAGGGGAGAAAAGGACAAAATAAATATCTCTGAAATGGTGAGAGTACGGTTACTGCGATGAAGCTATCTGGTTGACAGGTTTAAAGGGAGATTAGATGGACAGTAAACAAACAAAGGAAGGTCTAAAAGCTGTGAAATGCAGGTGGGCACTGTGGGAAATGTCCCACGAACCAGGCAGCGTCAGTGGAGAGAGAAAGATTAGTATTGATGGCCGGTTCTGAAACAAGCAGATAAAGTGGGCAATCAGAAATGATTGAAGTCAAGATTACATCTAGAATGTCACAATATATCCAAACAGAAAATGAGGTGGTTCCTTAAGCTTCTTTTGAACTTCTTTGAAATAGTTCAGGAGGCCACAGTCAGGATATGTCAGAGTTAAGCCTTCAAAGGATAAAGACGACACCCAATACCAATCTAGTCGCCCCCCACCAAAACAACCAAGCCCCTACCAGTCTGTAAGACAGTGTCAAATCGTAGAGTTATCCAATTTCCTTTTTCCACATCTCACGCACCCTCCAATTTTTTTTGTAAATTTTAAGTTGGTTTTAAAATAACAATATCTTGTATTCAAAGATTGTACAAAGATTAACTTTAAAGTGACTCATCATCCCAAGCCAAAATAGTCAGGAGTGTCACTCTTTTCACAAAACAACTGCACTTGCTTACCATGGAGCCACTGATCCAGGGTGCTATCTAACGAACTCTTCATTGCAAGGAGGAACTCAGAGTTGATAAGAAGTCCCCTGCTGCTGTTTTTAAAGTTGTCCTGGAGTGAAATGGAGTTATAGAACTGCTGCACTAGTTTTATCTGCCACAACTCAAAGGTTTCCGACATTTCTTTCCGCTCTAATCGCCTGACAGCCTGAAACGGGAAGAATATTTATATTAAATGTCACCCTGTGCTGTCACATTTAAGTGATTATACAATGCAAATTATTTGATTCTAAAGGCACTAATTCAGAAGATGCAGTGCAGTCATTGAAATATGTTTCTTCCATTTGGATACATCTTGTGATTTAAATGGTGCCCAAATGTCAGATGGATCTACCTCCTTATTCGAGGCATACTTGGTGAGCATCAACAGAACAACTCTGGAAAAGCTTCCAAACGTCGGCTCACTTGATGTGCCTGCAAATCACATCTTTGACTTTATGATGGAAGGAATGTCATTGATGAATCATCTGAAGATGTTTGAGCCCAGAAGAAGATTATGTAAATCAATCTGTGGTGATATTCTAGGGCACAGTTTATTGATTCCAACAACCACAGCCATTCGCTTTACCTGAGGAATGATTCTAACCAGTAGAACGTTTCCCGTGATTCCTGTTGACTCACTATTAGGGCTTCTTGGTGCCAAGAGTCATTTGATAGACTATCACTCCAACCCTCAATGTGAAATTCAGCTCTGCCGCTTGTTTCTGGACCTAGACTGCAATATGTCTGGGAATGGTCCTGGTGGAATTCAAACAGGTGACCAGCCAGCAGAAGGCTGGTAAGTGCTACTTGAAAGCACAACCGACAATTCTTTCCAAAGATTGACCTGCCGAGTTCAAGATATCCAGCTTCTGCAGAATCTCAAGCCTATGATGACACTTTCCATCTCTTTGTGGATTATTGAGGGTAGGCTGCTTGGACAGGTAATTAGCCTGACTGAATTTGTCCTGCTTTTCAGACAACTGGACATGGAGAAAATTTTTGTTTTGGACTGGTAGATGATGGTGCATTTTCTAGCTACAATGCAACAGTTTAGCAGCAGGACAGCTTCACAACCATGTTGGGATGCTGCGTGTTTCTAGGGTTCTTGATGTCACGAGGAATGAATCAACTTGGCTGATCAGTTTCTGTAACAATGGGAAACTCAGGGGGAGGGTAAAATTCAGCAGGCAAGTCCAGATGCAGCTAGTTCACTTTAGCTTTATCATTTGCATTTACACCCTTGCAGAGAATGGAAATGTTCCTTTAAATCCAAGCATCAAGAAGCAGAGTTTTGATTTGATCTGTTGTTTCTGTGAAAGTTTGGCAGTGATTCAGGTGCTCCTTCCTCAATTAACAAATATGAGCTCCATGTTCTGGTTGGGACATCATTTCTAAGCTTTTCCTGCTCTGGTCTTCTACACATCACTAAACCAGGATTCTTTACTGGATTGACAGTAATAGCAGACTGAGGGACATGCTGGTCGTGAAGTTACAGAACGTGGTAGAACACAATTCCGTACTTCATGATGCTCAGCTTTGAAATAGCAGATCTACACATTTGGCCCAAAGGGAGAGTCACACCCATGGCAGAGGATGCTTTCAAAGGAAAAATGGGACTTAGTCAACACAAAGACAAGTAGTGATACTTAGAGACATCATGTAGAAGGTAACAATCAACTGGGCTGCTATGTACTGGACAGCACTGAGCTCCTTGAGCTGAGGAAGGACATTAACAATCAACAGGTTTCCTTGGCTCTGTGTAACCTTGTGCCATGAGATTACGGGGGCCACTTACTCAATTATTCTCCTGTCCTACTTTTAGTAATCTGTCCAGCTGGTGGAACTAGATGTATCCAATATGGCGAAGAGTGGGATGTTAACTGAAAGTAATAATCCTGTGATTATGTCAGCCCATACATGATAAGTCTGTGAGTCATTTCATCCACTTCTGGTGCATGAGGGCGACTGCACCAAATCAAAAGAGCTGGATCTGTATGTAGGTCTGTTGCCGGCTGGTTCATCTGATCATTCCACAGTTGCTAGACAAAGTAGCCGACTGTTTCAGAACTCACCTCAGAGTTGGGGCCAGATACAGACTGAAGCAGATAAGGATCCAGATTAAGAAGACATTAATGGCACAGATGGGTTTTTGATCACTCCAGACTATTCAATAATTGAATTTAAATTCATCAGCTGCTATGGTGGAACTTAATCCAGGTCTTTAAAAAAAGTAGGCCCACGTTAAACAAACAACATTAAGAGACACAAGGGGAAAATAATGAGTATTTAAGTTTTGCTACAGACCATTACCTTGAATAGCAGAAAGGAACAGAGAACCAAATAGCTTCCCATTCTGGTGTTCCTTCAATGAATTCAAAGACAGGGTAATGCATAAAGTTTTGGGTAGCTCCTTTACAGAAATACAGAGGATTCCAGTTAATTGGGACAAGTACATCTTGGCCCAATTAAGCGGCTGCCCCAATTGGCTAAGTTTCATGGAAATAGTTAAAAAGCTATATAAAAAAAGATAAACTACCATTTAACTGAGGAGCAAATTATGTATTTAAATAAAAGACAGAACAAATTAGAACACTATCAATAGTACTACAGTACTATAAATATATATTAGTTACACTACCGTGTTCTTTTGATTGATTATAAATGAACACAATCAGCACAAACACCCAGTGTAGAAAATTAACTGCCTTCACACAATGCTTTTGATGTGAAATCCTTCAAATCTTCATTTTCATTGTAACGTTCATGATGAATGTTGATAACTTCAAATTCTTCGTTGAAGTAGTGAAATTATTTCATTTTCACTTCTGGCTGTTTCTGGCATCTCCAAGCTTGAATGCTTGAAACCGCAGTGAGTAAAACAGTTCTGAATTGTCTTACTTCTCATTTCTCACTGACTATCAGTGACAAAAATCACTTTGTTTTGAACACAAATGCATGCAACTGATGCTATTTAAAAACCGTTTGGTCTAAGCATGGTGTAGGTCTAATGGCCACACAAGTGCATGCAACTGATGCTAGTTAGAGACTGTTCAGCAACAGTCCCCTGATCCAATTAAGCAGCAATGTGTCCTAAATAAAGAAAGGGAATTCCAGCTATTTTCTTGATTAGTTTTCCTCTTTGAGAGTTGTTCCAAATAAGCAATTGTGCAGATTAACTGATAGCCCAATTAACCAGAATCCACTATAAGTAGAAGCAATAAATAGAGCATATGATGTATAATTTCATCAGAATGAAAATAAGGACGTTCTAAAGAGGTTCTTGAGAAACTGGAGTATCTAGACCAAAGATTCAATGCAAGATTTAACATTGTATGTAAGAAGGTAGATAAGACTATTCCCTCTACCTGGGGAGAGTGACAAGAGGTTTTTAATTTAAAACCATGGAGAAAGGGATCATGAGAAACATCTTTAAGGGGAGAGATAGAATACAGAATGTTCTAGTACAATGAGCATCTTTTAAGAGATTTGCGGATGAAGCTACAGGGAGAACATGGAGCTGTGCAAAGTAGTGGATTTGCATCACAAAGAGCTGACAGACATGATGAAATGGAAGGTTTTAAGTTTAATATTTGGAAATGCAATTTCCTCAACTGTATTGAGAAGAAAACAATGAAAATTATAGAAGATAACTACTTACCTGGTCAATGGCCATATACGTGGGCAGCATTTCCGGCTTCTCTTGAGTAACACACTCGTACAGGATCGATGAAAGTAAGTCCAGCACTTCCTGTTTCTGAAGGAACACAACAGGTTTATTGATTAAAACTATATTATTAACAATACAAAAGGTACATTATAACAGTAAGCAATATGATATATTCTGCAGTTTCTTATATATTGATGAAACATGGATAAATAATAGCAGCTCCTTCACACTGGACCTTAAGTATACTTCAGCATGAATATAATGCATTAAAAAATCTGATTTGGCTAGTTATAAACTTGAATATTTGACACTTTCAGCATTAATATTTGGTCCAATTGGTTGCAAATTAAGGGGACAATAGCCCGAGCTAATCGTAGTCTGAGGCGGTGGGACAGTAGTGCTGGGTGTAAGACTGAATCTGAGTTTTAAATCCTCGCTCTCCATATCTTCAGCTGCAAACCAAAGGGTGATTATCACATGGAATTCTTGAAGAAAATTTCTCACCTCCTTTCTGACTTAAAAGAAAATTAAAGTAGAATCCAATTAATGGTTTCTTTGATGGAAAAAAAACAGAAGTGACGCAGAATTAAATCCTAGATCTTGAAGGTTCCCATACCAGCAAGTTAAAGCTGTACCTGAACATTTCATTGGTGCTGCTTTACCTGGAGACTCTGAGCTACTGAAAATTACAATTACTTTGTGATCTTTAGGAAAACAAATGTAACTGTTCCAGCAGCAGAGCCATTTCGACCAGAAATTTCTCTCTCACCCCACCTCCTGCTCCTCCCCCAGCCTGATGGTCAGCTGATCTCAGACCTGCCTTCAGCTTTTGCTTTACTTTCAGTTAAACCAAGCGCACAATAAATAACTATTTACCAAGAGAATCATCAAAATGATTCCTTCTTGACCAACTCATTTGAGGTGAATTAAGAATCTAGGGTTTTATTAGTGACGGAAAACCCAACCACATCAAATCGCGTGGCCACAAATGCAATTCAGTCACTGAGTGATTGACCTAATCCTTTCCATCATCCACAAGGCACGCACAGCAGGTAGATAATATCTGGATGCCTACAGGTTCTAGAAACATAACGAAGCCCAAACCAAACGACTTGGCTAATTTTCTATTCTAAATATTATTTTGCTTCAATTTCCCACATTTCTTTTGGTGCAGAGCACATAACTATCTCAAGACACAATCATTGCTTGTTGATATGTTATACAACAGTGACCACAGGGTCCACTGCTTCAATTTAACAAGGCTCCTCCCCATTCACAACTTCTAGAACATACTGCTACAAGATGGGCACCACGGTAGTGTAGCAGTTAGCGTGACGCTATTACAGCTCGGGGCATTCTGGAGTCCAGAGTTCAATTCCCAGCGGAATCTGTAAAGAGCCTCTGTATGTCCTCGCCATGAAATGCATGGGTTTTCCCCGGGTGCTCCAGTTTCCTCCCACAGTCCAAAGATGTGCCGGCTAGGTTAACTGACCATTGTAAATTGTCCCGTGATTAGGTTAGGATAAATTGGGGCTGTGAAGTTGCTGGTGCAGTATGGCTCGAAGAGCCAGAATGGCATACACCCTGCTGTACCACTAAATAAACAGATAGATAGATATATAAAGACGGTACCAAGAAAAATATGTCCCGTGGACTCTCCTGTAAGTGACACACCATTCTGATCCCAGAGGTATCATTGCTATTTCAATGTTGCCGGGGAGACCATCCTGGAATACCCTCCTAAGGCTTGGGAGAATATTCACCACGATAAATTATGTAGCGCGCGGTAATGGCTTCTCTGTAATGTTTCACTGCTCAAAGAATTAGGAGACCACCGGATAGGTTGGCCTATGTAGCGCCAAGGGAACAGGGCGTGATCTTTACTGTTTTGGGGAGCTATGTCACTGCCTTTTGTACCTGGATTGGGCTTAGTGTTTTGCAGGAATGGTTGGCGAATTATCTCAATGTCATGAGGGCATGACTAAATTTGGTGGGGAGACAATGTAACGCACTGTAATGGCTTCTCTGTAATGTTTCACAGCTAAGGCTGATGAAATGGCTTCTCTGTAATGTTCACTGCTGAAGTAACTGTTTCTCTGTAGCAGCAATGTTTGGGTTATGGCTAGAGGTAACAGGACTTTGGTATGCATGTTAGCCAATCAGGATTTTGTTGCCCTGTCTTGTGAATCTGGAAGGAGTTGATTTCGTAGGCTTTTGCCGGAGAGAGAGAGAGAGAGATGAGGAGAGAAGACATGAACGGAGAGAGTTGGTAGACCACCGGACAGGGTGGACTCTGAGCGAGGGTCCGAAGGGCAACGACGATCGGAGGAGGTTGATGGTGAACGATCAGCTTATCAGTGAGCTCCAACATTGCGCACAGACTGTTTAATAAGATTGGGCCCTTTTTTCCCTTTTATTTTGTTTCTCTACTAACCATATAGTGAAAGTAAAGAGTTATAAACTTCAATCATTTAATCGCATATTGTATACTGTTTGTTATTTCGGGGTACTGATTTGTAACAGGGGACACATCACGCAGTATCCACCCAAACGGGATTTTTTCAGTTTGGCTGGGCCAGGGGTTATCATCCCCTATACTAAGTCGCTAGAAGCGAGAGTTACAATTCTACAGATGGAGACTCAACACTTTCTCAAGGGCTCGAAGGGACAGGTAGTAAATTTTGGCTTTGCCATCGCCATCTACATCCCATGAATAATTAAAGCAAAATCAAATCATGTTCTGTTCCTCATCCTATTGCAGCTCAAATGGTTTACTGGCTATAACTTATCACTTTGTGGAGCATTTGCCAAAATAGTAGAAAGCAAGATCTGGAGGCAAAAAACTAGGCAGACTTTCCAGCAATTAGGAACAAACAATATGTAATTTTGAAGCAGAATGAAAGAGATTGTGCAGGTCTAGTAAACAATCCTTACCTCCCCGTCCTTCTTTGAATGTTTGCAGAAGTACTCTGCAAACGATAGCAGAGCTGGGTCAGAGGTAAAAGCAGAAACAGCTTCTGGCTGTAAAGGAAGCACAGCAACATGTTAACATCCAGTTCGAAAGAAAAATTAGCCGTGTGCAACTTTTTCCTGCAAATTTTATTAGCTTGTGCACAATCCACTTGCGACACCTCAGAGTAGACCATAAGGAAGCAGTCCTTCAGCTGTACCTTGATAGAAAGGAACTCAGGGTTTCGATGGGTGAATGTTTGAGCTAAAAGACTGCGAAACCCTTTTGGATCCTCTGAGTAGGAGAGATGTCCAGCCCGTAGCTTGACGTAAAGAAAACCATCTTTTGACAGGATTGATCTAAAAGAGAATCCACAGCAAATTACCAAATGTAAACTACATGAATCTGCATGTTAATTTACTTAGTTAATGAAAAGGGTAGGGTAAAGTATTATATACTCACTGCAAACTTTGAGTTCCTTTAGAGAGATCCATCATAATCTCCCAGTACTTGGGACCTTTCACTTTGATCTGGAAAGAGTAAACCGGTTATCTATTTTATCTTGACGTTGCTCATTTCTTTTAATATGATCCATTAGAATTAATACTTTATGTTGAGATTTCACAAGGACCAGAGAGTTGACACAGTGCCAATGCACCTGGATGCCAAGTCTACTGTGTGGGTTTCCTCCTCCAGGAGCAATTTTAATGATATCTTTTCAGCAGATCTGCAAGAGAAAAAGTCACTTTCCCTACTACTACAAGGCTCATTTACAATAGGTGAACATTGTTAAATTTGCCTTCCCACCCCCACTGCATTCTCTTCTGAAGCCAAGGATAAGAAAAGACTTTGCCTGGTCTTGCTGACATGCAAATCTACAGCCATATACATAACATTGACACAAATGAACGAAGAAAGAGAATTTTTGGTGGTTATTTATAATTGCTTTTGTGTACTTCAATGCATATTTGATCTGAATAGCAGTCAGTAAAAAATATAAAATCACAAAGAAATATTTGAAGTCCTCATAAGAAAAGTATAGGTTAATGCTGCCAAGAGGATTCTTACCAAAGGAAGAACTTTACCTCTTTCAGTAAGTGTAGTTCAGGAAGAAGGCTGGGAGCCATGAGGTTGACTGTCATTTCCTCACACCACTGAGAAGCCTAGATTAAAATTAAAGATATAAACGTTCTAGTAAAATAGCACTCCCTCCTCATGTATGAGGGTTAGATGGCCTCTACCAATGGGATTGTCAGTTACCAGTATATGCAATTTTTCTATGATTGAGGTTCAATGTTTAACTCTAAGGGTGAATGTAAGCATAAACTCACATTGCACATCACTGTGCCCAGTGGGAAAAAAGTATGACAATCTGGTGATTTACATCCTCTGCCAACCTCAAGCACACAATAAAACATAAAATAGGGGCAGGAATAGACTAAACCAGTGGTCCCCAACCACCGGGCTGCAAAGCATGTGCTACCAGGCTGCGAGGAAACGATATGATTCGGCGATATGAGACGATATGAGTCAGCTGCACCTTTCTTCATTCCCTGTCATGCACTGTTAAACTTGAACACCTCCCCCCCCTCCACCCATCAGCCGGTCCGCAAGAATATTGTCAATATTAAACCGGTCCACGGTGCTGAAAAAGTTGGGGACCCCTAGGCTAAACAACCTTTCTAGCTTGCCCTGCCACATATTGTGATTATGACTGATCTATGTTGCACTCACCTTCTCCTCTGTGTCATTTCTCCATACCTCCCAATTCTACAATCCATCAAATAAGTATCCATCTCTATGTTAAATATGTCTAGCGATCCAGCTTCTACCACCCGCCAGGACCCAGAATTCTGGAGATTCACTGCCTCTTGAGAAAAAAAACTCCTTCCCTCAGTTTTAGACAACTAGCCCCTTACCTTGTTGTTATGTCCCCTTGTTTGAGGCACTTCCACTTGTGAAAACATCTCAGCATCTCCCTGTCAAGCCCTTAGAATCTTAAATGTTTGAGCAAAATCAGCTCTCCATTCTTCTAAACTTTAATAAATTAACAGCCCAAACTATTTAGTCTCTCTTGAAAGGACAAGCTTCTAAGGAAGAAGCCTGAAGAATCTCCTTTGTACTGCCTCCAATTTTACTACATACTTTTTAGGTAATGAGACCAATTCTGTATGTAATATTTCAGATGGGGCCTCACTAACATCCTATATATTTACAGTGAAACCCCTCTATTTTTAAATTCCAATGATTTTGTAATGGAAGTCAAAATACAGGTTGCCTTAACTACTTTTTTGACCTGCATGCTGATTTTTTTGTGATTCATGCACTAGAACAACTAGATTCCTCTACACCACTAGCTTTCAGTCTCTTGCTTTTGATAATAATCTGCCGTTTGATTTCTCTCACTCACTGAAGTGCATGACCTCACACTTCTCCTCATAAATCTCCATTTGCCAATCATTTACCCACTGAACCTATTGATATTCAGTTGCAGAACTGAAGTATTCTTATCAGAACACGCCTGGCACCTAATTTTGTATCAACAAATTCTGAACCTTACTTTTTCTCCCTCCAGGTGAATAGTATAAATGGCCAACAATTGCAGCCCAAGATCTGATATCTGGGATAATTCTCTAGTTACCCCCCCTGCAGTCTGAAAAGACCCATTTATTCCAACTCTCACTTTTCCATGAGACAGTCAGTGTTCAGTCCATTCTAATGCACCCCTTCTGACACCAGGGGCTTTTCATTTATAACACCAGGACATAATATTAACTTTGATTCAAAAACAATGCTTTTTCTTATACCAAGTCAAGTGCTACTGACTGGAGGTTGTCAAAGGTATGACAAAGACACATTTTGATCCGGATTTTTAAAATTATTAACATCCTCTTAAAACATAGAACTCTGCAGCACACTACAGGCCTTTCAGCCAATGATATCGTGCCAACCTTTTACCCTGCTCCAAGATCAAGCTAACCCTTCCCTCCTACATAGTCCCCCATGCCCCATGTTTCTAGCATCTATATGCCCAAGAGTTTCTTAAATGTCCCTAATGCATCTGCCTTTACCACCACCTCTGGCAGGATGTTCTGTGTACCCACTAGTCTCTGTGTAAAAACTTACCTCTAACATCTCCCTAGTACTTACTTCCAATCCTTAAAATGATGCTCCCTCATATGAGCCATTTCCACCCTGGAAAAATGTCTCTGACTGTCCAATCTAAGAATGCCTCTCATCATCTTGTACACCTCTATCAAGTTGTCTCTTATCTTCCTTCACGCCAAAGAGAAATGACCTAGTTTGCGCAACTTATAAGAGAGTTCCTCAGGATTGAGAGTGACTTGTGACTCTGATAAAGAGCCCATCCAGACTTTGATTAAGAGCCCACACAGACTTTGATAAAGAGCCCATCCTTTAAACACCCTCTCCATGCACTTGGTAATTTCTTGCTGTGATAAAGAGCCCCAGTTTCAGTAATCTTGTACTAAACATGCAGATGACAGCATCTGCCAAACGTAGCTGATGCATGTACTAAGTGGTTCAATGCTGGGGATGTGAGCTTGGGAGAGGCACTGATGTTGTCTTGAATAACTTGCCAGTGGATTTGAATGATTTCCTCGAGACAATGTTATAGCTAACTCTCCAGCGCTTTGTGGTGTCTACTGTTGATGGTTTAAGTCTGTTAAAGTCTGAGCTCCATATCATTATAACCTTGTAGTGCCTGAACTAATACAGGAACATTCCTCTTTTGCAGTATTTCTTCATTGCTAAGATAGAAGGAACTGTGAGCATAGTTCAAGCAACTTTTAAGCATCAGCCCCAATCATCAGCAGAATACAAGGGACAGCATGCATAATACAGTACTCAGAAAGGTACCAACTATATCAAAAAATAATTTTTTTCAGCAACATTCTGAAGTCTCAAGTTTGGCTAGTACAATTTTGCATCCCTTACTGTCACAATGATATTGTGTCGGAGTTCACAGAATAGCGTTAGGAACAATGCTCAGATGAGACAGTAATAACTACCCAAAATAAAAACACATTATTCTTTCATTCTCTCCTATCTGGGATTTCTGGAAGCAAATTGGAAAGCACAGGATATATACACCCCAAAGAGGAAGAAGTATTCTAAGGAAAGATGACACAACTGTGGCTAACAAGAGCAGTCAAACCAACATAAAAGCAAATCAAAAGGGCATATAATAGAGAAAAAAATAGTAGGAAGTTAGGTTTGGGAAGCTTTTAAAAACCAACAGAAGGTAACTAAAAAAGTAATTAAGAAGGTAAAGGTGAAATATGAAAGTAGGCTAGCCAATAATATTAAAGAGGATACCAAAAGTTTCTTCAGATACATTCAGTGTAAGAGAGAGGCAAGAGTGGATATTGGCCCTCTGGAAAACTATGCTGGAGAGGTGGTAATGGAGGACAAGGAACTGGTGGACAAACTGAACAAGTATTTTGCATTAGTCTTCACTGTGGAAGAAGCAAGCAGTACGGTGGAAGTTCCAGATGTCAAGAGGCATGAAGTGTGTGAAGTTACCATTACTAGGGAGAAGGTTCTTGGGAAACTGAAAGCTCTGAAGGTAGATAAGACACCTGGACTAGATGGTGTACACCCCAGTGTTCAGAAAGAGGTGGCTGAAGAGATTGTGGAGGCATTAGTAATGACCTTTCAAGTATCACTAGATTCTGGAATGGTTCTGGAATGGTTCTGGAAGACTGGAAAATTGCAAATGGCACTGCACTTTTCAAGAAGGGAGAGAGGCAGAAGAAGGGAAACTACAGGCCAGTTAGCCTGACCTTGGTGGTTGGGACGATCTTGGAGAAGATTATTAAGGATGAGTCCTCAGGGTACTTGGAGGCACACGATAAAATAGGCTGTAGTCAGCATGGTTTCCTCAAGGGAAAATCTTGCCCGACGAATCTGTTGGAATTATTTGAAGAAATAACAAGCAGTATAGACAAAGGAGAATCACTTGATGTCAAAAAAATCATACAGCAATATAGCATAGAAAACAAGCCCTTTGGCCCAAATTGCCCATGCCAACCAAGCTGACCAACTGAGCTAATCCCACCTGCCTGCATTTTGCCCATATCTCTAACCTAACCACCCAAATAGCTATCCACGTATAAATGCAAATGTCTTTTAAATATCATGACTGTACCTGCCTCTACCACTTCCTCTGGCAGGTCGTTCCATGTATGCACTACTTTCTGTGTGAAAGAATTGTCCTCGGATCCTTTTTAAATCTTATCCCTCGCATTTTAAACCTGTGCCTGCCCTCTAGATCTGGACTACCCTACTCAAGGGAAAAGATCATCGCTACTCACTTTATCTATTCTTCCTTCTTAGGCCCTTACCTCCCAGTGGAGCATAAGCCATTAATGAACCCCTGTCTCCATCGTCCAAAGTCGATGGTATGGTTGGAGTTCATCAATGTTTCTGCAATACATTGTATCCACTGTACAGAAGGTTAGCCGAGACTGCACTCACCTTATCTATGCCCCTCTTGATTTTATGAACCTCTGTGAGGTCACCCTTCAGCTTCCTCTGGCCAAGGGAAAAACATCCTAACCTATTCAGTCTCTCCTGACAACTCAAATCTAGCAACATGCCCATAAATCATCTTTGTGTACTTTCCAGGTTAATGACATCCTTCTGGCAGGGAGAGCAGAACTGGTAATTTACAAATAATTAATCACCGGGTTAGGAATCCTGAAATCCATCTTCCTTTAAGGACCTGGGTATTGAAAGAAATGAGTCAAGGGATCTTAGAGTCCAAGTCCATAGTTCTCTGAAGGTGGTAACATGAGCACATAGAGTGGTAATACAAGCGTTTGACCTACTTCAATGGTTAGGGTACTGAATATAAGAGTCAGGAAGTTATGTTGAGACTGTATTGTGTACAGCTCTGGTTCCCCCATTAAAGGAAGGATGTGGAAGTTTTAAAAAGCACAAAAGAGGTTTACCAGGTAGGTGCCAGGATTGGAGGGTATTAGCTATAAAAGGAGGTTGAACAAGCTTGGATTGTTTTATCCAGAGTGTCAGAAGCTGAAGGGAAACTCAACAGAAGCTTATAAAATTATAAGAGCCAAAGGCAGGATACTAAGGGGCATTGTCTTAAGGTGAGAGGGAGAAAGTTTAAAAGAGGTGTGCAAGCCAAGTTTTTTTGAGAGTGGCAGGTGCCTGGAATGTGCTGTCAGGGGTGGTGGCAGAAGCAGATAGAATAGCGGCATTTAAAGAGGCTTTTTGATAGGCGTGTGAAATATGCATGGAATGCAGGTATATGCATTGTGTGCAAGCAGAAGGGGTTAGTTTAATTTGATATTTTGTTCAGATCAGATGTGGGCTGGTGGGCCTGTTACTGTGCTGTTCTATGGTTGGAAAATGTACAAACAAACAAAAAGTTTACCTGATTTGTTGGTACCTTTATACACACGTGTGCTGGGAGGCAAAGTAAATCCGGACAGAAACAATCATGCTATTTTACTTTTGTAGCCTCTACTTTTGGAATCTCTTATGTGGAGACATCCTCTCTATTGAAGCCATTCATAGTATTTAATGGTCTGACTTACGTCACCTCCAAACGTCCTCTTGTTAGCAAATGTTAAGCCAGTAAATTGATATTGTGAGCCAGATTCCAAGGAGATTAAGGAACCGTCTCTGTTTGTGACTATTAGCAGATCACCATATTATTGTCAGATCAAGCACAATTCAACTTGCTGTAAAATTGTGGTTCTTGGCTCTTGTTTCCCAAAGGAAATCTGTGCTTACCCCCCACAGGAAGTGTCTCACATGAGAACAATGCATGGGAACCACATCCCATACTTAGATGCAAGCTTTGAGTTCCCAGAGCAAGAGCTGGCAAGATGAAGTGGTGTGCTATTTTTTTTTTAATTAAAAAAAAGTTTAGAAATTCTTGCATAAGAAAGCATTCAGAGGGACAGATGTCCTTCATTTTCATGGTCGGGGGGAGCATGATTTGAACCTATCTATGCTAAGAGGAGAGGCTGTTCCTTAAAGAAAAGAGCAGGACATCATACTTTGGAGATGCATGTGATCTCTTATATGGATTCCCCTTCCATCCACTTAGATTTATAAAGATTTGCACTGAAGGTATTTGTGTCCTTAGTAGCGCCGCTTTCTCGGAGGAACGTAGAGGTCATTCAGTCTTCAGCACGGTGGTACAATTTAGTGAAATCTGTTTAGGATCACACCACTTGGTTCAACTGGAGTTTAGGCTGTTCAGTCCGATACAGGCCATAATATCAGGCAGTACAGCAGTGCTGCTCCATAGCTTCTGTGACCCAGGTTCAACCTCAGCCTCAGGTGCTGACTTTGTGAGAGTTTGTACGGTCTCCATGTGACCACACGGGTCTCCTCCAGGTGCTCTAGTTCACCTCCCCACCAACTAAAAACGTGTGAGCTGATAGGTTAATTAGCCACTGTAAATTGCTCCCGGTATATAGGAGAGTGGAAGCATCTGGGAGGGACCTGATGGGAATGTGGGAGAATAAAAATAGAATTGGTTTAAGGGTGGTTGACAGTTGATGCAAATTCAATGGGCTGAAGGGCCTGTGACCATGCTGTTTAACTCAATATTCTTCTGGAGAAAAGTCACTGTTATCACATTCATGTAAAATGCTTGAACATATGAGCCCTAAAACCCTTAAATTGGATTGTTCATACGTCATGTGTACATGATCGAATGTGAAAAGCTGTACTGTCCTGCTTCCCAACTGGCCTACTGTCTGCTGTAACCTAGACAACATTTCATGTCATCCACAAAACAATCAATTATTGTGTCATCTCCTATGTTCACATCCAAGTTAAAATACATCACGAACAAGGGTTCCTTCGCTGACCCTTGTGATACACCACTGGCTACAGACTTCCAATCAGAAAAGCTTTTTTCCACCACCACCCTCTCACTCCTATCACCAATCCAGTTAGCCAGCTTGCCTTGGATTCCATGTGCCTTAACCTTCTGAATCAGCCTACTTGTGCGACCTTGTCAACTGCTTTACTGAAGTCCATATGGGCAATGTCTACTGTCATCCATTCATCTATCTTCTTAGTTGCCTCCTCAAAATAATGAATCACATTTGTGAAGTGAGATCTCCCCGGCTCAAAGCCATGATGACCATCCCTGATCAACCCCCGCCTTTCCAAATGTACATATGTCCAATAATTTCTAAGGTAAGCCTCAGTGGCCTGTAGTTACTTGGTTTACCTCTGATACCCTTCTTAAATAAAGTAACATTAGATACTGTCCAATTTTCTAGCTACTGAAGATTCATCAGTTTCTGTCAGAGTTGCACCTATCTCATTCATAGCTTCCATAATAAATCTGGATAGATGACAGTATTCCGTAACATCTAATGGCTCCTCTTAGTACCAACACTCTAGATTATCTATGTACCATTTCACAAACTCATTTTCTGCCATGCCCTTCTCCTTGGTGAATACAGTTGAGAATGATTCTGATGGAACCTTGCCTCTATACCCTGGGTCCACTTACAGATTACTCTTTGGTCCCTCAGGGAACCCACGCTTTCCTTGGCTACTCTCTTGCTCCATATAGAATGTTACAGCATTCCCCTTAATCTTACAATAGACAATAGGTGCAGGAGTAGGCCATTCGGCCCTTCGAGCCAGCACTGCCATTCACTGTGATCATGGCTGATCATCCACAATCAGTATCCAGTTCCTGCCTTATCCCCATAACCTTTGATTCCGCTATCTTTAAGAGTTTTATCCATCTCTTTCTTGAAAGCATCCAGAGACATGGCCTCCACTGCCTTCTGGGGCACAGCATTCCATATATCCACCACTCTCTGGGTGATACTTCCCAAGGATACTTCGTGGCCCCATTTTTCTATCCTAATTGCTTAAGTTCTTCTTTGCACACTCTATTCTGCAAGAAACTCCCTCAATCCCGGTTGCCTATACTTGCCATATGTTTTCTTTTTTTCACCCTTCAATGTTTATCATCCAAGGTCCTTTAATCTTGCACGCTTATCAGAACATACTGGCTCTGAACTCTGACTAACTGTGCCATCTGAACCACAAGCATTTGCTCCCAGTCTACTTTTGCCAGATCCTCTATTGTGCTATTGAAATTAGTCTTCCCCCAGTTCAACTTGAAGGCCAATGCTATCCCTTTCCATAACCACCATGATACTTACAGGATCATAGTCATCGTTCTGAAGGTGTTCCCCAGACGACACTTCCGCTACCTAACCAGTGTCCAGTTGAGAACAGTCCGCCTCTAGAACTACAAATTCCACCCCATCAGAGTCCCTTGCACTCAGTCAATATCGGGAAAGCCAAGGTCCTCCATTGCTAAAATCCTAATGTTCTTATAACTTCCTGCGATTTGCTTACATATCTGTTCCTGTTATACTTGCTGACTGCTGGGAGGCCTGTACTATAACCCCAGCAATATGATTGTCCCTGTCTTGTTCCTAAATTCTGTCTGCATGACTTCACTGGACTTCCAGGATATCCTCTCGAAGTAATGCCATTGTAACCAGAAGCACAGCCTCCTCCCCCAGCTCCTTTACATTCCCCTCTGTACATCTGAAACATCCACAGCCTTATAAGCCGCCAATCCTGTCCTTCCTGCAATCACATTTGGAGGACTCTAACAAGGTCATAGCTCCAAGTGTTAGTCCATATTCTAAGCTCATTCAACTCATCAGAGAGGCTCCTGGCATTGAAGTGAATGCCATCTACTCTGACGTTGGATTTGCTTGATATATCCTCTATATTTTTCTCCATGTGCAGTGCACTACACCACTACTCCACTTTCCACTGTCAACTTAGCTTAAACCTTCCAGAAAAGTGCCAGCAAACTCCCTTGCAAGGATATTGGTCAACTATTCAGTGCTGCTTTGAACGTAAACACAGCCAACTGCAGCTCACATACCTTATAGGTAACCTTGATGAGGGCATAACACGGTGTGTTTGTATCCACATCAACCGGTACCAGGAGACGAGGTTCCGCAGCAAGCACATACAAATGCCTCAGTGCTTGAAGGTGATACCTGGAAGGAGAAAATAAAACACTGCTGACTCCATTATTTCACTGGTGAATTGCTCTCCCCTCCCTCACCAATAACCCCAAGACCCCTAATTGATTCCTGACATTTGGTGCATCTAGAATTAGCAAGCCTTTCAATAAGAAACAATAGTTGGTCTGAAACTCCAAGAATCAATTAATAGAAAGAATTAGTCAAATAAAGGAATGATGCTCTTCTGCGAGTTTGTATATCAACTGATGCAAGCTTCGAGATACAAATCAGTGCACTTACTCAATGTCCCTCTTGCTCCGCCTGTTACTCATGGTGGTGAATGCATTGCATCCTTGGTTTACAGCCATTGCTCAGGTTGAACCCCGCTATAAAGCCTTAATAACGGCATTCACCTTTTTTTAATTTTAACCACCTTCTCCCTTCCCATTTCCCCTTTTCCTTAATACCATTCCTGAGCCATCATGGTAGGTAATGAGCAAGAGAAAATCTGCAGATGCTGGAAATCCAAGAAACACACACACAAATTGCTGGAGGAGCTCGGAGGTCAGGCAGCATCTATAGAAAAGAGTACAGTCGATGTTTCGGGCAGAGACCCTCCGGCAGGTTATATATAATTTATGCTATTTTAAGTTTATGTTAACTTATGCTTGTCCTCGTCTTGCATGGTGCTGTGAAAGGTGTGTGAGCTGTTTGGTTAACTGTAAAATGGCAGAGATTTTTATACCTTCCTTAGCCGTGGGTGAGGTAATGGAAGAACAGAAGGTGGCTAATGTTGCGCATTTATTCAAGAAGGGCTTTAAGGACAAACCAGGGAACTACAGAAGGGTGAGTCTAACATCAGGGATGAGAAGGTTGCTGGTGGGGATTCTGAGAGATAGCATCCATCTGCATTTGGAAAGGCAAGGATAGAATCGTGATCGGTTTCGCTTTGTTGCAAGTTTGAGTTTTTTGAAGTGACCAAGAGGATCCACGAGGGCAGGGTGCCCTGTCATTTACAGTGTATGACCTGTCCTGGTTTAATTTCTCAAAATGCATCACTTTACATTTGCCCGTGTTAAATTCCACTTGTCATTCCTATGCCCGCTTTTCTTTCTGACAAGCAGGTAAATGCAGGCAAATAGGACTAGCTCAGGAAGGGATTATAGTCACAGAGTCATGCAGCTCAAATACAGGAACTTCAGCCCAACCAGCCTATGCCAACCACAGTGCCCATGAAGCCAGTCCCAATTCTAGCCCACATCCCTCCAATGGCTTCTTAAATGAAACTATTGTACCTGCCTCAACCACTTCCTCTGGCAGCTTATTCCATATACTCACCGCCATCTCTGTGAAAATGTTGCCCCTCATGTCCTTTTTAAACCCCGTGCCTCTCACTCAAAATCCATGCCCCCTCATTTTGGACTTAGCTGCCCTGGGGAAAAGACTGGTATCATGCACCTTATAGATGCCTCTCACAATTTTAAATACTTCTAATATGGTTCTCCTTCATTCTCTTATGTTCCAAGGAATAAAGACCTGGCCTGGTCAACCTCTCTCAGGCGCAGGCCCTATAACTCTGGTTGGCATGGATGAGCTAGTTCCTGCGCTGAATCACCCAAAATTGCTCCAAATCTGCAGGTGAGTGGTAGAACCTGGAGGGAGCTGATAGAAATATTGGGAGTAAAAAAACGAGATTAGTGTAAATAAGTGCTTGAAGTGGACAGTGGGTCCCACGCATTGAGGACATCTTCAGAAGGTGGTGCCTTAAGAAAGCAGCGTTCATGATGAAGGGCCCTCACCACCTGGGACATGACCTCTTCTCACTACTGCCATCAGGGAGGAGATACAGGAGTCTGAAGGCACACACCCAATGTCTTAGGAACAGCTTATTCTCTGCCATCAGATTGTGAACAGTCCATGAACTCACGAACAACACCTCACTATCTATCTATTTATTTATTTGATACAGCGTGAAATGGGCCTTTCTGGCCCAACGAACCGTGCCACCCAGCAACCCACCTATCTAACACAAGGCTAAGCACAGGACAATTTACAATGACCAATTAAGTTACTACACAGTACGTCTTTGGCAAGTGGAAGATAACTGGAGCACCCGGATGGAGTCCACACAGTGATGGGGAGAATGCTCCTCAAAGACAGTGCCGGATCTGAACTCGGAACCACAACGCCCGAGCTGTAATAGCACTGTGCTAACCGTGCTGCCCCAAGTTAAAGTGACTTTTATGTCTTTCATTGTACCGCTGCTACCAAATGGATTTGTAAATGTACATCAGTGGTAATACACCTGATTCTGATTTAGTTCCATGCACGACTCCATGACTCTGTTACGAACTGGCATCGGTTGAGATTCACTTGTACTAATTAGCACTTACCTATTGTCAGTGCTGTGTGCTGGAAAGCGAGGATAAAGTGCACAAAGCAGAGCTGCAATTGCAGAATTGGATGTGCACATGGAATATCTGTAAAATATGTAAATCATCATATAAAATTAAAGAAAAAAAACAATGAAAACTGTTGTTGGAAGACTCATCTCTTAAAAAAAAACTTACTAAAAGCTTTGCAGAAGCCACAAGTTTTACCACCTTCACTCATTTAGGAAAACATGTGGGTAGAAATTTACATCATTATTGTGACTACATGGACCATCTCCAGATCGGTGCATTCTGCTAAGTTGCAAGAAAAGATCGGTCTAGATTGGGGTGAGGTTGGGAGTGTAGAGAAGAGGCTTCTGCGAAAGGTGGGGTGGGTGTTTGATGTGCATCAGGTTGACGGAATGATCGGAACAGTGGGTGACTGAGGAGGTGGATGTGAGTATGGAAGTGCAGATCTAGAGCTGAGTGATGAGTGATCTGTGAACAGGGTAGACAGGGGTAAGTGAGTAAGCCAGATCAGGTTGGTTGCAGTTAAAATTAGACGTAGAGGATGGGTGGGGCGAGACATGAATGCACGAAGTGAGACAGGAGGTGAATATGTGATGTGAGGTACGATTCAAAGGGAAGGTCGAATGTTCAAGATGGATGGGAGGATGAATCAAGTGGAGCTTTTTTACAGAGTCAAACCAGAGTATGAAGGGTGGATGACCAAATGGAGAAGTCGAACAAGATGACTGAGTGAGAGTGGAGATAAGGAAGTAAATAATATTGATGCTCAAGGTGGATCACAGCTGAGGTATGCATAACAATGAATCCCTGATAGCTGGCAGTTGATACTGCATTGTGCCACGTACCTCACCGTTGTCACTAACTGACAGACAAACAGTAGATATTGTGCCCTTCTGAAACTCCTACTTGGCAACTTAGAAAGACCAATGTTTTATCAATCTTAACTTGTATTATCTTTACAGTTTCTTCTTCAAGTCGGCAATTCCTGCCATGGTGCACTTTAATGCATGATGGCAACCTTTGGCCATATTCCCCATGGCTATTCACAGCAGTGAACGTTCATGGGCTATTTGACTGTGAACAGCACCACAGTTGAACAAAATACCCGCCCCCTCTGTTGTCCGTAGCCGACAATTTTACATGTGGGAATCACAGGCAAACAGGGAAGCCAGGCAGGAAAGCAGGAAAAAGAATACTGTCTCCTGTGTACAACAACAACTTGCTTTTTACAAAGGTGAGATGTTCGACATGCACTTTCTCTAGAAGTTGCTGTCAAATCTGCTGTGAATTCTAGTACTTGCAGCTTTTGTCCTTAACCAGCTTGTGGGATAATCCTGAACTTGGCTTGACTGATGACTGATGGCTCCTGGAATTTTCTCTACTCAAAAAACTAGGGGATAATTTGTGAATCTGATAGTTTACATTATCTTCAATTTTGTTTAAAAAAAAATCTTATAAGCTGGCCTTTCACCTCCGAGGTTTGAGTTCAACATAGAATACTGACAACTGCAATATGATGTATGTATCCCCAACATCTGTGACACATCTAGCTACTGTCTGTCCAGTTCCCAGTGATCCAGACAGCAAAACTGCCCCTAATTGGTAATCTTAGCTTCACATTTGGGAATTGGATGGCTACTGTGGCCAATGGGAAAATGCTTGAGCTAGGGCTGCAGGAAATACTCTTCTGGGATTGGGAAGTTTGTTAGGTGTGTCACTGTGGGAGCTTCTTGACTCTTTTAAAAAAGCAATTAACTTTTGTTTCTCTCTGACCTGCTGAATGCTTACCATTAGTTTCTGTCTTAATGATAGATTTGCAGTATTTTGTTTTGAACTTAGCTCTACAACTCCAAATTGAACTTCCCTTTCAACCACCCTCCTTATCCGGGACTGAAACAGGAAGACTATAAACTCCCCATAACAAAAGGCCTCCCACTGAACATAACCCGGGTGATGTGCTGTGCACTGCAAGTAAAAACAATTCAAGTTTACCTTCCCCCTCCTAAGAAGAGGAGGCCCAGGGCCATATGCGTGGCCATGTGGAAACCGTAATTCATTTCTCCTCCTGTTCTTTTGTGCATAAATCGACACAGCTGGAGGACTTTCAGGTTCCCGGTGCCTGCCATCACCAAGGCCAGGGACAGCAGAACCACACTCAGACAGGTTTCTAGGTTGTGGTGACCAGCCTGTAAAATGTAAGGGATACTGCTTGAAAAGCCTATCAGCTTGTTTCCTCTTCCACCACCATTCATCTCAACTTCTGCTATTTATATACGGAAGGAGAACTAGGCCTTACATTATCTTGAGCCTCCTCTGTTATTGAATGGGATAGTAGATAATCTGATCTAGGCTCTTTTACTTATTACACAGAAAACCCATTGGTTCCTAGTTGAGTAAACCAACCCCGTTCCATTTCCCCTTTATCCCTGTAGCTCTTCAACTTAGTTTTTCTTGCGCCAACTTCCCTTTACGGTTCTTTTTGCCACTTACAGGAGTAAAGTGACCCATCACCAAGTGTGGGAGGAAACTGAAGTCCCTGAAAAAAAACCACACAAAGAGCAAAGGCACAAACTTGCCGCCTGTTCCCCGCCATGCTCGATCCCCTTACGTTCTAACATTGTTGAACATACTCAGTAACTCAGCCTCCACAATTCTTTCTTGGGTCCAAGGGGTGTCGAGTCTGAGGACTCACACCCACTTGGACATAAATTCGTCTCAAGTGAATGTCACTTTATTCTGAAACTTTGACCTCATTTTCAGATTCTCCCATCCTGTCAGATTCCCTGAATCTTCTATGTTTTAGTAAAATTACTTTTAATTTTAGTAAATTCCGGTTGTAGGCTCAACCTGCTAAGACTTGTTTATCCTGGGAAATAACCTTATGAACTGTCCCTGAACTGCCTCCCTTGCAAGGTACATTGCTCTTAATGAAGAACAAAACAGTGCAGCATTCCAGAAGTTCTCCCACTCACACCCTGTTCAAATGTAGCATTACCTTCCTTCTTTAATAAATCATTCCCATTGCAAAAGGCCAACATTATACTTATATTCTTAATTATTTTGTACATCTGACTAAAATGTTTATTTTGTGCAAAACATTCAATCTGTGCTGCAACATCGAGCTCTTCTATTTTAATGATTTCATACTCTTCACTTCCTTCTTCCGAACCAGGTAACCTCACTCTCCCTCACATCTGCCAATCATGGAATCCCACAATTAGGGCTGTAATTTCTGTAAGTTACTTATTTCCATTCTGAAGTATTCTTCAGGAACAGGGTAGTAGGGAAGACAACTTGTTAAGGAACCCCTGAACCAGATGACTGAAAGATCAGGATAGCAACGACAATTTGCCAATAACTGCTTCTGCACTACATTGGGCCATCAAACTCACCGAAAGACATAGGAGCCGAATTCAACCATTTTGGCCCTCGAGTGTGCTCTACTGTTCGATCATTGCTGATTTACTTTCCCTCTCAACTCCATTCTCCTGCCTTCTCCTCGAAACCTTTGACACCCTTACTAATCAACAACCTATCAACCTCCACTTTAACCACATTCAATATCTTGGCCACCACAGTCATCTGTGTCAATGAATTCGACAGATTCATCACCCTCTGACGATATACATGCACATCCTGTGCCGTATTTTACTGATATTCTACATGGGTTTGTTGACTTGTACATGTGAGGACTGGGCATCAAGCTATGATGTCATGGTTGGGTGGGGGGGGTTGTTGTCACGACTTTTTTATTCCGTGGATGTGTTCTTGTGTATGGCTGTTGGTAATGTGTCTTCACATCTTCACCCAGTAAGTAATGCTATCTTGTTTGGCTGTATTCATGAATAGCTGAACTACAATTAAACTTGCTTTGAATTGAATTGAAAGTAAATCCATCAGACTCCACTCTTCAATGTATACTGGCAGCGAGCATTAATTGTATTAAAGATTTCTGAAGATTTGCAGCCCTCATAGTAAACAAACTCTTCAGGGTCTATCAACATGATTAACCTTATTCTGGGATTTGGTTTCATAGTTCTGGGTTAACCAGAATCATTCTCAGCTGATGGCCTTTAGCAGAAAAAAAACCAAGGCAAGGTTTAATAGTGTAATAAAACCACAGCAGCTGTTGATAAGGTAAATAAGGAGAAACTGTTTCCACTAACAGCAGGATCATTCCCCAGAGGACACGTACTTAATGTGGTTCATGCTTTCAAGTCTTCAGACTGAAGCATTCCAAAGAAAGAACTACACCTTGTCACCTCTGGGACAAAGTTCAGGTGCCGCCTGGTTTATAGGTCAAACACAGGATCCATCGGGCCAATCCCAGCAGAGCAATCCCATTCGCCCTATTCCTCCTGTCCTCATTTCCATGAAGTCTTGCAACTTAGTTTCTCTCATGTGTCCACTGATTGATTTGACCATGAAAGAGCAATTTACGGTTGTCTTTTAAACTGAGAATTAATAGTTAAAATGGTTTTAAAAAAATCTTCTGTGAAATGGTTGCTGAATTTAATTGGCATAAACATAGAACATAGAAATTTACAGCACGTTACAGGCCCTTTGGCCCACAATGTTGTGACGACCATGTAACCTACTCTAGACTGCCTAGAATTTCCCTAGCTCATTGCCCTTTATTTTTCTAAGCTCTATGTATCTATCTAAGAGGCTCTTAAAAGACCCTATCGTATCCACTTCCACCACTGCAGCCTGCAGTACATTCCACGCACCCACCACTCTGTGTGAAAAACTTACCCCTGACATCTCCTCGGTACCTATTTCCAAGCACCTTAAAACTATGCCCCCTCGTGTTAGCCATTTCAGCCCTGGGGAAAAGCCTCTGGCTATCCACACGATCAATGCCCCTCATCATCTTATACACCTCTATCAGGTCACCTCTCATCCTCCATCACTCCAAGGAGAAAAGACCAAGTACATTCAACCTGTTCTCATAAGGGTACACTCTCCAATCCAGGCAACATCCTTGTAAATCTCCTCTGCACTCTCTCTATAGTATCCATGCAGTATAAACCTGGAGGGAACATCTCAACCCAGGCAAGATAATGAACCTGTACTTCCCTGATTAAGTGAAAATATTATCATGATCTTAAGCCTAAAACAATACATTTATCAAGTCTTAGGTGTGTGTGTTTGGGTGGAAGGAGAGAGGACTTACCAGTGCTGCCATGGGTGAAGAGACAGACTCCAGAAACATTTTCACATATTTGTACTAGATAACAAACAAAACAGTTAATATTACAGACATTTTAAATAAGCTACTTGAAATCATCAGTCAACAACTACAAAGTGACAAAGGCTCAAGATTAATTCTTCCCCTTTTTTATTGAAAAGCTTTTAACAACATAGTATCACCCACCAAACAATTGAAAGCCGCTGTGTTTGAAGATCCGGCAAATCGTAGGCCCATTGCCATACAGGCACCAGCAATAATGTTGATGTGGGCTTGGCTGCAAACAAGAATGAGAATAGTGTGCAAACAGTTATTGAAAGGAATACGACCATTTAATCACATACAGTTAGCCGACTTTACGTTGCAAATGATGGGAGGGAGTGTTCATCATCCCTAATAGAGATAAAGTAAAGATCTGAAATTTGCCCCAGTACAACAGACAGGCTACAGCATCTGGCCAGGTGAGAGGAGGAGAGATTTTACACGAGATGGAGGGTGACTTTTGGGTGACTGTTTTCAAATTTGCTTCAGGTCAGTGGGCGGATGCTGTGACTGATATGTAGATAGTCAGTCAGCCAAGGGAGTACAGTTAACCCGCAAACTGATAAGTCAGTTACTGGATAATCAAGAGTTGACTGCATATTTTGTTAGAGTGAACTTACTTTTGGCAGGGTGCTCTGTGGTGCTAAGAACAGTTCTGAAACATCTTGCTGGCTAGCTCGAAGGAAAGAATTTTACTCCCCCCTATTCTGGAGCAACTTGCAGCTCTTCCCACAGTGGTGCCGCCAGTACAGCAGCTGCCTCTCAGCCACAGCCACAATGGGCTTGATTCTGTGGAGTGTGGAGTTTGCAGGTTTTCCCTGTGAACATTTGGGTTTCACCAGGAACTCTTCTTTCCTCTCACACGCCAAAGACATGTTCAGTTTGGCCATGTAAATTACCTTTTGTGTAGGTGGCTGGTGGGAGAATCAGTGGAGTGGTAGTGGGTAGAAGTGAGAGTTGTTATTACAGGGAAATAAAGGGGGAGGGGGAATGGGATTGCCCTAATACCTGGTATAGGCTCAGTGGATCAAATAGCTTCCTTCTGTGTCAGAAGATGTGAATCCCAACACCTGTTACGTTTGGTGTATTCACAGAATGTGATACACTGCATGTTGTAATCTCCAATGGTTAGAGGCTGCAAGGAAAGGCTCCAACCATCTGGTTTAACCTGACAGACAATGTATGAAGGTAGGCTCGACTGTTCAATTATCCCCACTACATAAGGTGATGGAAAGGAATGGGTGAGAGAGTAGAAAATCAGTGTCCGAGTGGGTACATGAAGTGTCTTCCTTCTGAATCTGGGAAGATGCAACTTTAAGCCGTGTGTTTCCTGCTTAACCCTACTTGAGGTGCAGCATTGTGCCTTACATTCACACATTCATATTGTATGTAACCTCGGAGAGGGAAAAAAACTCACCTCAGGAGAATATGATGGAGGATATCCAGATTAAACATGTTTTTGCAAAAGCACAGATAATTATTATGGATGAGGATGAGTCAATGGGCACTTTAAATTTTTGTTTAGATATCTTCACAAACTTGAAATTAATAAACCGTGTACAGGCAGTCCCCAGGTAACATAAGGGTTCAGTTCCTGACAGCAGTCTGTAAAGAGATTTTCCTCAGTCAGGAACGTCCACTTCCTGTAGAAATCCATAACAGATTGCTCTTGTTACATGCACCTGTTAGGGTGCATCCTCCAGATACCTTATAAGGTAACCGTAGCCTACAGCCAGGAGCAGATGTCATCAGGTGGTTCCCAACCTTCACCGAGTGTTTCGGCCCTTAACCACGACACTCTCCAGTTGGTGGGCCGGCAGTGGTGGCAAATCACTGCCCATCTGCTCCTGGCTTCCAGCTTCCCTCCTCTCACCTACTCCAAATCCAACAATATAATTCTATCATTTTATTATTGAACAATCACCCTACCACTTCCCACAACTAAACTAATGGAATATATACTGTATCCAGAATGCCATGAAAATTGTATTATTTAGCTTTAAAGGAACTTCTAAGGTGTATGAGAGAGTTTGTATGAAGACAAATCTCCATAGATTAGGTCATTTGTAAATCTCCAGGAGCTCTATACAGAGTATAACCATACCATAGAAACTACAGCACAGAAACAGGCCTTTTGGCCCTTCTTGGCTGTGCCGAACCATTTTCTGCCTAGTCCCACTGACCTGCACACGGACCATATCCCTCCATACACCTCTCATCCATGTATCTGTCCAATTTATTCTTAAATGTTAAAAAAGAACCCGCATTTACCACCTCGTCTGGCAGCTCATTCCATACTCCCACCACTCTCTGTGTGAAGAAGCCCCCCCTAATGTTCCCTTTAAACTTTTCCCCCCTCACCCTTAACCCATGTCCTCTGGTTTTTTTCCCCTTGCCTCAGTGGAAAAAGCCTGCTTGCATTCACTCTGTCTATACCCATCATAATTTTATATACCTCTATCAAATCTCCCCTCATTCTTCTACGCTCCAGGGAATAAAGTCCTAATCTATTCAACCTTTCTCTGTAACTGAGTTTCTCAAGTCCCGGCAACATCCTTGTAAACTTTCTCTGCACTCTTTCAATCTTATTTATATCCTTCCTGTAATTTGGTGACCAAAACTGAACACAATACTCCAGATTCGGCCTCACCAATGCCTTATACAACCTCATCATAACATTCCAGCTCTTATACTCAATACTTTGATTAATAAAGGCCAATGTACCAAAGGCTCTCTTTACGACCCTATCTACCTGTGACGCCACTTTTAGGGAATTTTGTATCTGTATTCCCAGATCCCTCTGTTCCACTGCACTCCTCAGTGCCTTACCATTAACCCTGTATGTTCTACCTTAGTTTCTCCTTCCAACGTGCAATACCTCACACTTGTCTGTATTAAACTCCATCTGCCATTTTTCAGCCCATTTTTCCAGCTGGTCCAAGTCCCGCTGCAGGCTCTGAAAACCTTCCTCACTGTCTACTACACCTCCAAACTTTGTATCATCAGCAAATTTGCTGATCCAATTTACCACATTATCATCCAGATCATTGATATAGATGACAAATAGCAATGGACCCAGCACTGATCCCTGTGGCACACCACTAGTCAGTTGATATCTGCTTACAATTCTGTTTGCATCTTTTCAAGCTTAAAAAGAATTCCACAAAGAAGAGATTTAATTGTGGTTTTCATCACAGCTTGCTTACAAGATGTACAAATTGTAAATATTTTTAAGATTCATTCAAGATCTGTTCATATTGTTGCAAAGTAGGGAGTTAGTGCCTATATTCTCAACTGTCCCACAGATCTGGTGGCTTGACAGAGTATTTCACAGTGGCAGTTCTGAGTTAATAATGCTGCTATAGCCGGAATCACATAAAAATAGGGATGGTAAATTTTTACAGTTAAACACTTGACCAAGATAGGCTTTATACCTCTATATCATTACTTGTATTCAATTTACTCATTGCTGTACTGAGCTTCAAACTGATGTCTTCAGATCAATAACTATAATATGCAGGGAATAGTGGAATATGCTTAATTCAGCAACGTGTTCAGCACAGACATTGTGGGCTGAATGGCCTGTACATGTGCTGTACGGCTTATTAACCTTTATGCTGTTGCACTTCATGGTGTGAATAATAGTAATAAATACTTTGATCCACATTTATGCCCGAAACTGAAAATAATGTGGGCTTTGGATTTAACATATCAAATTTGCAGTGCCTTCTTCAAAACAAAATCTTTCATCTTGTAGTCAGCTCACAATGCCAGTTGACATTTCTCACTCTGTTTTTTACACCTTGACTTCCACAACTGTAAACCATTTTCCGATACATTCAGGTCAGACTGACGTAGTTTAATCATATCAGAAACTCCCTCCTCCAAGTAATCTGACCAAAAGCTCAGCTCCATCCGCCCCTGCTGAACCACCTCAAGAGACGGAACTTAACTACGTCCCAACAATCTTTCAGTGATCTACTTACAGGTGTACTAAAAATATTCAGCTGACACTGAAGATGGTTATCAAGATTTACAAAGGGATCTTGATAAAGCTGGATAAGTAGGCTAAGGAATGGCATATAGAGTTTAATTCAGTTAAGTGCAAGCTTGTGCAAGGAAGACAAATGAGGGTTGGAATTCCACAGTGAATAACTTTGCAGGGAAATGTTACAGAACAGTGGCACTTAGGAGCACAAGTGCACGGTTCCCCAAAGGTAGTGTCACAGGGAGAAAGGGTAATGAAGGAGGCTTTTGGCAGCTGGCCTTCATCAGTTAGAACACTGAGTATCAGAGATAGGATGTTGGATTGCTATTCTACAAGATGTTGGTAACGCTGCATTTGGAATACTGGCTTCGGAGGTGGTGCAGAGGAGGTTCACCAGGTTGATTCCAGAGGTGAAGTGGTTAGACTATGAAGAGAGGTTGCGTCGCCTGGGACCGTACTCACTGGAATTCAGAAGGATGAGAGGAGATCTTATAGAAACATATAAAATTATGAAGGGGATAGATAAGATAGAGGCAGGAAAGTTGTTTCCACTGGTCGGTGAGACTAGAACTAGGGGACATAGCCTCAGGATTCAGGGAAGTAGATTTAGGATGGAGAAGAAGAGGAACTGCTTTTCCCAGACAGTGATGAATCTGTGGAATTCTCTACTCAATAAAGCAGTGGAGGCTACCTCAGTAAATATATTTAAGACAAGGTTGGATAGATTTTTGCATAGTAGGGGAATTAAGGGTTATGGGGAAAAGGCAGGTAGGTGGAGATGAGTCCATGGCCAGATCAGCCATGATCTTACTGAATGGCGGAGCAGGCTCGATGGGCTAGATGGCCGACTCCTGCTCCTATTTCTTATGTTCTTATGATATATAAAACCATGAGGGTGAAAGCATACAGTCCTTTTATGAGTGTTGGTGAATCAAGAACTAGAAGTTAAGGTGAGGGGGTGATATTTAACAGGAATCTGAGCAGTTTTTTCATCCAGAATGACTCCTTGAGGAAGTGGCGGAGGCAGGTACAATTAACAACATGTAGAAGCTACTTGGACAGTTACAAGCAGTGGACAGGAAAGGCAAAAAGGGATATGGGCCATGGGACTATTTTAGTGATATGAACTGATTGCAAAATAGTTCCAAGCAGGTCTCTGAAGAGTAGATGGGCCTTCCTTTGGACATCCAAAGACATGACCTTTGAACACGTAGCACTCCGTCAATATTGCAGAAATGGTAAAGTGTTCAATGATTCTGACACAAGAATGATAGCTAGTAAACCACAGCAGACTGACACTTGAAATGTTACATGTTCAGTACAAGTTTAATTACTAAAATGGAATCCAATGGTCTGGACCATGGCTTCAGCCTAAAATTTTCCACACACATAGGATATTTAAATGCAAATAATAAAATAAATACAGGTAAATAAATTAATGACCAAGAGCATGAAGCTATCAGAATGCCATTAAAAGCTCTCTGGTTTACTGATGTCTTCAGGGAATGAAATTTACCACCCTTACAATGGTCTGGCCTATATGTGATTCCAGATACCGCCAGTGAGGTTGACTCTTAGTTTGGTTCAGGAGTGATTAGAGGTGGATAATAAATGTCAACATTGGCCAATAAGGAAATACACCTAAAGAAAATAAGGAAAAACACCCAAAGGTAAGCTTACCGCATGGTTTGTAAGTCAACATCTTCTGGTGTTTGCCCATCTACTGTGTTTAACGATGTATTGTTCTGCCTCACAATCTACAAACAAATTAAAGGCACCACAATGAAGAATTAATTCGAGACACAAATAAAGCACTGTCATCCCACAACAAAATTTCAATTTAGCACAATCATTGAATTAGGAAGACCCATTCTGCTGTCTGCACAATCATCTGGCTAGGAATTTACATTTTGATATGCAAAATAGTACTTTTCTGAACAGCAGTATATTCTGAGATTGAATCAATGCTGAAAAAACAGGTATTTAATAAAATCAGATTTTGAAGAAAGTCTTTGGAATTCTGCCCATTCTAACTGAACATCACAAGTCTCTAAAAGTTTAAATTTATTATCAAAGTACATTTATATCTAGCCAGCCAGTGGTGTAGTGGCACCAGCACTGGACTTCAAGACGAGTGATTCCTGCATCGGACCCAGCCGGCTCCTTGCATGCTTTCCATCCGTGCTGGGTTGAGCGCCAAGCTAGCAACTCACCTATTTAAAAAAAACAAAACTTGGCAGATAAAATGGATCTCACTTGACCACTGGATGTTCAAGGTCAGATGAGAAGGACAAAGAGAGAACTGCCAGATCTGTGAACCATGATGAATTAAGCATGAAGCATACTCCGCCTCCTCTGCCTTAAAGATATACTCAGCTGTTCTGTCCACGCGGTGGATGATGAGGCCCTCGGGCTGCAGTACTGTGTACAAAATGGAGGCAGTGAGCCATGTTTCTGTGAAACAAAGCACACAGTAGTCTGATGCCCCTCTGGTACTCAAATCTTGCTCAGAGATCTTCAATTTTATTTTCCAGACACTATACATTCGCCAGCAGGATAGAAGGGAGTGGGGGTCTAACAGCCCTGCATTTCAATCTTACTTGCAGCCCAGCACACTTTTTGCATTTCCCTTTTCTTAAAGGGGAACTGCACTCATGATCTGAGTCTGCAGTCCACCAATTTTGAGCATTGATAGATTATGTTAAATGTCTTAAAACAAATGTTGCTTACAGGGCCAACTGTGGGTTTCAGCTGTGGGAGCCCAAAACAGGAATATTTGGTGATTCCCATTGGAGCTGCACACAAAGAATGGCCACTTTCTAGAAGGGAGAGGGATGGAGCATGAGACGAAGGGAGGGGTGGACAGAGCGAGAGTAGGAAAGTAGGACAGAAAAGAGAGGGGTGAAAATGGGGGAATAGAATATGATGGGAAAGTAGAGAGAGAGAGAAAAGGGTAGTGAGGGAGCAAGAGGGACAAGAGAAGAATGAAAAGTACTAAAAGGGGAAAAAGCTTTAGATTGAGGAAGTAAATCTCTCAGCAAAACAAAAACAGCTGCCAGCAAACAGAGGAAGCTGCAAGTGTGGGCACAATTAGAATAAGAATAATTATCAGCACTGATTTACCTAATGTGAAATTTGTCACTTTGTGGCAGCAGTACAATATACAAAATTAAATAAATAGTGGCGAATAAAGAATAATAAGGTAGTTCATGAACTGTTCAGAAATATGATGGCGGAGGGGAAGAGGCATGCCCTGGATGGTGAGGGTCCTTAGTAATGGATGCTACCTTCTTGAAGCACCACCTCTTGAAGATGACCTTGATGGTGGGGAGGGTTGTGTCTGAGAAGCAGTCTGCAACCCTTTGCAGTTTCTTGTGCTCCTATGCATTGGACCTTCCAGACCAAGCTGTGATGCAACTAGCCAGCATGCCTTCCATCATACATCTATAAACATTTCTAAGTCTTTGGAGACATACTGATTCTTCTCAAGCTCTTAAAGAAGTAGAGCTGCTGGCGTGCTTTCTTCATGACTACATCAATCTGTTCGGTCCAGGAAAGATCCTCCGAGATGTTGATTCTCAGGAACTTGAAGATGCTCACCCTTTCTAACCCACTGACCTCTCTGATGCGTGTTCTCAAAACTTCCCCTTCCTATAGACCACAATTAATTCCTTGATTTTGCTGATGGAAGATTGTTGCGACACCACTGAACCAACTGATCTATCTCACTCCTGCATGCCTGCTTGGACAGGTACATGGATAGAAAAGGTCTAGAGGGAAACGGGCCAAACACAGGCAAATGAGACTTGCTGAGACATCTTGGACAGCATTGATGAGTTGGAACAAAGGGCCTGATTCCATGCTGTAAAACTCCATGACAATGACTCTGAGTCCATAAATGGGGACGGCCAGTAGCTGTTATGATAATCTTTCTCAAAGTGGGTTGGTTTAGGGTGCTTCTGAATGACAAGAATCAAGGGAATGGACAGAAAAGGTGAAGACCATACTAAGCATGACTTCATTGAATGGCCGATCTGATTCAAGCAGCCATTCTTACTACTGCACCTATTGCTCTTACAGCAGGGAAATTGGGAGAAAATGAAAGAGTGCACAGGAAAAAGTAGTGTAAAGTGAAAGAAAGAAAAATGCAGAGAGAAATTAAGTACTTGAGAAAAGGGACGAAGACCAAAAGTGACTTAGAAAAGTTAAAAGGACAAAATATTTAAGAGGTATCGCTGGATGTTCATGCTTTATTTAAAGTACATTAAATGTGATGCCAAGTAAGCACTACTTGATAGATAAACCTCAGAAGAAAATGTAAGTATCAAACCAAAGAAATGTATCTTAAACAGGATGGACAAAAGCAGTAAGAAGAACAAGCCATCTTGAGCCTGATCCACCATTCAATACTGTTAAGGCTTATATAATCTTTGTCCTAAATCTACTTTATTGCCTGTTTGCCCAAGATTCTAATATTAACTAAAATATTTTCTATCAACTGTTTTAATATATTTAATTCCTTCAACCTCTACAGTTATCTTGGTTTAGAAATTCCAAAGATTCATGACCTCATGAAGAAGAATTTCTCGTTACCATCTTCAATAAATGGGTCGGTATTCAGAAACTGTCCCTCCACTTGTCAGTTCCATTTTGAACGTCTATCTTGCCAAGTCCCCTTGTAATCTACTCAGACAATGCACAGAATTCAGCAAGATGAATTTAATTCTGTACAGGTGCAGTTGAGAGAGAGACACGAAACTGGTTCTGCTCTGAAGACAACATTTCACAACATAACTTATCCTAGTATTTTTAATTCATCAGTAGGATCACCAGAGAGAAACAATGGGGGGGCGGGGGGAAGATGAAGTATTCTCCAGGATGTCCTATACCATAACCAAAAGAAGTGATACTCAACAACATCACAGCAAAGGTAGATAGCAACTTGGAGATCTAAACCGTCCTCCAAAGGGATTTCACGATTTAGTACTTGACTCAAATCACACAATAAGGAGATCACATCTAATAATTATGCGGTGTTCCTCTTTACACATCCAAACTAGTGAAGCGCTTGCGCTTCTGTAACAATCTTCATGACCTCAGAATACTCCATATTTATTTACCAGTAACACAGAACCTTTTAGTCCCATGACATCACTTGCAGAATTTGACAGAGTGTGGTTTAAAGACTTCTTTTAAATCTCAAGTTAATTGGCATCAGAGTGAAAGCATTCAAGTGGCTGCAGTCGCATTTCACACAAAGGAAGGTGGCTGTGATTGTTGAAGGTTAATCAACCCAGGCCCATGATTTCACTCCAGGAGTTCTGGGTAGTTTCCTCAGCTGCTTCATTAACGACCCTCCTTCCTTCATAATGACAGAGTAGTAGGGCACGTAATCTGATGAGCGTAGAATGTTCAACTCTACTCCTAACTCCTCAGCAAAAGAAGCAGCCAAAACCTACAAGCAGCAAGTCCCAGACAATACTAAGGCTTGGGCTGATAGGTAGTGAGTGACATTCTCGCCAATAATGTGCCAACCAATGCCCATCTCCTATAAGACAAAATCTAATTATCTGTTCTTGACATTCAATGTCATTATCAGCACCATGTACCCTCACTATTAATACCCTCTGACAAATTCTGCCCTGATATCTCAGAACTAAAGTTTGTCTTGTAACACTCCTATGAAGGACCATAAGATATTCTCCTGTTAAATGTGCTTCAAACTTGTTTATTGAGTTTATTAACGGGTAGGGTGTACTAAACATTTATTCTTTCCACAACTGGTACAGAGTGGCAGCAATATGTACATTATACAAAATGCAGTAAGTAACTTGGATTGATAGCAAAATCCGCCAGTTTTACCACTTAGAAGATTATGGGCAGCAAATGGGCAGTAACGTCAACACCTGCAGGTTCCTAGTCCTATTGAAACGTTATTGGCCTGAAACATTGTCTGTTTGCTCTTTTCTGCCTGGCCTGCTGAGTTCTCCCAGCATTCTGTGTGTGTTGCTTAGGTTTCCTCCCAAGTTGGACACCTTCTTGACATGGCAATACATCACTGGTTTCTCACTGCCATTGGGCCCAAATACTGGAACTTCCTATGTACTATAACTATGGGAATACCACCACCAGCAGGACTGCAGTAGTTCAAGAACATGGCTCATCAACACCACCTCAAGGGCAGTTGTGACAATGAATGCTGGCCTTGCTGGTGACAATCTATTCAAAAAACTGAATAAAAACAAACATTTTCAGTTCATGGTAGAAAGCGTGGTCATGGAGATGAGCTTTAAGGAGCATCTGAATGAAAAGGAACAAATTTGATAGCTTAGGTCCTTGGCAGTTGAAGATGGACCCACCAAGGATACAGTAACTAAATACAAGGCATTAGAATCACAGAGCTGCAGGTCTGGAGGAGGACACAGTCAAACATCTGAAATTAATGGCATTTGGAACAATTCCAAATTCTTGATTTAGTTATCTGCACTACATCAATATGAACCTGGGGATTTACAGAGATGACATGAACTGCATGACTTGCCACCCATGGAGGAATATTTATATTATTCATGTAAACACAAAAGCACACAAATCACTAGGAAATTAACCATAGAGCAAGCCTCAAAACAGCTCCTCAGTTCGAATAGTTTGACAGCTATTTTTTTTTAACCATTTCATCCTCAGGTCTAAAGCTTTCAACTTGAATGCAAATCAATCATAACCAGAGGTCCACACTCAAGTTAGATTCGTTAATTCAGTACTCTGTGAATTGGGGAAAAAGAAGAAAATGTTGGAAACAGTGCATCAGATTCAGCATTTAGAGAGAGAGAGAAAAACAGCAATGTTTCAGTGACCTTGCACAGAACCGGGTGAAGTTTCAACACAAGGAAAGGGAAGAGGGTGGAGAAAAACAGGGAAAGTTCATGATCACGTGGAAAGCAGAAAATTTTAAAAGAAATGGAATGATGGTTCAAAGCAGCAGAAGATGATCATTTGGACAAGAAACAAGAGGTTGAATCTGGAAAAATGTAATTGGGGACTGAAGAATCATTATCTGCAATTGTTATACTCAGCCCTGTGCCCACAGGAATGCAATGTGTCTGGTTGGAAGATAAACTAATCTTTGAGCTAGATGTTAACAGTGTCTGAATTCAAAAACAGAACAACTGAAACAGGAATGGGGCAGACAGTGCACAGGAAAGAGCCAAGAAAAGGGGGGGAATTGTTGACAATAGCCGAGGTGTGAGCAAAGGTGATGCAGGGAATGATCCTTTTGCGGTGATAAAGCAGAAAGCACAGTTTGCCTGATGGAAGCATCATAACCAAGGGTGAAGGAAACAATGGAATTAGAATTGATTTTGGTATCGGTTTATAATTGCCACATGTACCAAGATACAGTGAAAATTTTGTCTTGAATATTGTTCATACAGATCAAATCATTATGCAGTGCATTCAGGTAAAACAAAGTAAAACAATGGCCTGCAGAATAAAGTGTAAAAGCTATAAAGAAAGTGAAGTGCATGTTAATAATAGGCTGCAAGATCTTAATGAGGTACACTGTGAGGTCAAGAGCCCATTTTGTATATAAGAGGTTTGTTCAAAGACTGAAAATGGCAGGGTAGCTGTCCTTGAGCCTGGTGGTACATGCTTTCAGGTTTTTGTGCTGTCTGCGTGATGGAAAAGGGGAGAAGAGAGAAAGTCCGGGGTGGGTGTGGCCACACTGGCTGCTTTACTGAGGCAGTGGGAAGTATAGACAGTCCATAGAGGGGAGGCTGGCTTCTGTAATGGGCTGAGCTGTGTCCATAACTGTGTGCGGTTCCTTGTGGTCAACGTGCAGGGCAGTTGCCATTCCAAGCCATTATACATCCAGATGGAATGCTTTCTATGGGTCATCAATAGGGACGTGCCAAATTTCTTTAGCCTCCTGAGAAAGCAGAGGCACTGATGAGCTTTCCTCCAGTGACATCAACGTGGCTGGACCAGGATCGGTTATTGGTCATGTTCACTCCTAGAAACTTTCCTGCAAGGATACTGCCTCCCCTCCAGTTCAGTTGTAAACTGTACTGCTTGTGCATATTCTACCTTCCCTGAAAGAGAGCCCAACGATCCAAAAATCTGAAACCCTCACTCTTGCACCATCTGCTTAGCCACATGTTAAATTGCATTATCATCCTATTTCTAGCCTCATCAGCACATGGCATGGGTAACAATCCTGAGATCATCACCTTGGAGGTCCTGTCCTTTAACTCAGCACCTAACTCCCTCAACTCACTTTGGGACCTTGTTACTCTTCCTTGCTGGCAGCTCTCCCTCCCCCTTAAGAATGCTATGAACTCGTTTTGAAATGTCCCTGATCTTAGAACCTGGGAGGCAACATACCAACTAAGAAACACACACAAAATGCTGGAGGAACTCAGCAGGCCCGACAGCATCTATGGAAAGAGTGAACAGTCACTGTTTCAGGCCGAGATTCTTCATTAGTTATCATGGGTCCTGAAGAAGGATCTTGGCCCAAAACGTTGACTGTTTATTCTTTTCCATAGATGGTGCCTAGCCTGCTGAATTCCTCCAGCATTTTGTGTGTGTTGCTTGGATTCCCAACCTCTGCACAGCTCTTCAAGTTCCTGTTCCTTCTACCTTTTTAGAAATTTGATGGCAGAGGAGAAAAAGCTGTTCCTGAATTGTTGATCGTGGATCTATATGCCACTGCGCCTCCTCCCCGATGGCAGTAGCGAGGATAGTAAGGATCTTTAACAAAGGATGCTATCCTCTTGAAGATGTCCTCATTGGTGGGGAGAATTGTATCTGTGATAGTGCTGTTGCATCTATAATCCTCTGCAATATCTTGTGATCCAATGCATCGGATGCCCTACTGCAGGCTGTCATACGAGCACCCTCTACCATATAGCCATAGAAATTTGTAAGAATCTTTGGTGACATTCCAAATTCCCTCAAGCATCTAATGAAGTAGAGCTGCTGCCATGCTTTTGTTATGACTGCATTGATATGTTGGGCCCAGAATAGACCCTTTGAGATGCTGACACTCAGGATCTTGAGGTTGCTCATCCTTTTCACCACTAACCCTCTGAGTGAGGACTGGTATATGCTCTGAGACAACTAGGCTTCATAAGTTCCACAGAGACAAGCTGAGCTGCAAACAATGATTAAAATATTGCTGTTATGCCAAAATTTGGTTAAAAAATGTGCCCAGTGAAGCATATTCACACCAAGATAACAATAGTGAATGAAGAAGATTACCAAGTTTGTTTTCACTGAGATAACAACAGAAATATTCTCTCAATTCATCTCCAACTAATAGTGAAAACGTTTTAACAGTCAGTTAATAGGAGGTCCGACTGCACATTGCAAAAGCATAGTTGCAGTTTGTATCATCATGGCTTAGAATGTCACATTAAAACACACTGTCCATCGTCATTTACTGGATGACTATTGAGATGTTTGTAGGCAACACTGTGAAATAAACCGCAAAGGCATCTCAGATGGACAACGTACTTCAGTTGCAAAAATAAATGATTCACGCACGCTGAAGCGAACTTGCAGGCAGAGAGAACTGAGCAACAACAGTCACATCTTACAGCAATTATCAATTGTTACAGAGGAGTCAGATGTTGACAATGTCTAGTTAGAGAGGCAAGCAAAGCAGATATTAATAAATTGAACAACTCATTCCTTTAGATGAAAGGTTTCAGAATAAAATGTTCAGTCAATTTATCTCTCTCACTCTCTCATGATTCTCCCCGAGACTTTCTTGATTTCGATGAGGTGCACAGTTTACTTTTAATTCAATATCAATGAAATCGCTTGCTCAAGGGATTTGATATTTTGTGACCTAGCTATTGGCGAAGTTGCTGACACATGCAACTGTTGAAGAGTAAACTGAATACCAATTCACAGCACTACTAAATACAGAATTTGGGGAGCATATTACTTAAGTTGTTTAGCTCTTCGAGAAGCTCCATTGCAATTTATCTTGAGACTTAGCACAAGTACAATGAACAACTTAAAGGACAGCCAAATGATAACCCACAGAGCACGTTATATCCTGTCTACTCTCATGAATTTTAAGCAGGCTTGATCACATTATTGTAGGCAAACCATCTTTGACATTGATGGTATAAATTAATATAAAAGAGGTTTTTTTTTCCAATTCTTCTGTTGGATATTTCAAAAACTTCCAATAATATATTTTTTAAAATCTTGTCCTGTTTCTTTTCTTTTTCAATCTCATCTTCCTTTTCCTTTTGAATTTGCTTTTTATACATTATTTAAAACTGATTTATGTAGGGACTACCTTGGACAGACATTTTGGTCGATAAGGACCACTTACTAAGCTTTGTAACTATGACTCTGTAATCAACAGCAAAATAAAACAGAGACCTCGTGAAATACTCAGCAGACCAGATAGCATTTGTGGAGAGAGAAACAGAACTTTGATTGCAGTCAATGATCCTTCATAAATTCTGATGGAAGGTCAGTTACTTGAAATTCATTCTTTTTTTAAATCTCTCTTCTCAAAGGCTGCTTGAACTGCTGAGTATTTCCAGGATTTCCTGATTTCCACTACCTTTGCTTTGCTTTTTGATGTCTGCCACTTTAAAGAGTTTAAAAAAAAAATTCTGCTCTGCTGATGGGGGAGAAATTCAACATCGGACCAGAGCATTAAATATATAGTATAACAGCATTTCCTAACATTCTGATGGAATCAAATTTTGGATTTGAATATAGTATACAGATCAAATATTATGTCTTTTGCTACTTTTCAGAAGGCAAAGTTCTAAGCAGAGCAGTTTGATGCCACCTTCTCACAGAGCACAGATCACCTATGGAGGACAATGAAATGGGATTTCTAATCTCAGGTTCAGTGTAAAAGCGATATAAAATATTTGGATGTATGCAAGATTAACATTGGTGTTGTTCATTCATTAATAGCCACAAAATTCAGGCCAAATATTTCTACTTTGCACTCTTATACTTTATGAGAATTTTACTGGCTTCACATGACCTCTCTCCAGCTTTCTTCCTCCTCAATGAAGACCACTCAAAGATGTGACCAGATCCCTCCTTGTTTTTAGGCCGATTAATGAAGTTATTGTCGATCTATCTTGTTCCTTACCCTCCCCAACTCCCATTCCCAATGGTATATGTTATTATTCACCAATTAATCAAGTACATAACATGTCCCAGGTGTCTACAGACTTCCTAAATCATGATCCCCTAGAGGAACACTACAGATAACACAATCACAGCTGGGAACTTAACACCATAATAGCTCCTGCAAAAATAATGAACACATTGGCCACAGGAAACAGTATGTTCAAACAAAACTAGACAATATTTTGACATTATGGCAAATAACATGTCATCAAGCTGCAAGGTAATGACCATCACCAACCAACTCCCCCCATTCCCACTACCGATATTCAACGGCACAATTGTTGAATCTCCCAACATCAATACCACCATTGACCAGAAAAGCAAATGGACAAACTATATAAATATAGTGGCTATCATAGGCCAGAAGGCTTCATCTTCCTACAACTCAAATCCTTTCCACCACTTATAAGGCACAAGTCAGGAGTGCGATGGAATACTCTCTTTATACCAGGGTGGGTGCAGCTCTAACTTCACTAAAGAAACTTAACACCATCCAGGATTAAGCTGCCAGCTTAATAGATTTATTTTATTTTATTATTTATTTATTTATTTATTTATTTATTGCAAAACAGCGCAGAATAGGCCCTTCAAGCCAGGTTGCCCAGCAAACACCAATTTAACCCTAGATTAATCATGGGACAATTTACAATGATCAATCAACCTACCAACTGGTAGGTTGGTGGGAGAAAACCCCACACGATCACGGGGTGAATGTACTAACTCCACACTCTAAAGGTTTGTTCACTCTGAGTCTCACATCATTATAACTTGGAAAAATACCACTGGTTCTTCGCCATCGCTAAGTTTAAACCCTGGAACTCCTACATTAACACCCCTGTGTGAGTACCTTTGCCATAAGAAATGTAACAGTTTAAGGTGCTCAGCTCACTACCTTCCCAAGGGTACAATTTCACTAGGGAAGTCCAGATTCCAAAAATGGGATAATTAAGATTTACTACAGTGACATGATCAATCAGTTATGAAGTCAACAGAATAGCACCAGATACATGTTGTAACATCATGACTTGTTCCCATTTGTAACCTTCCAGAGCAATACAAAATCCAATGTGAGTAGCTTACACCTTCATATACTGCTTAGGTGTCTGTGAGTGTCATTTATATAATGCATTCAAATCAGTGGTTGCCAATTCTGCATTGGGTAACCAATGTGAGAAACATCATCTGAATGCAAATTCTCTCTTCCAAAAAAGAACAAAAATACCTTACACAGAGCTGCATGTCTAATATTTCTGGTGCCCTGTGTTTAAAGTAGCTACAATGGGAACACTTAAGAAAATGCGACATTCGACTGGAAATCTTTACTGAGCTTACAATGGCTGAGATTCGAGGAGATATAAAAATTTCCTGCAAAGGTTCTGGAATAAACCAAGTGAAAGTGTATAAAAATAAAGATTAAATGATAGGACATACTTACTGGGGGTACGTTGCTATTAATCCATGCTGGACTTGGCTTTATTTCATCCCACATAATTAATCCTCTTGCCAAAGTCTAAAGACAGAATCAAGAACAATGCCGTGTTTAGCAAACAATGGGGTATTAATATATAATCCAATGATAATTACTGTATTCCCATGAATAATAGATAATGACCCACTGGTGGTATTTTGTTCATTTCCTCCTTGCTATCGAGGAGGTATTGAAAGCTACCAGGTTAAAAATCTCAAATTTCTTGGTGTCAAATTTTGCCTGTTAAGACTCCTGTGTATCACCTCATGTGCAAAACTGCTGAAGCTGCTGGCTTAATACATGCTGTTCATGGTTTGCAGTGGGGTATACTGCTAAAGAGGAAGCAGGACAAAGAACCAAATCTAATTTCAAAGAGACCAGCGTGCCTGATGAGCAACAGAATTAGTAACATTTTTGTAAATGGATAAAATGCACAGGATGTAATATATACTGGGGCTTAAAATCTCTCATATGGTGTCATTAAGTAACAGAGTTACACAGAACACAAACAGGTCCTTTAGCCCAACTCATCCATCCTGAGATGCCTACCTCAGTAAGTCCCATTTGTGTTGACCCATAACCCTCTACCCAGTTTTCAATCCCTTAAAATATTTCCAAATCAAAGAAACTGAAAACATTTCCTTTAAATGTTGCAATTGTTTCAGCCTCTACTCCTTCCTCTGGCAGATCAATCTGCATTCCCACCACCATTTGCGTGAAAAATTTGACCCTCAGGTTCCCTTTAAGTTGTTCCCAACTCACCTTAAACCTATGTCCTCTAGTTTTAGAACACCCCCCCCAACCTGCGACCATTCACCCTACCTACACCCTTTATGATTTTATAAACCTTTAAGGTGACCCCTCAGCTTCCCTCGCTCCAGGGCAAACTTTCCAGCTTATCTAGTCTCTGTTATAGTTCAAGACCTTCAGTCCCAGTAACAAAAGTCCTGTGAAAGGCTTTCTTAGAGAACATCAAAATTATTTTCACCACAGGTGGTGATGCATTTTGTCATATCAATTCCATCTCCTTCACTGCAGCTTAGCAAGTTATTTTCCCACATGTCTATTCAATGACATTTTGAGGAACCTTGTCAGGATAACATGCATCTTCAAAGGGAGCTTGCTCATGGTGGCTCTATCATTCGCTTATTGTCTTTGTCCCATTTAGCATTAGAAGTTGCGGATCTGGGACGTGCTTGGGAGAGCACTGCAGTGCTCCATTGGTGAGGGAATGGATGCTGAATGTGGTAGATAAGGTATGAATCAATAGGCTGCTTTGCCTTGAATTGAACTGTGATCTTGAGTGATGTTGGAGCTGCACTTATTCAAACAAGCAGGGAACATGCAAATCCACTCCCAATATGAATTACAGACAAAAAAACAATTTCAGTTAGGAGTTGAGTTCGTCACATGATACCCAGCTACTGAATTTCTCTTGTAGCCAATATATGTACAGTGGCATGCAAAAGTTTGGGCACCCCCGGTCAAAATTTCTGTTACTGTGAATAGCTAAGCGAGTAAAAGATGAACTGATTTCCAAAAGGCATGAAGTTAAAGATGACGCATTTCTTTAATATTTTAAGCAAGAAAACTTTTTTATTCCATCTTTTACAGTTTCAAAATAACAAAAAAGGAGAAGGGCCTGAAGCAAAGGTTTGGGCACCCTGCATGGCAGTGCTTAGTAACACCCCCTTTGGCAAGTATCACAGCTTTTTGTAACCAGCTAAGAGTCTTTCAATTCTTGTTTGGGGGATTTTCGCCCATTCTTCCTTGCAAAAGGCTTCTAGTTCTGTGAAATTCTTGGGCCGTCTTGCATGCACTGCTCTTTTGAGGTCTATCCACAGATTTTCGATGATGCTTAGCTCGGGGGACTGTGAGGGCCAAGGCAAAACCTTCCGCTTCCGCCTCTTGAGGTAGTCCATTGTGGGTTTTGAGGTGTGTTTAGGATCAATTTCCCCCAGAATTAATAAAGTATGACTATGACTATTATCCTGTTGTAGAAGCCATCTTCTTTTCATCTTTGGCTTTTTTACAGATGGTGTGATGTTTACTTCCAGAATTTGCTGGTATTTAATTGAATTCATTCTTCCCTCTACCAGTAAATGTTCCCCATGCCACTGGCTGCAACACAAGCCAAAGCATGATCGATCCACCCCCGTGCTTCACAGTTGCAGAGGTGTTCTTTTCTGCACCCTTTTTTCTCTAAACATACCTTTGCTCATTGCGGCCAAAATTCAGCATCAGAAGTTTGCAAAGGAACATCTAAACAAGCCTGATTCATTTTGGAAACAAGTCCTGTGGACTGATGAAGTTAAAATAGAACTTTTTGGCCTCAATGAGCAAAGGTATGTTTGGAAGTGGAGGGTGTTTGGAACGTGGTACCAGGGTGCTGGCGAAGCCAATATGACTGAGGCATACAAGAGACTTTTAGACAGACACATAAATATGCAGGGAATAGATGGATACGGACACTGTATAGACAGAAGAAATTAGCTTAGTTAAGCATTTAATTCCTAGTTTGTCACCACATCGTGATCCGAAGGGCTTGTTCCTGTGCTGGACCACATTCCATGGATGAGACGGCATGGATAAATGAATTTGTGAACAGAAACTATACTTCAGACAGTGAGGCTTTCACATTTAATTCCAGGAATAGTGTCCAATTCAAAAACTATGACATCTGAGTGATGGAACAGGAATGAAGTCAGAACAGTTAAAATATTTTTTTTTACGGGGGGGGGGGAGGAATGGAATTCAAACCTGCATTCATTCATTCATCCTACATTGACTTGTACATTGTACGGTTTTAAACCCCATCCTTTCTCTTGCTGATGACACCACTCACGTCGGCAGAATCTGAGATGGTGACAAAGAGGCGTACTGGGTAGATCAGCTGGTTGGGCGGTGTTACAACCATAACCTTGCACTCAACATCAGCAAGACCAAGGAATTGGTTCTGGACTTCAGGAAGGGGAAGTCAGGAGAAAACACACTAGACCTAATTGAGGGATCAGTGGTGGAAAGGTGAGTAGCTTCAAGTTCCCGGGCATCAACATCTCAGAGGCTCTATCCTGGAACTAACACATTAATATAATCATGAAGATGGCACCCAGTGACAATATTTCATTAGGAGTTAGAGGTTAGTTTGTCACTAAAGACTATAGCAAACTTCTATAGACTTTGCCAAGTTGCAATATTGCTGGGTATGGAGGCTCCATTGCATAGAATTAAAAGAGGCTGCAAATTCAGCCAACCCCACCATTGGGGACATGTTCAAAGGAGGTGCCTGAAGAAGGGGGCATCCATCATTAAGAACCCTCACCCTCCGGGACATGCCCTCTTCTCATTACCACCACTGGGAAGGTGTTATAGGAGCCTGAAGACCCATACTGAACATTTTAGGAACAGTTTCCTCCGCTCTGTCATCATATTTCTGAACCATCCTTGAACACAAACTCACCGTTCCCCTTTTGCACTAATTAATTATATATATTTATGTAACTTATAGTAACTTTTATGCCTTGCAATGTACTGCTGTCACAAAACAACAAAGTTCAGTGACAATAAACCTGATTCTGTAAAGCATCATGTATGCTTTGTCTTTCCACCTGTTCACTTAATAGAAGACAGCTCCTTGCACCAGTATCTTGTGGTTCCTCAGTTCTGTTACAGTATCATTTAAGAAATGCATAATTCTGTACTTTTTTTTAGTAAATTGAGTCATCTATTCTACAAATTCTCTCACCATCTCCTGCATTCGTCCTCACACGCTTCACTTTATGCCAGACAATCTGGTACCAGCAACAAACTTCAAATCACATTCCTCAAGTTTTTATGTCTGAATTACTCATATTGCTTCAAAACAAATCGCTCCAAATAAATTCTGACAAGCCCAAGCACATCCATTTGCCCCAGTTGCCCCAGCTAATTTTCTTTATCATCTTGTCCAATTTAGGTATAGCTAAATACACCTTTTTGAAATCCATTCCGTACATAATGTCCTCGGCCCTTTATCTGAACACCATGTTCAATCTTTCTCTGCACATTTCTAGTAAATACAAAGCTTGTCTATGTTGATTTCATCCTAACAAATGAGAACATTTCTCCAGTTAAGTTTAGGCAAACAGCATTATCACAAGAATTCACTTCACATAATTTGTTCAAGTTTATTTACTTACTCGCATTAGAAGAAATTCTGGTTTCACAAAGTCCAACAAGTACTGAGTGTCTGGGACTCGAAGCCAGTCAGCAATCGATCTATGCAACAGAGAGGATGAGTTAGCTATTCAACATTACCTGTCATAACACAAGTGTCATTTTTCAAAAGCACGAAAGGTTTACCATAGAAGAATGTACCATAGATAACAGAGAATGATATAAAGTATAAATCACTGCAATAAATCATAAAATGCTGGAAATGATCAGCAAACTGAGCAGCATCTTTCAACAGGGAAACAGAGCAAAAAAATTCAGGTCCATCTAGAAATGTGATCAACCCAAAATGTTTTCTTTGCTTCTCTTTCCAGATAGAGATGACCTACTGACTATTGTACTACTTTATAATCTAATGACTATTCCGTAAGACATAAGAGCAGAATTAGGCTATTTGGCCCATCGAGTCTGCTCTGCCATTCAATGAGAGGTGGAGGCAGTGATCGTGTGGATTGATGACAGGCATCGATCGTGTGGATGGCCAGAGGCTTCTTCCCAGGGCTGAAATGGCTAACACGAGGGGGCATAGTTTTAAGGTGCCTTGAAATAGCTATAAGGGAGATGTCAGAGGTAAGTTTTTCACACAGAGAGTGGTGGTGCATGGAATGCACTGCCAGCGACAATGGTAGAGGTGGATACAATAGGGTTGTTTACGAGACTTGTAGATAGGCACACGGAGCTTAGAAAAATAGAAGTCTATGTGGTAAGGAAATTCTAGGCAGTTTCTAACATAGGTTACATGGTTGACACAACATTGTGGGCCGAAGAGCCTGTAACGTGCTGTACATTTGTATGTTCTATGTTCAATCATGGCTGATCCTTTCTTCTGCTCCTCAACCTGATGCCTCGGCTTTCTCTCCGTAACCTTTGATGCCATATCCAATCAAAAACCTATTAAGCTCTGCCTTAAATATACCAAGTGACCCAGCCTCCACAGCTGCCTGTGGTAATAAAATCCACAAATTCACCACCCTTTGGCTAAAGAAATTTCTCCACATCTCTGTTTTAAATGGACGTCCCTCTATCCTCAGGCTGTGCCCTCTTGTCCTAGACACCTCACCATGGGAAACATCCTTTCCACATCTACTCTGTCTAGGCCTTTCAACATTCAAAAGGTTTCAATGAGAAACCCCTCATCCTCTTAAATTCCAGCGAGTACAGACCCAGAGCCATCAAACGTTCCTCGTATGATAACCCTTTCATTCCTGGAATTATCCTTGGGCTCTTAGCTTGGTAAGCAGTCTCATGTGTGGCACCTTGTCAAAGGCCTTCTGAAAATCCAAATATACAATATCCACTGCATCCCCTTTACCCAGCCTACTTGTAATCTCCTCAAAGAATTCCAACAGGTTCGTAAGGCAAGATTTTCCCTTCAAGAAACCATGCTGACTTTGTCCTATCTTGTCTTGTCTCACCAAGTACTTCATAATCTCTTCCCTAACAATTGACTCCAACTTCTTCCCAACCACTGAGGTCAGGATAACCGGTCTATAATTTCCTTTCTGCTGCCCCTCTCCTTTCTTAAAGAGTGGAGTGACATTTGCAATTTTCCAGTCCTCCGGCGCCATGCCAGAGTCCAATATTCTTAAAAGATCATTACTAATGCCTCCACAATCTCTACTGCTACCTCTTTCAGAAACATAGGGGTGCAGTTCATCTGGTCCAGGTCCAGGTGTACCCTTCAGTCTTTCAGCTTTTTGAGCACCTTCTCCCTTGTAATAGCAACTGCACTCACTTCTCTTCCCTCACACCATTCAACATCTGGCACATTGCTGGTGTCTTCCACAGTGAAGACTGATGCAAAATATTTATTTAGTTCATCTGCCATCTCCTTGTTCCCCCATTATTATTTCTCTGGTCGCATTTTCTAGCAGTCCTATATCCACTCTCATCTCCCATTTATTTCTTACATACTTGAAAAAGCTTTTACTCTCCTCTTTGACATTGTTTGTAGCTTGCTTTCATATTTCAATGTTTCCCTCTTAACAATTCTTTTAGGTTCTCTCTGTAGGGTTATAAAAGCTTCCCAATCCTGTCTTCTGACAAATTTTTACTTTGTTGTATGCCCTTTCTATTGCTTTTACATTAGCTTTGACTTCCATTGTTCAGCCACAGTTGTGCTATTTTGCCATTCATAACTCATGAACCCATGCTGACCACTCCATGAGTAATGGAAAGAAAAAAATATGGGAGTTAAACCAGAAATCTCCCATCTGTAATGGAGAGAAAGTCAAAATGAGATACCACACATTCCTCACCCATATAAAAATCCTCCTATCTTCCCACACTTAGACTAAAATAGAACATATGCTTAAAGCCATACACTGCTTGAAACTTCACTATTTATTCCAAAGAACAGTCTCAAGTTCAGATGCAGCATAATTTGCCTTATGCTTTTGGTTAGGACATTTCTTACCAGCCTTTCGTTTAGTCTCACACAGGCTTACTTTACTGTGCATATATTTGTCTTTCACAGTTTCAGGTGCCTAAGAGGCAGAAGTGGAACAGTCAACTAACCAGCTCTAATCTGAAGCTCCCATCCACTAGCAGCTATCTCTGTAGTGACAAGGAACAAGACGATCACCTACTGAGAATTTTGTTTTAAATTCCACTTTTTGGGATGTGGGCATAACAGAAAACGCAACATTAACTGCCCATCCTTAATAGCTCTTGAGAAGGTGGTGGAGTGGAGCTGCCACCTTGAACCGCAATTGTTGTCCACTTGAAGCTACTAAAGGACTTATTGGATGGAGAGTTCTGGGATTTAAATGGATCAATGGAGAGTGAACAGGTGTGTGTGTGTGTTTGTGTGTGTGTGTGTGTGTGTGTGTGTGTGTGTGTGTGTGTGTGAATGAATGTATCTATCAAGAAGGGTCATTGAAGCAGTGTGCACACACTGCACTTGCCACTTTAGTCCTACTTGGGTTTGAGAATTACTGACAGGAATTTAGTCAGAGCTGAGTTTATTGCCACATGTACAAGAAAATTTATGCGCAGGTATAATAATAAACTTACTTGTGGCAGCAACACAGGCACATATCACCACATAAGCAATGCTCACATGAAAATAACATATATTAAGCATAATTAAGCATAAATTTTCCCTGAAGGGAAAATCTTGCCTTACGAACCTGTTGGAATTTTTGAGATTACATGTAGGATGGATAAAGGGGATGCAGTGGATATTGTATATTTGGACTTTCAGAAGGCATTTGACAAGGTGCCACACATGAGACTGCTTACCAAGCTAAGAGCCCATGGATAATTCCAGGAATGAAAGGGTTATCATATGAGGAATGTTTGATGGCTCTGGGTCTGTACTCGCTGGAATTTAAGAGGATGAGGGGTTTCTCATTGAAGCCTTTTGAATGTTGAAAGGTCTAGATAGAGTAGATGTGGAAAGGATGTTTCCCATGGTGGGGGAGTCTACGACAAGAGAATGCTTAAAGATTGCGTTTTTAAGCATAAACACAATCTTTACAAGGCAACACAACCGAATCAAAAAAGTGCTTTTCAGTTCAAGGTGGTCTTTATGTTGCTGAACTGTGCTGATGAGGGATTTGCCGGCTGGTTCAAGTACTAAATGGTTGAAGGGAAGTAGCCATTCTTGAACCTGGTGGTGTGGGACTTCAGTCTTCTGTACCTCCTGCCAGATGGAAGCCGTGAAAAGATGGCACAGCCCAGATGGTGGGGATCTTTTAAGATAGATGTTACCTTCCTGAGGCTGTCTCTCCTGTATATACTACCAATGGTGGGGAGGGAAGTGCCCAGGATGGGCAGAGTCCATTACTCACTGTAGCTTCTTATGTTCCTATGCATTTGAAATACTGTGCCAGGCCATGAAGCAAGCACTCAGCTTACTTTCAACTGTGTATCTGTAGACGTTTGTAGAGTGTTTGGTGACAAGTTGAACCTCCTCAAAATCCTAAAAAAGTAAATATGCAAGTACACTTTCCTTATGATTGGATCCATGTGCTGCATCCATGTGTTGGACCCAGAGCAGGTTATCTAATATGTTAACACCCAAGAACTTAAAGCTGCTGAATCTCTCCACTGTCAACTCTCCAATGTTGATTGGCACATGTGAGCTCTCCTTCCGTACCCTGAACTCAGCAATCAGCTCGTTAGTTAATGATGTTGAATGCGAGATTGTTTTGTGCAATCATTCAGCTAGGTACTCATCTCACTCTGGTAAGCTGACTTCTTACCACCTCAAGATTTGTCCAACAAAAGTATTGTTCTAGGCAAACGTGAAGGTCCCATTGGAGCTGTGGCTAGCCGCACAGTTATATGTGCACAGGTTGAAGAATGGACATTAAGCACTCAACCTTGAAGTGTATCTGTGCTGGCCTGTACAGAGGAGATGTTATCAACCCTCACTGACTGCGGTATGCCAATGAACAAATTGAGTATTCTGTAACAGAGGGAGGACAGCATGCAGGAGTGGGCTGAGAAGTGGCAGATGGAGTTCTTCCGGAGAAGTGTGAGGTGGTACACTTTGGAAGGACAAACTCCAAGGCAGAGTACAAAGTAAATGGCAGGATATTTGGTAGTGTGGAGGAGCAGAGGGATCTGGGGGTACATGTCCACAGATCCCTGAAAGTTGTCTCACAGGTAGATATGGTAGTTAAGAAAGCTTATGGGGTGTTAGCTTTCATAAGTCGAGGGCTAGAGTTTAAGAGTTACGATGTAATGATGCAGCTCTATAAAACTCTGGTTAGGCCACGGAGTACTGTGTCCAGTTCTGGTCGCCTCACTATAGGAAGGATGTGGAAGCATTGGAAAGGGTACAGAGGAGATTTACCAGGATGCTGCCTGGTTTAGAGAGTTTGGATTATGATCAGAGATTAAGGGAGCTAGGGCTTTACTCTCTGGAGAGAAGGACGATGAGAGGTGACATGATAGAGGTATACTAGATATTAAGAGGAGTAGATAGCGTGGATAGCCAGTGCCTCTTCCCCAGGACGCCACTGCTCAATACAAGAGGACATGGCTTTAAGGTAAGGGGTGGGAAGTTCAAGGGGATGTTAGAGTTGTTGTGTTTTTTACTCAGAGAGTGGTTGGTGCGTGGAATGCACTGCCTGAGTCAGTGGTGGAGGCAGATACACTGGTGAAATTTAAGAGACTACTAGACAGATATATGGAGGAATTTAAGGTGGGGTGTTATATGGGAGGCAGGGTTTGAGGGTCAGCACAACATTGTGGGCCGAAGGGCCTGTACTGTGCTGTACTATTCTATGTTCTATGTACAGAGGCCCAGATCTTGAAGCTTGATGAGGTTTGATGGGATGATTGTGTTGCATGCCAAGTTGTAATCAATGAAAAGCAGCCTAATGTATGACGAGAAGTCCTGACTTCGCCCCTTTCTTTCCAGTCCTGATGAAGGGTCTCAGCCCAAACCGTCGACTGTTTACTCTTTTCCATAGATGTTGCCTGATTGCTCAGTTCCTCCAGCATTTTGTGTGTGTGTTGCTTTGGATTTCCGGAATCCGCAGATTTTCTTGTGTTTCTAATATACGGCAAGTTCCTGTTGTGCAGCTGGTTCAGAACAGAGTGAAGACCCAGAAAAATCGTATCTACTGTTGACCTGTTGTGGTGGGGAGCTAATTAGAGTAGATCCTGGTCGCCTCTAAGGCAGCAGCTGATTTGCACCATAACCAAGTTCTCAAAGCGCTTTATTATATTTGATTCATGTGCCAATGGATGGTATGATGCAAATCACCATGTTCTTCTTGGGCTCCGGTACAATAGATACCTTTTTGAAGCAGGTGGAAACCACTCACAGCAGAAGCACGAGATTGAGTTTGTCCATAAATACTGAAGTAAATGAGTAGCTCCAGTTCTTGTGTCAATGGTAGATGGTACACACCAGCCTTTAATAGAAGTTCTTGGTATTCAGGGGTGCCAATAAGCAAGAATGAGGAGATGGAATGGGAGAAGTATAAAACCTGCTGCTGCCTTGGTTACTTTCTGCATCCATGGATTCAGATGTATCTTGAACTTCCGGAGTAATCTCAGCAATAAAATTTGAAGGTGTACAAAGTCTAATCATGAAATGCTGCATATCTCTCTGCCCAAGATTCAGACTCCACAAGAAAGCTGGGAACCGCAGGCTAAAATTTGCAAATGTACTAATCTTTAGCCATTCCAAAGCTAATGTAACTAGAACTGTCAGCTGTTTAAAAAAACTGTAAATTTCATTATTGCGTCAAGTTTATTTTATATTAGAGTTAAATCTTAACATCTAGCTTTTGCCAAAGTAAATTTAGCGAGTCAGTTTAAGTTAACAACTCATTGCACATGTACAGAACATAACTAGGACAAATTTTACTGATAATAATATTCAGTAAAACGCTGTTTGTTCTGATGTTTTACAGGTTCTGAAATTATTTGTAAAATTGGCGAGTGAAACAGAGCTGGGAGGTGGTGTGAATTGTGAGGAGGATGTAGAAAGACTTTGGGGACATAGAAAGGCTGGGCAAATGGATTAGGACATGGCAGATAAAATATACCGCAGAAAGAGGTCACTTTTGCCAAACTACTTGACATAATTTTAATATATTTTAAACGGCCAGAGACTGAAATGTTGGTGTTCATAGGGAGCTGGTAAGCAAATCAGCAAAAGCTAATAAGAAGGTTTAGCAAGCAATTACAAAGGCAACTAGTAGATTAGCCTTTAACACAAGAGTATTTGAGTAGAAGAGAAAGACATCTTACTGCAATTACATTGGACTTAATGAGAACACACCTGGAATGCTTGTGAAGGAAAAATGGAATGTAACTAAGATTCACAAATTGATCCCTCAGGAGGCTGAGATTCTTGGAAGAGCAGAGGATATCAATATATTTTCTTGAGTTACAAAGGATGATAAGTGATCTCACTGAACTATATACAATTCTTATGGGACAACAGAAAAGGCTCAGAGATGATACTTCCCCAGCTGAAAAGAGCAGAACCAGGGGTTACAGTCTCAAAATAAGGGATCAGATGAGAAGATATTCTTTCATGTGGAGGACCATGGAGACCCAGTCACTGAGTACATTCAAGAGAGAGACCTGGAGGTTTTGAAAACTGAGACAATCGATAAATGTAGGATGAGTGCATGGAAATGGTGTTGAGCAAAATGGATTTGCTAATTGAGAGGAACTAGGAATGGATCATTAAAAAAAGAACTCAAGTAATCACAGTGGAAGGCTGTGGATTCCGTGTCAACTGACCAAATGTTTCAATATAAAGGGAATCAACAGGAAAGATAGAAAAAAATTAATTTGACTGTTCGTAGAGTTAATGACCAGGGATCAAAGTTTAAAATGGGAGTCTGGATAGAACTTTGGAACTCACACTCTTCTTCCATTTAGTGGCCCTCTACAAGCATAAGAATTTAAAGCAGGAGCAGACCACATGTCTACTGCATTGTTTAATAAAATCAAAGCTTCAATGTTGCATTCCTATCTTGCCTAGAAAACTTTATCTCCCTTGCATATCAAGCTTCCATCTAACTTCAAAACATTCAAAAATTCTTGTTTCGAACAAGTGTTCCAAAGCTCCTCATCCCTGTCCTGTCTTAATTGTGCAATTGTTATTTCTAAACAGTCACCCCTAGTTCTAGATTTTCTCCCAAGAGTAAATGCTTTCTACAATTCCGCCCTTTCAAGACTTTGCAGATTATTACATGTTTCAATAGCGATCATACAGCATGGAATCAGGCCCTTCGATTAAAACTTGCCCATGCTGACCGAGTTGCCTCTTTAACCCAATCTCATTTACCTGCACTTGACCCACTTCCTCCCTAAAAACTTTACAATCTCTGAATCTATCCAAATTTCTTTTAAACCTATTTGAATACACCTCTACCACTTCCTCTACTGGTTTTGTTCCATATATCCATCACAGACTATGTGAAAAACTGCCCCCCTCAGGTCCCCTTTAAATCTTACCCTTCTCGCAGTAAAATTATACTAACTAGTTCTAAACATAACCATCCTTGGAAAAAGACACTTAACAACCCGTCTTATCTATGGCCCTCATAATTTTATAATCCTAAATTCACCACTTAGCCTCCTCTGCACCTCGAAAAACAGGCCCCTGAACTATCTAGTCTCTCCTTTTAACTCAAGCTCACCAGTCCCAGCATCACTGTGAATCATACCTGCATTCTCTTGCAGGGGTTCCCAATCTTTTTCATGCCATGGACCCCTACTGTTATATATATGGACCCCAGATTGGGAACCCCTGCTCTGTAGGTTAATCATATTCTTCCTACAACATGGTGACCAAAACTGCACAATCCTCCCTCACCAATGTCCTATGCAGCTTAACATGAAGATCAGACACCTGCTCTGAATGCCTCATCTGATGAAGGCATACACATCTTCTTCACCACATTATCGATTTGAGCTGTCACTTTCAGTGAACTATGCAACTGTACCTCCAGGTCCTTCTGTTCTACAGCATCTTTCATGACCCTGTCATTTACTGTGCAAGTCCTGCCCTGCTTTAACTTCCCAAAATGCATCACGTTTCTTCTTCTGAACTCCAGTGAATAAGTATTTCTGAACGCTATGGCAACTGTTAAGTCTTGGACTGAGCAATTTATGTTAAGCAAGTCTTTTGTTTTTACAGGGTTAGGGCTAAGAAAGGTGAAAAGGGAAAGGTCACAGGAATTAAACTACTGAAATGGTACAACGGGTTAAGTGGGCAACAGTTGGTCTTACATTCCACCCTATTTTGAAGTCAGATACTCTGGAATACACCAGGGATTAGATTTTACAGCCTACCTCAGGAGAAATTATATAGGGAAACAAAGAAATGGTGGACAAATTAAATTATATTTTTTTTCTGTTGTCAGGCACAAAAAGCATATTTCAAAAAGCAAAGGGATGATGGATATAGCAAAATCATTCATCTCTATAAAGGAGTAGGTGGGAAAATTAAATCTACAGACAAATGCTAGAGATATTAAATATAAAAAGAACATGCTGAAATACGTCAGGCAGCAACAGTGGAGAGAGGAACGGAGTTGATAATTTAGGTCAAAAACCTTTTGTCAGAATCGGGACAGGTGTTGCTGTTGGAATGAGAAGTGGGAACTGGATGTCATTTAGTATTCGGGCAAGTCAAAAAAACATCCACTTTAAAGTAGCTGTGACGTGGAATCTACTGACTGAATAAATAGCAAAATCACATTAATTATAAATTTTAAGAGAGAACAGCATTAAATACTCAAAAGGAAGAATTTCCCAGATCTATTGGGAAAGAACAGGGACATTAAACAACTCCTTCAAAGAGTTAGCATGGGTATTGTGGTAAAGTCCAATCACAGTCCTTTGCTTAGCTGCATTATGTTACCTCTTATATACCACACCTGTTGTTTGTTTTCAGATAGAGTAAGGCTAATGCCAGGGTGGCTCCAGGACATGTGACATCCACATTCACAGTGTCCCCTTCCTGTCAAAGAGCAGAATTACAATCAGAAAGAATTAACAATGAAATCAAATTCTACTTCCAGTACAACAGTCCACATCTCCAACGGTAAACACCCAAAGTGCAGAAGCAGACAAACGTTCAAAATCTTAAAGATAATAAGCGCTCGGAAGTTTAAAAAAAAAATCCATGCTTTGTTGTGAGGATCGTCAATGAGGTCAGCTACAATTAGATTGTTTGCTTATTGGGATGCAGCACAGAGAAGGCCCTTCTGGCCCTTTGAGTTACGCCACCCAGCAATCCCCTGATTTAACCCGAGCCTTATCATCAAACAATTTATGATGACTAATTAACCTACAAACCGGTACGTCTTCGGACTGTGGAAGGAAACCGGAGCACCTGGACGAAACACACGCGGTCCCGGGGAGAACGTACAAACCCCTTACAGGCAGCAGCAGGGACTGAACCCAGATCGCCCGCACTGTAAAACTTTGTGGTAACCGCTAAGCTTAATTGTAAATTAGGCCTTAAGACCTTTAAGTGACGTTATTAATGGAATGGATGCAGAACAAATTCACAAAGATAACTCAAAATGAGTTCTCAGCAACAAAATAAAAAATAAAAGGGCAGGGAATCTGTTCATAAAGACAGAAAGAGTTCAGAGGAGAAGGCAGACCAGGAGTTTCTGGTTATGTGGGAATGAATGATCATTAATGAAAGTTCAAAGCAGTTGGTGGTTGGTTAGACTGAAGTATTTTAAAATTTATTTTTTCAAGCATTTCTTGCAATGTGGAATACCTGCCAGAAATAGTGGCAGACATACTCTTTAAGGAAGTAGACAGAAAATTGAAATTAAACAAGTATTGAGAAAGAACAGGAGAATATACCAGACAGAATAAATGGACAGCAATTTTCAGAGAGCCAGCATACACACGCATGATGTGTTGAAATTTATTGTTTTACGCTATGCAATATTTACTCATTTCACATTAAAAACCCTTGGAGCGGCACCGCTAGGAGAGCTGTTACTTCACAGCAACAGAGATGTGGTTCAGTCCTGACCTTGCATGCTATTTTGTGTGGGGTTTGTATGTTCGCCCCCTTGTTTGCTTTGGTTTCTTCTTCTACCCAAAGATCTGCAGGTTGCTAGCTTAACTGTCATTAGTGTGCTACTGAGTGGTAGAATTTGGGGGAGGGGGGCGAGAAGGAGGCAAGAATGTGGAGAGAACAAAATGGATGACTGATGGTTGGCACAGAGTTGGTGGGCCAAAGGGTGTGTTACCATGTTGTATGTCTCTAAGACTCTAAATCTGCCATTTGGGCTCTGTAACAGTTGTTCAATAGCATCCACCAACAACTTAAGAACAAAACAGAATTACAGACCTTAATTTGATAACTGGGTGATTTATGCTTTTCTCTGAGGATTCCAGACTGGGCACGTCTGTGGCCTCCTACCATGTACTGGTACAGCTGGTCTGGGACATTCAGGTCAGACATCCCAATGAGATTACTCCCATGCTGCAAGACAAGGTATCATTACCTCAAAGAGATGCAATTACCAGCTCAGAAAATTGCTATTGCCCAGCTGCAGACCACATGTAATCTGCACCATCAAAAATTCTGCTGCAACCAAAAAGACAAATTGATCCCCTAAGATAATCAAATGAAACCAGAAAGCATACATCTCTACTGAACAACACTGCTTGCTTACCCTTCTCATGCTCAAGGCAAGTATGCAAAATGACAGCACTTCATTGCCCTTGTCTGTCCATGAAAATTCGATCAAGTTGTTGTAACTTCTATCCCAATATTCAGTCTTAGTCTCAACTCGATGGCTATTCAATTCTTGTTGAAAGGTGACATCAGCAGAGGATCAACTAATTTGAAGGTTCCTTTCAGATCTTCACATGGCCATTGGGAAGGAGCAGATTGACTTTCAAATTCTGTTTCACAGCTCTGCAGCTTTAGTTCAATTTAAAACAATGTGTTCACGACTACATTACCTGCATCTCTCAACTTACAAACTTGTTGCCTTTTCTATACTCTCTCTGCAATAAAGACATTCAGCTCTGTAAGCCTTAGTTGAAGTGCTACCAACAGTCTTGCTTCATTGCTGAACTCTTTCCAAAAGATGACTTTGAAGTCAGAATAGCAAAATACGAATGTACGAAAAGGTCAACATTATTATTCCTTGCCACTTTATCAGAAGTCCCAACAGATTCAAGCCAGTATTCACAGTTTCATACTGATGAAAATTGCATAGAAATTCATTTTGTTTTCTAATTTTGCTAATTCCATTTGCCAAACAGATAAATATAAAAGATATATGCAGGAGAAATTATCTATAATAATATCTACTCAGAAATTTAACTTTCTCAAAGATCTTTGAATATTAACAATTCTTGAATTAAATAGCATAAATAACCTGCTAAATCAGGGGTTCTCAACCAGCGGTTCACAGATCCCTCAGTTAACGGTACAGGCCCATGGCATAAAAATGTTAGGAACCACTGTACTAAATGGTGCACAACTACTTTGAGATTTCTTTTCAATAACAGCATCCAATTTCGAACACATCAGCAACCTGCATTAAGTAGAGATCTACAGATTTTATTGCCACAGAGAGCAAGTCTTTAGGTGTCTTTAAGGCAAAGAATGATAGGTCCTTCATTGGTATATGGCTCAGGTGTTAAAGGTAGAAGGCGGGAGAATGAGACTGAAAAATAATCAGCTATGATTGAATGGTAGTGCCGACTCAATAGGCTGAAAGGTCTTTATTGCATCTCATATCATGGTGGACAGGAGAACCTTTTCTAAGAGCTCATAGAAAAATTACTGAATGAGCAATTGTAAACAAACGTGAAGATTATACTAAAAGAGGATTAAGAAACTGTGCATGATAATAATAGAGAAGATATTAGCATGGGATCATAAATACAGGTAGATGGCAGAAGCTGGGGTTAATCATGAGGGGTAGGGACGTTAAAAATCATTAAGGGCTTAAATTAAATACATAAGGAAACTGCAGCCTCTGAAAGGAACAGATTTAAGATAATTGAGAAAAGAGGCTGAAGCAACATGCAGAAAATCTTTTTATGTAATGAAGGTTTAAGAGTTTGAAGTTAGGGCAGGATTTTCCCAAATAGGTTTGGACAATTATTTGAAGGAAGAAATGAAAATTGTAAGGAATTAAAACAAAACTTACATGCAGAAAAAGCAATGATACCATTTACAAGTCAGGAGTGTAGTGGAATAGTCTCCACTTGCCTGGTTGAATACCAGCTTCCATAAAAGACTATGGTAGAATAGGGCTGCAACTACCATTCAGAATATTCATCCTTCCCACCACTAGCTGATGTATGTTCTGTTGGGAAAAAGACACTTATGGGTATTGATAGTACATACTCAATTATGTATTGAGTACAGAGCTGGGATGTTATGTTGAAGTTATACAGTATAAGACGTTGCTAAGGTCTAGTTTGGGGTGTTGTGTGTAGTTTCGGTCACCTACCTACAGGAAAGATGTCAATAAGATTGAAAGAGTGCAGAGAAAAAATTTACAAAGATGTTGCCAGAATGTAAGAACATGAGTTTTAGGGAAAGATTGAATAGGTTAGGACTTTATTCCTTAGATCATTGAAGAATGAGGGGAGATTTGATAAAGGCATACAATATTATGAGGGGTATAGATATGGTTTCTGCAAGCAGCTTTTTTTTCACCACTGAGGGAGAGTGAGACCAGAGTGAGTTCATGGATTAAGAGTGAAAGGTGAAATGTTTAAGGGGAACATGCAGGAGAATTCCTTCTCTCTGAGGGTGAAGCGGAAGTGGTGGATGCAGGTTCAATTTCATCATTTAAGAGAAATTTGGATAGGTGCTTGTATGAGAGGGGTATGGAGGGCTATGGTCCAGGTGCAGGTAAATGGGACTAGGCAGATAAATAGATTGGCACAGACTAGACGGGATAAAGGGCTTCTTTCTGCGCTGTAGTACCTATGACTTGGACAATCCACTTCCTACAGGTTCTCCTCTGGGGAGCACACCTTCCTGATTTAAAAACTGACTCAGTGGTCTCTTTGCTTGATACCTCCATTACCGACAAAAGTGGCCACTAAGTGGATGTTCATGCTTCTGTTGCTGTAGCCCATCCACTTCAAGGCTCGATGTGCGGTGCACTCAGAGGTACTCTTCTGCACACCACTGAGTTACTGTCGCCCTCCTGCCAGCTTGAAACATTCTAGCCATTCTCCTCTGATCTCTCTCTTTTTTGCTCACAGAACCGCCACTCACTGGATTTTTTTTTTGTTTTTCACCATTCTCTGTAAACTCTATAGACTGCTGTGCGTGAAAATCCCAGGAGACCAGCAGTTTCTCAGATACTCAAGCCACCCATCATTCCACAGTCAGTCACTTAGATGACATTTCTTCTCCATTCTGATGCTTGGTCTGAACAACAACTGAACCTCCTGATCATGCCTACATGCTTTTCTGCATTGAGTTGCTGCCAAATAATTGGCTGATTAGATATCTGCACTAATGAGCAGGTGTATAGGTGTACCTAATAAAGTGGCCATCGAATGCAGATCACAGTTTCTTCATAACTAGGAGGCTTAAATCCTGAAACTCCCTCCCCAATGACACCTTCTCAAAGTCAATTAGGGATGGGCAATAAATGCTGGTCTTGTCAATAGTAGCCTTAGCTCACAGAGTACTAAGTAGTATTAATTGCATTCCTCTTTTAAAGAACCAGCACAGACTCAAAGGGATGAACGAAGCTGTACTAATCTTTGATTCCAGCGTAGAAAAGCTAAAGAGATCTCGGTGACAGAACTTCATAAATTGTCAATAAGCCTTAACAAATGAATTTTGGTCACTCAGCAGCACAGTTGGAATGATTTGAGGATACAGTGGCATTCTATCAGGATTGTGGATTTGAAGAATGGCTAGAAAAATTCAAATGATGCTCCTATGACCAGAGAAAGTAAATTGGTAGCCTTAAAGAGGTTTTTAAGTTCTTAGGTTTAGACAGAGTAGTTAGGAGAACTTTTGCCTCGAGCAAGTACATCAATGGTCCTCGCTTTAAAGTAATTGCCAAAAGAATTAAAGGTAAGACAATGAGAAATGTTTCTTTTTACTAATAAAATTGACTGTGTCTAAAATGATCTACTTGAAAAGGCTGATTTAATAAATATTTTTTATAGAAATTAGACATACATCGATGAATAAGGGGAGTCTAAGACAGGACTGATTCTGATTTCCCACCCCACAAGCCATTTGGTCTAATAACTCAGCACTTTGAAGTCAGAAGTATAACTCACCCCAAGACAGACCATTCCAAGAGCAAGCCCAGCAGCCAGTGAGTATGATTCCCTGTCCGTACAATTCTCCATCTCGGGGCCTGGAGGGCGACCTAACTCATGGAAATAAGACCACAAGAAATAACCTCTTAAAAAAATGATGGGTCTGCCACAAAGTCATGTACAAAGACAAAAGTTGGATTTGTTTCCAAATTTGAGTGAAGAGGGTCCTTATAGAAAGTTTGCTGAGCTGAAGTGTTTGCCCCATTTCACTTTCCTTGCAGATGCGACCCAACAACCTTTCCCTTTACAGATGAGTTTTTCTAGCCCAGGAGTTCCCAACACGGGCTCCATGTACCCTTTGCTTACTGGTATTGATTGTATGCCCATAAAGGGACACTAGCCACAGGAGTGTCGGTACACAAGATTACTCTGATAGGAAATGATAAAATAGAGGTGGTGAGTGTGTGGAGGGTGGATTAGTCAGTGGTGGTATTGATCAGTCTTACTGCTTGGGTACAAGGTAAAACAAACTGAGTACAGAATGAAATGTTACAGCTACAGAGAAAGTGCATTGCAGGTACACTACAAGGTGCAAGGTTATAGCGGGATAGATTGAGATCAAGAGTCTACCGTATTGTAGTATGGAACCATTCAAAAGTTGTATTACAGCTGGATAGAAAACATCTTTGACCCTAGTAGTATACGCTTTTAGGCTTCTGTAACTTCTGCCCAATGGGAAGGCAGAGAAGAGAGAATGACTGGGTGGGCAGGGTCCTTGATTATCTTGGCTGCTTTACCAAGGTAGTGACAAGTGCAGAAAGAATCCATGGAGGGAAGGCTGGATCCTGTGATGTGCTGATCTGTGTCCACAACTCTCCTCAGTTTTTTGTGATGCCATACTTAACCACGATCTATCTGGATAGGCTGCTCTCTATGGTGTATCAATAAAAATTGGTTAAATGGGAATTTCCAAATTTCTTCAGTCGGCTGAGGCAGTAGAGGTGTTCAGTTATGGCATCAATGTGGTGGACCAGGATATGTTATTAAAAATGTTCACTCCTAGGAACGTGAAGCTTTCAACCCTCTCAACTTCAGCATCAATGATGTAAACAGGAGAACGTGCACTGTCTCCCTTTCTGAGCACAATGGTCAGTTTGTTTGTTTTGCTGACATTGAGGGAAAAGTTGTTGCCATGACACTGTGTCACTGGGCTGTCTATTTCTTTTCTGTATCCTGACTCATCACTGAAATATAGTTCACTATGGGAACTAAGCATCTGCAGCATTATGGGACACTGGAGTTGAGAATAATTGTGGCGGGGTGTTACTGATTGCTGTCTGTTGGTCAGGAAGTCAAGTATTCAGTTGCAAAAGGAGGTGGGGATTTGAAGATGCGTTTGCTTGGAACCATAGTATCAAACACAGAGCTAATGTCAGTGAGCAATAGTCTAACGTATTTGTCTTTACTGGTAGGGGAATTGCAGTGGATAAAGGTTGTCTGGGAGGCTTGATTTAATGCGTGCCTTGATCAGCCTCTCAAAGCAAATTAATGTAACACAATGTATCTCTATTTAAGGTTGGGTTTGAGTTGTTCTCCATTTGCAAATGTTTCAACACCATACAAGGAGATATCATTTGTGAGCTGTTCATTTGTGGCGTGCCCTCCAAATACGAGGCTTTTACATACTTATCAATCAACTGATCGGTCGTCATTATGGAAACTCAACTATGATGCTGGGAGGGGGAGTCCCATCGCTGATTGGTTGTGTGGAAAATTCTGTCCATTGTCTGGAATTCTGCCCGCACTGGCTTATAAATGGGATCGAGGTCTACCTGTCTGCTTATAGGATCATTAACATACAACCACACTTCTATGAACTCTCTTGCACGCTGCGCATTTGCTTGTGCCGTGACTTTCACTGATGCCCAATTGAGCTTCCGTAATGACAACCAATCAACTGATTGAGAAGTATATAAAAGCCAAGCATTCAGAGGACATACCACAAGTGAACAGTGCACTAAAGATGCTTCCTTGTATGGTGACGAAACAGTTGCAAATGGATTGCCAAGATCAGAGAACAACTCAACCCAACCATCAACAATGCAAGCTACATATTTTCCAAGTTTTTTCCAATCTCTATTTAACTTGCCACAACAGTTCAACATTGCAAAGATGTTCTCGAGAATGGGAATTTTGCTCTACCATATAAATGATGTAATCCTCTGTTATTTCCAATAAAATACTCTGCTTGCTAAAGGTTAAAAGGAATCAGTAAACATGGCCAATACAAAGCTAACTAAAAAAAAAATCCTTTGGTGCGGAAGATGCACAACTTATCATTAAATGAGCTCAACTATCTAAATCTGGGCCATCTTAATAAAATAATGATCTCACTTCCAAACTTGACTCACCGTCTGTCGGGAAGCTCAAGATACCAAAAGCAGAGAAACACAGATAAATGGGGGGAGATTAAGGGTTAGTGATTAGTGGGATGAGAAGAGCTGAGGTCAAGGACGGATATGAAAGCAAGAGATTTTAAGGCCTGGATGCTATTTAATTGGGAACCAGTGGAGGGAGGTGGCAGGTTAAGAAGCAGATTAGAATATGGATGCAGAAATTTGTATAACTTCATGTTTACAGAAGCTAAAATGCTGACGAGGTCTGCATGTTAATGGGAAATGTTAATGGGATTTAAAATAAAGCAGATACTTCCCTGGTGGTCTGGTTTCCTCCCATATCCTAAAGTTCTAAAGTCATGCTGGCTTGTTGGTTAATCAAAGGGAAGCTAATGGACGAGAGAGAGCGAGAGAGAGAGAGAGAGAGAGAGAATGAAAGAGAATGAGAGAGAATGAGACTGAGAGAGGGTGAGGGTGGGGGTGAGAGGGTGTGAGAGAGAGAGAGAGAGAGAGAGAGAGAGAGAGAGAGAGAGAGAGTGTGTGTTTGTGTTCAGGGAATAAAAATGATGAGAGTGCTCTGAGAGGTGGCATAGAGTTGGTGGGCTTATTGGCCTTCTCCTGTGTAAGATGTGAAAATATTGCAACTTAGTTTCATACAAAAGAGCATATCAATGCTCGCGTGCAAAAATCAGAACCACCCAAGATTGTCTCATATTACAACTTAGAAAGTTATTGACTTCTCCACAAACTAATTGGCAGGTTAATCCAGTGCCAAGATTAGGAGGCTGGCTCCCAGTTTGTTGAAGTGACTCAAAGCAAGCAAGTCTCTGGCTGTAAGGACACCCAGAGAAGACCCTTTCCCAGACTCATAGGAAGGTAAATGCTAGCACACTGTGAATTTTTTAAACTTGCAAATGGTTTAAATAAAAAGCAAAACACAAAAACTAATACATTGCCATGAACTGAATTAAATCAGTGAGAGTTTATGGACAAATGTTTCTTCCCATTGATTTGAATGGGGCTGCTGTGCGTGCAGCAGGTCGAACCTTGCACGTGCTCAGTGGATACGAGAGGAAACGTGTGCTGCCCTGTTCTGAGGTCAGAGTGGACAGCACCATTTCACTCTGTGTTTGACAGTCCCAAGAATCCACAAGTGCATAAAAGCTGGCAGATCCAGGCAGGTCACTTGGCATTTCAGCAAGCCATCTGTCCCCAAATTTTATTTTGCTCTGCTTGCGTTCAAAGAATAGATGGTGCCCCTTAACCTCTCAGCGTAAAGGATATCCTGTCATAAAATGAAGTACACTCACTACACTCTGTGAATGACAGCTTGGATTATGAACACCTTGGGAGGTTTGTGCTCTACTGACAAGCAATATCAACTGAAGACAACTGCCATAACTCTTCATTTACCTATTTTTTTAGTCCAAAATTGAAGAAATCTCACCTATTTCTGCCAGAAGAACTTCAGCAATATGCCTGTGGGCCGTACCTTGGTACACAAGCCCAACACCCATTACAGCGGCAACCTGCAAGTTGTGGGGGACGTCCAACTCAGTTGAGGTTGGAGGTAGCAGAGCAGGAATGTGAATGCTTAGAAGCCGTGTGACGGAGATATCCATCGTGCCGAGTTTTGCAGCCGAAATTCCAAGCAGCAGTCCAATGCTGGTCATCTCATGACCCTGCCAAAAACATAAGGAAAAACATCTTATTTTAAGGTTGGAAAGAATACTGCAAAGGATTACCAAAGTTCAAAGTAAATTTATTATCAAAGTACATATAGGTCACCATATACAACCCTGAGATTCATTGTCCTGTGGGCAAACTCAATAAATCCACAGAATAATAACCTTAACAGAATCAAAGAAAGATCGTACCAACTTGGCCATTCAATCTTAAATAATGACCTATTGTCACATAGTTTGCATAATGTTAGACAACACATTTCCTTCCAAGTCAAACCACACCTAGAATACAGTGAGCAGTTTGTGGGTATCACACCTTAGGAACAATACAACTTTGGAGGGAATGCAGTGTTATGTAGATTTGTCAGAACTTTTTAATTATATGTGCACAGGCATTGGTACCAGGGCAGATATCTTTGACCAAATGTTACGCTACCTCGCGCAGTGGGTGGTGGAAGTTTCTTTCACAAATATCATGCAGTTCCAGATCAGTTAGCAATTATGAATCTGTGATTCGTGAATTTCCAATAACCAGTTGAAATCAAGAGACAAGGAAAGGATGACGAACCTTGGTGGTGACAATTTGGCACAACAATCCCACCAATACTGGAACTTTTCAGGTTACAGTGCCTGACTTACGTATAGCCCATACATATGAACAAATGTTTGGGAGACCACCAGGTTAAATTTGCCAGCTGCTGTGGCCACCTTCTGTAGTGTAGGAACTCTAAGGTAATAACTAAATGCTTGAGTGAAACACACTGATATTACCAATTATCGCCCTTGGTTGGCCTATGTTTTTCTTTAAGTACATTGTCAGGCAGCTACATTTCCTACTTGCAAACTGTTCCAAGATATGAATAATTCTCAGGATTGAAACCCATTTGAAATTTGGTGAGAATCTGTGCCTGCTTTTAGTTTTTTTATTTGTTCTAATGATGTGGACAAGGCTGGCCATGTCTCCATTAGTAGTCATCCCAAAGAACATGTCTATGAGCTTCCTGTTATAACTATACTCAAGCCTGTAAATTAATGGTCCTCCTCACTGACCACTGCTGAGTTACCAAATCTAAGACATTAAAAGGAATGGAGACAGGCTAATCCCTATAGGCATCAATGGATCTGGGATTGAGAGGGTGAACAGCTTTAAGCTCCTCGGCATAAACATCCCCGAGGATCTCACGTGATCTGTACACACTGGCCGTGTGGTGAAAAAGGCACAACAACATCTCTCTCACCTCAGACGGTTGAAGAAGATTGGTATGGCCCTCCCCAAATTCTAAGAAACTTCTATAGGGGCACAATTGAGAGCATCCTGACTGGCTGCATCACTGCCTGGTATGGGAACTGTACTTCCCTCAATTGCAGGACTCTGCAGAGAGTGGTGCAGACAGCCCAGCGCATCTGTAGATGTGAATTTCCCATTATACAGGACATTTACAAAGACAGATGTGTAAAACGGGCCCGAAGGATCATTGGAGACCTGAGTCACCCCAACCACAAACTGTTCCAACTGCTACCATCCAGGAAATGGTACCGCAGCATAAAAACCAGGACCAACAGGCTCCGGGACAGCTTCTTCCACCAGGCCATCAGATTGATTAATTCATGCTGATGCAACTGTATTTCTATGTTATATTGACTATCCTGTTGCACATAATATTTATTATAAATTACTATAATTGCACGTTGCACATTTGAATGGAGATGTAATGTAAAGATTTTTACTCCTCATGTATATGAAGGATGTAAGTAATAAAGTCAATTCAATTCAATTTACTGAGAGAATGGCAACAAATGTACAAGTGGAATTTATGAAAACACAGAGGCCCTCAGCGTTAAATAATGACCCCTCAAGTTGAAAATCAGGTCACTACACCACACCCACCACAACCAGCTGCCCACAGGGCAACGAGAGACAGCAAACTGCCAACATCAGGCAGCAGTGGGCGAGTGGCTGAAGGTTCTTCTGACATTTTCTGGGAGAGCTACCACAGGTCTGGACTAGCCTTCGAGCAATGTTGCTGGCAGGACTGGGGACTGCGAAAGCGAGGGGTTGAAAATTGGGAGTGGCTCTAAGGAGAGCAAGCAACAGCAGTCAGGGAGGAGGCAAAGGAATGTCGTGGACCAATACCATTAAGAAGGGTTCTGCAGACCCCAGGTTGGGAACCTCTGGGAGCAGAATGGGAATGGGGAAGACAGGAGGAGGCAGCTCGGAGAAGAGCACAAACAGTACGTACAGGCAGGAAGGAAGAAGTGAAAGGCAGGATCAGGTGGGGCTCTTTAAGTGAGGGGCACAAAATAAAAGGTGTGGACATGCAGAGTCATGTGTAATAAAAAAAAATAGTTGGAGGAACCCAACAGGTCGCACTGCATTTACGGAGGAGGGATGGCTGATGTTTCACGTTGGAACTGCAACAGTCCCCAACATATCAACCATCCCGGGGCCTCCACGGATTCTATCGAGTTCCTCCTGCAGTTTGTTTCATCTTGCTCAGGATTCCAGCATTTGCAGTCTCTCGTGTCCATGTGCATGTGGTGGGGCGGGTGGTGGTGTTGGGAGGGGGAGGGGGATGGAGAGCATCTGTGTTTCCTTAGAATGTGTGCATGTTGATGCATGCATATCTGTGTGTCTGCAGCACAGCCCTGTCTGTAATCATCCTGGACCTCCTTACCACTTTGTAAGTGGATGCTGGTGTGTATAGGGGACACCACATCAAAAGAAATCACACATAGGCATCTTGCATTCCTTAAAGTTCTAGTGTGGGTTGGTGACAGTATTCAATGGGATTGGGAAATGTGGTAAATTTAACTGCATTAGCACAACAGAAGTATTATGTGCCAATTTACCACTGCCACATGTACTAAGGTACAGTGAAAACCTTTGTTCTGCATGCCATTCTTACAGTCATTTCATTACAACAGTGCATCGAGGTAGCTCAAGGGAAATCAGTAACAGAATGCAGAATAAAGTGTTGCAGAGAAACTGCAGTGCTGGCAGGGAGAGGAAAACTAGTTTCAAAACAATTGTATGCATGCCAACACACTCACAAAGGTAATTTTGGTCAGCAGTGCAAATAAAGCACTTGTCAATATCTCCTGTGTTTTCAGATGAAATTTAAATCACTTGAGATGGTGTAATGTATATGGACTGCCTACAGTCTTCCACCAAAGTCATTTGTAAACTTGATTGCTCTGAGCCTGTTTCAATTTCATAGTTACTGGCACAGTTCAATGGTCACACTCTTGCTTTGTGCTGGAAGGTTGTGGGTTCAAGTTCTGCTTCAGAAACTTCATGCAAAGATCTAGCATGGCTCATTAGGGCAGCACTGAGAGGGCACTGTCCGGCCAGAGGTATTGTCTTTCACATCAACACCGCTTCTGATCTCTTCGATGAGTTTAAAACGTGGAACAACTCTGAAATCCTTCCTTCAGTTAGTCCTGACGAAGGGTCTCGGCCTGAAACGTTGACTGCACCTCTTCCTAAAGATGCTGCCTGGCCTGCTGCGTTCACCAGCAACTTTGATGTGTGTTGTCTGAAATTAATAGGATAGTTATCCCGTATCCAAGTCAATATTTAGTCCACAATACAAAATACAAGTGTAATGTTCTGGTTAAGATGTCTACCGCTATGCTGTGAGGTAGTTTATATTAGCAGTTTTCTGTAAAAGCAGTGTGCCATGCTGGAAAGTGTGTTTTGGCTTTGGCTAAGATAAGGACCCATTTATCCAACTTAGGAATGTGAATCAAGCAATCCGGATTGTGGGATGTGAGAGAAGGTTATAGAGAGCTGTGCAGAAGAGGTTTTTGAAGGACAGAGGTCTGGTTTGGGGTCTTTTGGCAGGAGCTGCAGAGCGGGGCACAGGCACAAGGGAAGATGCTGCAGGATGCTGTTGGAAGGAGAGTCCCCATTGCAAGAAGTGCTAACGAATGGCTCCAAGAAGGGCCAATACTCCTGAAAGAGACAGCCAGTTTATTCAAGATGGTCTTCGAGAGGAGTTCAGAATGTGGTGGGTGCTTTCACGCAGACTGTGGGTCCAGCACGCGACTAAGAGTTACACCTCCGAATACTCCAGTATGAGCTCCAATGTTTATGTGCACATTGGACTGGTTTAATTGTAATGGCTGCATTTATTTTTGTTTTTCTGTAACTGTTTGTTAAATTTGAAAATTTGGTAAATATACTTTCTTTATAATTTTATGCTGGTGTATGATCTGTTATTTCTCAGCTACCAATAACTGTGTACGGGCAGCATTTACACAGCATTTGCTACAACCTATGTTCTTTAATTGGAACATCCTAACTTACCTATTTGGTTGGACCACAAATCATACCAACCCTAGACGTATATTGTTTATGAAAACTGACCTTCTCACTGCTGAGTCACATGCCTGTTATCAGAGTTAGCCACTAAGCCAAGTCTGTACACGAGCTCTGGTGAGAGGGTTACATCTGTGGGGTGAAATGTGAATGCTGTATAAGAATTGATTAAGCTATTTGTGTTTAAACCCATGTTCAAACTAGTGTTGGGAATGTAATTAAGGTACTTTATTATGGACACCACAGGGATTAAGGTTTGGTGTGATTCAAACTGATTATCCACAAATAATGCTTGTGTTTTGAGCAGGATGGATATCCGAATTCCTGACGAACTGCTACTGAGAGTGCTGAGATCTGCAAAAGTGTTGGGAAAGGTTACACTGAATGAACGTGTTATGGCCAATTAGCTGGTAAGGACGTCGTGTTAGTCCAGACTGGCAGTGATGTAACTAAAGCTGCGCTGCCTCAGAGGGTGGGAGACCCTGGAGAGGCGGGGTCATGGGCAGTCCATGTTTTTTGGGGGGGGGGGGGGAGACATGGAGCTGAAGGTGAGAACTTTAAAGACAAGTGCTCGCGCGTCTATAAAGTGAGGGGAAGGACCTGTCTGACTTAAAATGTCTAATGGATCCTTCAGCAGTTGACAGAAATTCTGAGCTGTTTTTGGCTATTACGTCACTGGTTGATAAACGCCAAAGTTATCATAGGCTGGGTGTGTTCTCTGGAGTCAAGCCCACACCCATTGGGGAAGAAGTATATGAGGACTGGGCAGAGCAGACCTCTCAGTTAATGGATGAGCAGCATTGCTCAGATAACATGAAAAAACAGAGACTGGTAGAGAGTTTAAAGAGTACAGTGGCTTACATAGTGAAGTTCCTAAAGGCAGAAAACCCATTATGCCCTTCAGCTAATTACCTGCAAGCTCTGGAAGATGCTTTTGGCACCGCTGAAAGTGCAGCTTATCTTAGGATGAAGTTTAGGCACACATTCCAGGAGGAAGGAGAGAAGCTGTCTGCCTCTTTTCCCGGTTGGAAAAGCTGCTGCTGCATTGTTTGTGCCACAAAGGGGGTATTCGACTGTCAAAGATAAATTGCTTGAGGATGGAGCAGCGTTGAAGAGTGCGCTGTCACATGACGTGATTGCTCTAAGTATTCGAATGACCCACAAGATGTGCCCTCCTCCATCTTTTACCGAGATACTCAGAAAAGTTGGAGAGGAGGAAAACATGATTGAGAGGCGGAACATTTCAAAAGATGAGCCGTGTCTTCAGTGGAAGCTTCTGCTGCTAAAGTGATCCCTGATGCCACAGAGATAGAGCTTTTGAGGAATGAGGTGGAAATCCTTCGCGCTGACCTGACTTGATGGACGTCTGCTAAATGTGACACATCCGTTGAGAAACCCGACCTACCTGCAGGACTTACGATGCAGAGGAATGCTGCTGAAAAGGGTCTCTTGACTAGAGATGCGACCGGTATTTTCCGTTACAACTGTGGGACAATGGACATTTCAAGCGAGACGGTGAGGGACAGGAAAGTCTTCAAAAAGTCAGTGGTTAATCAGAGAAGAAGAGGCAAAACTATGGAGGGGCTCAGTAAAGGAACAGGCTGGCGTCTATGAGAGGATATGTTCCAATCAATGTTTCAAGGGAAATACTAAAGTACAAAGTACTATTCCTGAAGGTTTAGTGGGACCAAGCTCTGATGTATCCATACGGATTGACAGTGTTTTTAAGCTAGAGCCAAACTTGACACAAGTTCTCAAGTTACTTTGCTTCAGAGATCCTTTTACAACTGGTATTTGACGCACTTACCATTGATGCCACTCAATGCCCTTGAGATCTGGGGGCTTAAGATGGTGGAGTAACTGAGACTATTCACACACCAGTGCTGCTCTGCCTGGATCCAGTTGAAAAGGGTGAGGCTTCCATTCTTGTGAGAAGGGTCGTGGGAGCATGCATGCAGAGAAATGGAGAAACTTTTGAAAACCTTGTCCGTTCACTGTGTTCAGACCTGCTTTTTGAGAAGTTGCAAGTTCCTCCTAAGCAGGATGATGAGCAGAAATGAGGAACTGTGTGGTACACCCCAGTCTAAACCTGTCCTGCTACATCCTGGAGGAGTAGCTAGAGTGACAGGAACCTGCAAATTTACTGGAATGCCCAATGCCATGGCCATCCAGGTGGATGCTCCTGATAATCAGGAAGAAGAGTCATGCTTTCCTGCAGGAGTGCTAGTGAGACCTGAACTACAGAAATCTTTGGCTGTGTACACAAACAGGATGACAGTGATTGTCAGGAACACCTCAGGAAGTGAGGTTACCCTTTGATGTGGAATGCCGATTGGCCATCCTTTTCCAGTGACAGAAGTGTCTAGTTTTCTGGGAAAAATGGAAGAGAAACAGTCTCCTGGATCAAAGAAGTTGACATTGAAGTCATTCAACTTTGAAGACTTAGTGATACCTGAGGAATGGAAAAGGAGATCAACTGAGAAGATGGTAGAATGTGAAGATGTCTTTTTTACTGATGAACTTGATGTTGGTTGCTCCCTCCGAGAGTACTTGTCATACTATTAGAGTGACAGAGGACACATTTTTCTGAGAGAGGTCTCACTGGTTAGCGCCAGTGGAGGTTGAAGATGTTTGGCAGCACCTGCTTAAAAGGAAGGAAGCTGAGTTCAGTCATTGGGCAGGGGGGCCTGAGCTGCCAGAAGGTACAAGTGATAGATGTGGGGGATGGGGGAGAGCATTTTCTATTAGACAGGAAAAGTCACAAGAAGTGCCTGAGGCTGAAGAAGCTGACGTTGAGGTAAGGTCTCAGAGAGTCAGGAAATCCCCAGATAGGCTGGCATATAATGTACTGGGGAAACAGAGTGTTGTGACCATCCCTATAGTGAGATACTGTATGTCACTTCTACTCACAAATGGATTTGGGGAAATGAAATCATGAAATTCACTTGCATACTGTGTTATTAATAATGGTTTAATAGGTTTCAAAGTCATGGGGACATGTCTATTTTTGGTGGGGGGAGGCGAAGAGTGTAATGCCCTGGTTAAGATTTCCACTGCTATGCTGTGGGCAGTCGGCTGTTTGGGGTCTTTTGCTGGGAGCTACAGAGCGGGGCACAGGCACAAGGGAAGATGTTGCAGGATGCTGTTGGAAGGAGAGTCCCCATTGCAAGAAGTGCTAACGAATGGCTCCAAGAAGGGCCAATACTCCTGAAAGAGACAGCCAGTTTATTCAAGAAGGTCTTCGAGGGGAGTTCAGAATGTGGTGGGTGCTTTCTCGCAGATTGCGGGTCCAGCACGTGACTAAGAGTTACACCTCCAAATACTCCAGTATGAGCTCCAACGTTTATGTGCACATTGGACTGGTTTAACTGAAATGGTGTTATTACTTTTCTTTTTCTGTAACTGCTTGTTAAAATTGAAAATTTGGTAAATATACTTGACAATTTTATGCTGGTGCACAATCTATCATTTCTGGACTACTGAAAACTGTGTAAAGACAGTATTTATACAACATTTGCTGCAACCTATGTTCTTTAATTGAAACATCCTAACTTTCTTGTTTGGTTGCACCCCAAATCATACTGACCGTAGATGTACATTGTTTATGAAAAGTGACCTTCTCACTGCTGAGTCAGTGGCTGAGTCACTGTACACGAGCCCTGGTGAGAGGATTATACAAGTTTATTTGGTCATTATAATACTGTTATTTGACAGAGCTTGCTGTGTATTAACTGGCTGTTGTCGCAACAGTAGTTCTTGGGTGGAAAAGATATTCTGCAATACTGAAAGATACCTGATAAATATTGAAATCACTTGAGGTGGTGTAATATACACGGACTGCCTACAGTCTTCCATGACAGTCATTCGTAAACTTGATTGTCCTCTACCTGTTTCAATTTCATGGTTACTGACACAGTTCACTCTTTCTTATTTTTTTTCACATTTATACCAGCATAGGATTGTCTTTGTGAAAATAATATTTCATCTGAGAAAAAGTTCCCAGTGTGTCTGGAAGGAAAAATGATAATCAAAGACTTTTATTACGTAAATTGTGGTTGATGCTACCCTGAACAAGAAAACACAACTTACTAAAATTGAGATCATTAACAAAGAACCCCAGCTAATATGGGTGTTGTGCAGCATGCTGGAGGAAATGAATGATACTTGAACACTGATGTCCACAGTAAATGTGAAACCATACACAATTCTTACATTTCCTTGTTCACTTTCAGAGCAGAGAGTGCAGACGCACAAAACCACACAATTTGTGTAACTAGCTGCCTTAACCTGGGCAATGTAGGGTGTCCAGGTGTGGAATCAGGGGAAAAGCATTATAGTTCCATATTTGGAATATTCTTTTAAAACAATAATTGTTGCTGGTTGGGGATCAATTATTAATCTTAAGTAATATTGACGGGAGGAAATCTCTTCTTTGGCTTCCAGCTGGGTACAATTATCGATTGCAACTGACGTTTTGATGACAAACTATGCCATCTTCATAAAGGATGATGCCTGGGCATGTCTTGTTCGGTGGTATTTATACCCCCCCAACCCCACTCCCATAGTCCGTCCCTCCTGATTGGTTAGTCCTCATCCAATGAGGTTTCCGCTCTCCCACGTTGTTTACATTCGAATTCCAGACCTTCGTCTTTGTTAGAATTCTTTTTCTGTACTTTTATTTCAATTGCTTCCCTTACCAGGTGGTCTTAAAAACCACTGGTGCAGCACAGTAGTTTTGTGCCATTGAAGCTAATCCTACGGCCATTGTGAATGCAGTGTTCTGCTACCATTGATTTCTCTGGGTAACCCAAACAGATACACCTCCTGTGCTCCTTGATGCGGGTTTCTATTGTGCGTCCCATCTGGCCGATACTTGCAGCTCCGTATTCACAGGGAGTCCTGTAAACACCAGCCGACCTGAGTCCCAGGTCATCTTTGACCCACATAAGCTGTGACTTGACCTTCCTTTTGGGTTTGTGGATGGTATTAATCAAGTATTTCTTCAGGATCCTAGACGGGATGAATGGTGAAAATCTGCATTAAGGAGCACAGGAGGTTGTATCCGTTTGGGATACCCACAGAAATCAGCAGTAGCAGAACACTGCATTCGCAATGGCCATAGAATTGACTTTGAGGATACGAAACTACTGTACTCTGTCAACGGCTTTTGGGGACCGCCTGATAATGGAAACCATTGAAATAAAACCAGAGGGAAAAAACTTTAACAAGGACAAACATCTTGCTCCAAGTAAGAACTGTAAACCAGAAAAAAGGTGGGAGAGTGAAACCTGATTGGACGAGAACTAACCAATTAGAAGTGACGGCTATGGGGGTATAAATACCACCGGCTAGATGTGCCCAGGCATCATTCCTGAAGAAGATGGCAGAGTTTGTCATCGAATCATCAGTTATAATCAATACCTGTACCTGGCTGGAAGCCCAAGTACAGTTTATTGGTCATACATGCCGGGAAAGCACTAGATCCTTTTTCAATATTGATGGGCTTCAGCTAGCCAAAACGCATTCAACAATGTGGGCAAAGTACAGTACAGGAGGTTATTTGGCCCATTGTCCATGCTAGTTCTGCGCAAGGGTGGTTGAACTAGTCACACTACTTGCCTTCTCCTTCTAGTCCCATATAACCTCTCATCCAGTTCAAGTTGAATGTCACAACTGAATCTGCTGCAATTACACATTCCATCAGTGAATTCCGATTCTAATCAAGGTAAGCTTAACAAAGCTTTTCTTCTGAAGTTCAAAGTACATTTATTATCAAAGTATCTATACATGATACAACCCTGAGATTCGTCTCCTTACAGGTAGCCACAAGACAAGAAACCCAAGAGAACACATTTAAAAAAAATAACCAATGAACACCCAATGTGCAGATAGCAAAAAAAAACATATCGTGCAAACAATCAAAGTAGGCAAATAGTATTTAGAACAAAAGACATGAAGCCCGGAGCAGCCAGAGCAGGCCCACAGCCTTAGCCTCAGTTCAGCGCATAGCAGAGTCAACGTCGCAAAGCCCGCAGGCAAGGAACCCAGAGCAGGGCCCGCAGCCACGGAGCAGGCCTACAGCCTCAGCCCCGCACATAATGGAGTAAAACATAGAACAGTACAGCACAAGAACAGGCCTTTTGGCCCATAATGTTGTGCCAAATTAATTAAACAAGTAATTAAGTGTCTAACTAACTAATCCCTTCTGGCTACACAACGTCCATATCCATCCCAATGTGTGCGGGTGGGGTCGGGGAGGGCTGTAGGGTGTAGAAGCAAGGAAAGAATTGTCAGTGTTTTGGGTTGAAAGGAAAGTAGTTAAGGCAGGTACAATGACAACATTTAAAAGGCATTTGGGTAATTACGTGGATAGGAAACGTTCTGAGTAGGGGCTCCCAACCTTTTTTATGCCGTGGACCCCTACCATTAACCAAGGGGTCCATGGCTCACAGGTTGCAACCCTGGTTTAGAGGGATATGGACTAAACGTGGGTAAGAGGGATTAGCTTTCAGGTAGACACTTTTGCCAGCATGGACAAGTTGGGTCAAAGGCCAGGTTTTCATGCTGTATGAGTCTTTGACTCTAAAGGATTTTGAGACATTATAATTTGAACAAAAATACTTCAAGGTAAGAAAGGAACAGAGACAAGAGTACATGGGTCAATGTGTAGGAACTGGTTAGATTGGGAGTGGGATGGAAGAATTAAAGCAGCAGACAACATGAAGCTCCTGATCGCCTTTGATATCAGAATGGAAATGTTCTGCAAAGCAGTCACCCACTCTGCCTTTTGTTTCGGAGAAGACCAAATTGTGAGCAGCAAATGTAATATGGTAAATTGGAGTCAGAACAAATAAAATCACTGCTTCAACTGGAAGAAATGTTTGAGTGGGAATGGAAGAGGTAAGAGGGCAGTTGCTAAACTGATGTTACCCGAGCTGGTGGGGAGAGTACAAAACACTGATCTGAATTGGTGTCACAAAGACTACAGGATTGCTTTTTCCAGATGGATAAATTAAGGCAGGCCAAGGTATTTTTCTCATCTGTAATCATCTTGCAATTGGTTTCAAAAATACACAGACAGTGGCTAGTATGTTGGCTTTAATTTTTCCCATCATGGAAAAGGGTCGAGAAAATCTGCAGACACTGTAGATCCAAGCAACACACGTAAAACACTGGAGGAACTCAGCAGGCCAGGCAGACTTTTTGAAGGGTCGCAGCCTGAAACATTGACTGTTTACTCTTTCCCATAGATGCTGCCTGGGCTGCTGAGTTCCTCCAGCATTTTGTGTGCGTTGCATGGAAAAGGGACGTTTCTTTCTGGTCCAAAGCCTGGTTACGTTTTTTAATTAAATTATACATTTCTAATTTGAGATGGCAAAAGATTTCAGAACCAAACCCCTAAAAAGACACAAAGTCAGTTGTCTTCATTCCTTTATATAGGTTGCGAATACTTCTATTTTTAGATAAGGGTAAAACAAAGTGGGAAAAAAACTGAAGTAGCATTTCATGATTGCTATATTAAAAAAGTAATTGAAGACCCGCTAAAACAAAAATAGAAGCTACTACAGGATAATGTTAAATGAAACAAATTTTAAAGAAGCGTTGACTGTGTTGACTCAGCTCAAATCGGCAAAAGAAATAAAACTAAACCACAGGTCAGAGGGCCAGACAGAAGCCGGCACAGATATGTTTACTGAATCAGCTGAGGGGCAATCCAGCAATTTATAGATTTTTAAGCACACTTTAACTTTGTCCCCTTTCATTTGCTGGTCCACCTAACCTCATTTTTCTGGCAATTTTCTCCTTTCCTTTTACAGGGGTTCAGTATCCTGTCGTGAAAAGGATTGAGAAGGATGTGGTTATTCCCCCCCACCTCCATGCCCTCCAGCTCCGATCATCGACTGCATATAGGAGTGCGCACAAATCCTGCCCTGCTGTAAAGGTTGGTTTTCAGTGGGCTAAACGACCGTGAAAGGTGTGAGAGCCAGGCGTTATCCTTCCTGTTCTCTCCCTGGTTGCTAAATGGTCCCTGGTCAAAACTCAGGAGTCTTGGACAAGTATTAGAACATAAAAGAAAACAAGCACAGGAACAAGCTCTTTGACTCACCACGCCTGCACCGACCATGATGCCAAACTAACTAATCCCATCAGCTGAACAAGATCAGTATCCTTCTGTTCCTTTCTTGCCTGTGACTGTCTAAACATCTTTTAAATGTTGCTATCATATCTGCCTCCAACTCCCATTGTAATGTATCGCAGACACCTACCACTCTGTACAAATACCTGAATCGCAAATCTGCTTTGAACCTTCCCCTGCTCACTTTAAACTCTTGCCCTCTAGTATTTGATATTTTCACCCTGGAAAAAAAAGACTCTGACTATCTACCCTATCTATGCCTTTAATCTTTTTACATAATTACATAAATTCACCCATTTGCCACTGAAACTCCAAAAATAAACAACGAAGATTATCCAACCTCGCCTTATAGTGAATAGTCTTCAATTCAGAATAATTACTAATATTTCATGATGCCTGAATGGAATCAACATTCTCAGTATTAGTTCTACGTATGTTATGAACAGAGTCAGCAGAACCAAGAGATGGAAAAAAAAGTCCATTAACCTTCACTGTGTGCTGATCATGTTAATCAAGGCCTCACAGGTTCTGGTCATACTTTAGGTACCAGCTGACAAATATCTGAGGTAACACAATTATACAAAGATATCAACTCCTGGCAACAGTGGAGGAAGAGCACAGGAAAATTGTTCCTTGTCTAAGAGGAATTAAATACCAATGACAGGATTTATTTACCTCATTTATAGACTTAATTGCTTCATCCAGTTTAAGTTTTGAACACTGTGGAATTGTAAGATGCACGATACTTTTTGTATGCTGAACACCTATCCTCAGGTAAACTGTTCCCCCTTTATCCCTTTTCTTTCTCTTTCTGATCTATCCAATTTCTCCTACATACACTGCAGACCCCACCACACTCTTTCTTTCCCTTCCTCCACTCAGTTTATCTGCCCAGCACCCACACACTCCCACTGGATCCTCTCCTCCTCTTGTACCCATCTGCCCAGCCTCCTCCCTTAGCTGAGTCCATACTGTACATTTCTTTCTGAAGAGATTCCATCATATGTAGCTCTTTTGTTGCCTCCACCTATCACCTCCTGGCCTCAGTCGCTAATTGACTTGTCCTGCCACCTACCCTCTGCCTATCAACCAGCCTCACCTGGATTTACCTTTGTTTTCCTGCCACCTACCCTCTGCCAATCAACCCTCTTCACCTGGATTTTCCTGTCACCTACCCTCTGCCTATCAACCCTTCTTTACCTGGAATTACCTATTGTTTGCTTGCTCTTGCTCCACATCTTCCTTCACCTCTTTACATGAGCTATCTTCCCTCTGTCTTTCAGTCCAGATGAAGGGTCTCGACCTGAAATGCCGATTATCCATTTCCCTCTATGGGAAAATTGTTCCCTGCCACAGGGAATTTCAAACTAACAACAGGATTTATTTATCTACTTTATTATCTTCCTGCTTCAATCCATCTTAAGTCTCAAGTATATTGGAGCTGCTATTACGGGCTATATCTTCTGTGTGCTGAACACCTACCTTACTGAGGTAGTCGTGAATGTTCATTGTGGTCAGTTTGCTCAGGTGTCCATTGAGGCCCAGTGCCATCAACAAGCCAGCATACTCGTTTGTCAGCTCCGTGTTCTTCTGCCGGTTGTACACGATCCAAGCAGAGTCTATCTGGGAAGCCGGGGCAATCTTTAGTCCAGCAGCAACCCCATTATGAAAGCTGGCCCAACTAGCCATGTTAGGGGGCACATCAATGTTGCCGCTGTTCAGGTCAACAGTCGTGTTTCGAGGAGGAGCTCGGCCTAATAAATTGGAAATAATGATGCATATTACCAATTAGACCAATGAACAGCAAGGCAACTCAATTTAATATTCATGTGCTGTATTCATGTAGTGCAGATCAGCCACAACTTCCAAATTTTTGACACCTCTGATATAATACTGTAATGGAAAACTGTCCAACACTGAAGAAACTTGGCAGCACCCACTACAGAGCAGCCTGTCCATCACAAACGTTCAATCCCTGCACAGTAGCCACAGTGTGTATCATGCACAAATTTCATAGAAGTTAATTACCTACCTGTTCCAACGTCACCTGCAACCTCTACCACTGAAGTTAAGGGCAGAAGATGCACGGGACAACAATGCCAGCAGTTTCTCTTCCAAATTCTGCACCTTCCTGACTTTGAAGTATACTCAGTACCAAATAACGACACGTTACAACAGTGGTGTGCAGAAAAGCATCGCTGAATGCACAACATGTGGAAGTTTGAAGTGGATGGGCTACAACAGCAGAAGACCACACCGGGTTCCACTCCTGCACTTTAATAAAGTGTTCACTGAGTGTATATTCTCATTCTTTCATCAGTGAGTTTAATCTGGAATTCCCAATGCAACACAACTTCACACTGAGTTCTGTATTGCCAGCATCTCAAAGGGAATTATAGAAGGACAATAAATGTTACCCTTGCCAATGATGCTCACCTACCATTTGAAAATCCTTCACAAAATTCCAAAAGAATGAAAAACTGGGCCAAAATATTCAGATACCAGAGTATGTTAGCCGATGGTTTGAAGATCAACTTTTATAGAATGAAGGTGACCGAGAAATTCACTGCTCTGAACTTCTGATTTCCTATGCTAATTAACAATGAGGCTCATTCTGCTCTTTGGTAACTAACTTGCAATCACAAATTGTCAGACCATAACACATAGGAGCACAATTAATCCATTCAGCCTATTAAGCCTGCTCCACCATTCCATCATGGCTAATTTATTATCCCTCATAATCCCATTCTCCCCGTAACCTCTGACATGCTGGTTAGTCAAGAACTTATCAACCTCCACCTTCAATACACTCAATGACTTGACCTCCACAGCAGTCGGTGGCAATAAAATTCCACAGATTCCCCACCGTCTGGCTAAATAAATTCCACCTCATCCCTGTTGTAAATGGACGTCCCTCTATTCTGAGGCTGTGTTTCTGGTCCAAGACTCCCCCAATATAGGAAACATTCTCTCCATATCCACTCAATCTTGGCCTTTCAATATTCGATACGTTTCAATGAGACCCCTCTAATTCTTCTAAACTTCAGTAAGTGAAGGCCCAAAGCCATCAGATGCCCCTCATACATTAACCCTTTCACTCAGGAATCATTCTTGTTAACCTCACATGGACCATCTTGAATGTCAGCACAATAGATGAGGGGCCCAAAACTTCCTTTATATTTCATCTGTTCTCTTCTTATGGCTTTTTGAGTTGCCTTGTGTTGGTTTTTTAAAAAAATTCCCAATCCTCTAAGTTCCTACTAATTTTTGCTATAATGCATGCCCCCTCTTTTACTTTCATGCTGTTTTTGCCTTCCCTTGTCAGCCATGGTTGTGTCATTCTTCCTTTAGAATACTTCTTCATACTTGGGATGTATCTACCCTGCGCCTTCGGAACAGCTCCCAGAAACACCAGCCATTGCTGTTCTGCCGTCGCCACTGCTGGTGTCCCCTTCCAATCAACTTTAGCCAGCTCCTCTCACATGCCTCTGTAATCCTCTTTACTCCACTTAATACTGATGCATCTGATTTTAGCTTCTCACTCTCAAACTGCATGGTGAATTCTATCATATTACAATCAATGTCTCCTCAGGGTTCCTTTACCTTAAGCTCCCTAATCAAATCTGCTTCATTACACAACACCCAATCCAGAAAAGCTAATCCTTAAGTGGGCTCAACCATAAGCTGTTCTGAAGAAAATTCTCTTCAGCATTCTACAACTTCCATTTCTTGGGACCCAGCATCAGCCTGATTCTCCCAATCTATGTAAATACAGGTGTCCCCCGCTTTTCAAACGGTTCGCTTTATGAAACCTCGCTGTTACAAAAGACCTACATTTGTTCCCTGTTTTTGTTAACAGAAGGTGTTTTCACTGTTACGAAAAAAGCAGCATGCGATAAAAGGCAGCACGCGCCCCGAGCAGCCAAGCGCTTCCCCCAGAATTGCATTCTAGCCGGCATTGCGTCGTCTCTGATCTGGGCTGACATTTACGTGCCGGGCGGCACATAATTAATTAGCTTGTTTATTTCGGCTTTTTTCTTAAAGATGTGCTGGGTGCGTCCCGGCTACCGCTGCATTCTCCACGGATTTGTATCGGTCGGCGGCCCGGAGGATAGGGTCCACTGCACCACCCCAACCTCCGACGACTCAGCCTAACACACCATCATCAGTGTGCTCGGCGCGGTCCGAATTCCGGTAAGTGATACTACACTGTACATACATTATTTCTACTTTATATAGGCTGTGTATTTTTATGCATTATTTGGTATGATTTGGCAGCTTCATAGCTTAAAGGTTACTGGACAGAGTGTTTCTGCTGAGAGCGCTTGCGCCGTGTTTCTGCTGAGAGCACTTGCGTGAGATTTTCGTTACGGAGAACAGTGCGACAATGATTGTGGAAAAGTATTTCTACTTTATATAGGCTGTGTATTTATCATATCATTCCTGCTTTTACTATGTGTTACTGTTATTTTAGGTTTTATGTGTTATTTGTGTTATTTATGTGTTTATTTATTCATGTGTTATTTGACATTTATTATACATCAGTCACTGAAAGCAAGCATGCAAGTACAGCAGGCTGTGAAGAAAGCTAATGGCATTTTGGCCTTCAAGGGGAATTGAGTATAAGAGCAAAGAAGTCCTTCTGCAGCTGTACAGGGCCCTGGTGAGACCACACCTGGAGTACTGTGTGCAGTTTTGGTCTCCAAATTTGAGGAAGGACATTCTTGCTATTGAGAGAGTGCAGCGTAGGCTCACAAGGTTAATTCCCGAGATGGTGGGACTGTCATATGTCGAAAGATTGGAGCGACTGGGCTTGTATACTCTGGAATTTAGAAGGCTGAGAGGGGATCTTATTGAAACATATAAGATTATTAAGGGATTGGACACGCTGGAGGCAGGAAGCATGTTCCCGCTGATGGGTGAGTCCGGAACCAGAGGCTACAGTTTAAGAATAAGGGATAGGCCATTTAGAACGGAGTTGGGGGAAAACTTTCACCCAGAGAGTGGTGGATGTATGGAATGCTCTGCCCCAGAAGGCTGTGGAGGCCAAGTCTCTGGATACTTTCAAGAAAGATATGGATAGAGCTCTTAAAGATAGCAGAATCAAAGGTTATGGGGATAAGGCAGGAACTGGATACTGATTGTGGATGATCAGCCATGATCACAGTGAATGGCGGTGCTGGCTCAAAGGGCCGAATAGCCTACTCCAGCACCTATTGTCTTTTGTCTATTTGGTAGGTTATTTTTTGGGTTTGTGAACTCTCACAGATTTTTCCCATATAAATAAATGGTAATTGCTTCTTCGCTTTACGACATTCCGGCTTACGAACCGTTTGATAGGAACGCTCTACCTTCGGATGGCAGGGGAAACCTGTATTGAAATCCCCCTTGATTATCGTAATATTGCTCCTTTTGCATGCCTTTTCTATCTCCCGTTTGTAATTTGTAGCCCACATGTGGCTACTGTTCAGAGGCCTGTATGTAACTCCCATCGGGATCTTTTTACCCTTGCAGTTTCTCAACTCTACCTACAAGGATTCTACATCTTCCAATCCTATAGCACCACTTTCTAAGGATTTGATTTGATTTTTTACCAACAGACCCACCCCATTCCCTCTGCCTACCTGCCCATACATTCGATACAATATGTATCCTTAGATGATAAGCTCCTAACTATGATCTTTCAATCATGACTCAGTGATGTCTATAACATCATACCTGATAAATATAACCTGCCTTATTCTATATACTGTTTGCATTCAAATATAACACCTTCAGTCCTGCATTCATCGCCCATTTAAAACAGAGATATGGAGACATTTCCTTAGCTAGAGAGTGGTGAATTTATGGAATTTATTACCACAGGCAGCGATGGAGACCAGGTTGTTGGGTGTATATAAGGCAAAGCTTGATAGGTTCTTGATTGGACACGGCATCAAAGGTGACGGGGAGAAGCCCGGGGAATGGGGCTAAGGAGGGGGAAAAAGGATCAGCCATGATTGAACTGCGGAGCAGACTTGATGGGCAAAATGGCCTAATTCTGCCCCTATGTCTTACGGCCTTATCCCTGACCCTGGCAACCAGAAGGCAACATACCATCCAGGTGTTTCTTTCACATCCACAGAATCCTCTGTCTGCTCCTCTAACTGTGGAAGACCCTATCACTCCTGCACTCCTCTTCTCCTGCTTTCCCTTCAGTCAGAGTCAGAGACCTGGTTGCTGTGGCTCCCCCCTAGTTAGTTGTCCCCCCAATAGTATCTAAAGTGGTATACTTATTATTGAAGGGTACAGCCACAAGGATACTCAGCACTGTCTGCCTATCCCCTTTCCCTCTCCTGATATCCACACAGGTACCTGCCTCCTCCAACTAGCTCCTATCTATCATCTCCTCATTCTCCCACACAAGCCGAAGGTCATCCAGCTCCAGCTCCTCAACACAGTCTCTAAGGAGCTGCAGCTCGATGCACTTCATGCAGATGTAGTTATCAAGGAGACTGGAGGTCTCCCAGAGTTCCCACATCTCACACGAAGAACATGCCACTAATCCTGGATCCACTCTCACCGCATAGCCATGTGCTAACAGACAAAGAAGGAGAAAAAAAAATTAGAAAACTACTGACAGCCTCTGGCTGTTCTCATCCAAGCCTGTTGAGCCAAAGCCTGACCACTTTAACACTGTCCACTCCAACAATGGCCGCTCTGCTTACACATTGCTTCTCTTTTACTGGTCTTTGCTAGGTGCCTAATAGACTGTGATGATTACAGGCTGCTGAAAAGTCCCAAAAAGACCTGGACCCTTTAAACCTCGTACTTCCTCAGCCAAAAGATCAACTACTCACGATGATTGTAGCCTGCCGAAAAGGGCAGAATTGGGCAGAGTACAGGCCTGCTACGTATGCCTGCAACTTGCCTAATGGCTCTGAGGAGTTTCGACTGTGATCAAATGAACCCAGAGTCCATGAAACTGTGATCAGTCCAGTACACTGTCAGCTACTGGAATATCAGCCAAGTTGGGCTCATTTGACCTGGAAACCTCGATCCTATCTATTCCTTCCTTCTACTTAAAACTATCTTGTTTAACCTCTCTTTTCCAGTTCTGACCTAAAATATTAACACTGTTTTTGTTTTCCCCACAGAGATGCTGGCTGACTTGCTGAGTGTTTCCATCTTTTTCTCTTTTTATCTTAGATAATTGCAGTAGTTTAGAAAAATCACCAGTACAAAGTGTGCAAAGATTCTTAATTATACTTCAATTATATTTAACATAAGTATAATTAGGGACAGAAAGTGCTTTATATTATCTAAGTACAACATGAACAGTTAGAATCAATATGGAACACATTAAATATCTGAAGTACACCACTAGTATAATTATATTAGCTCTTTGCTCTACGAATTTTGGAAGCCAGAAAGGATCATACCCAAAATGATGCAATGAAACAATGCAGTGATAGTTGTAACAAGACAATATGCAATAAGCCTAATCAAATCCCTGGAATCTACAGCACAACTGGTCTTTAATTTAGATAAACATCACAAGAATTGATAATATGAGAATTGGAAAACTCTGAATAGTGTAAAAAACTTGATATTTGTGCAAGAGGTTGAAGAAAGTGACAAAATCAGAGAAAATTTTATTGCAATAGATTTAAACTTTGTACTCTGACAATACATGGCCATTGTGTAAACCGTGACCAATCTGTCAGGATGGTCAGACTCAGTACAACAGAAATAATACATTAAAATCTGCAGTAACTGCTCTTCACATAATGAAATAGATGCTGAGAGCAGAAACTATTCATTTAGGACTTCTGACTTGGTTATAGCACTCTTTGTGCTTCTTGCTTTAATCTGGATTGGCCACATCCCAGATTGTTGAAAACCACAGTCACCCATTTGGTAGGAGTCCTTGTTAAATTGAGCCAACAGCTGCTGACTGTGGTCGAATGATTCTCCTGACAAGTGATTGTGAAAATGGTGGCTTCGTGACTCACTGCTGCAGCTTGACCGTGTGATCCAGGGTGACAGTCAGAGCAATGCTGGTGCTCAGGGGAATCCAGCAGCTTTTAGATGAGGCACTTCATCGCTATCCTATTTCTCTTCTCAGGTGGCATAAGGCCATAAGGTACAGGAAAAGAATGCCATTTGGCACACTGTGTCTCTTCTGCCATTTAAACATAACTGACTATTTTTCAACCATCTTCTCCTGACTTTACACTGTAAACGTTAACCTCTCAATCAATGAAGAACCTATCAATCTCTGCCTTAAACTCCCCAGGAAACTGACCTCCTCAGCCCTCTGTAGCAATGTATTCCACCAATTCAACACCCTCTGGTTGAAAACATTCCTCCTCATCTCACTTCCTAAGAGACATCTCATATTCTGAGGCTGTCTCCTTGAACTTTAGACTCTCCTATGTCTCATAAAAGATGTCTGCTATTCTAGCTAATATTTATCCCCAATGCAGTACTATTCGTCATAACTTTGGTCACATACCTGAGGGCTTACTGAGAATGATATTGATGTCCCAGTTTCAACATTACTTACAAAAACAAAAAAATAGGAGCATGACTAGGCCACAGAACCCCTCAAACTTGCCCTCCCATTCAAAATCATCATGGTCTTAGGCCTTATCTCCTCTTCTGTGCCAGATCCCTGCATTCCTCAAATCCATAATCTTTCAAATATCTATCTACTTCCTCATTAAATGTCCCCAATGATTCAGCTTACACAGATCCCTGAGTCAGAGAGCTCTAGAGTTTCATTACAATCTGCAAAAGGTGGTGTAAATGACAGTATCCTAACTTCATCCCTTTATTAGAGATTCACGAACTGGCGGAAACTCCTCATAATATCCCCAAAGGATCTTACATATTTCTGTAGGATTGCCTAAACTCCAAACTCTGTAGATCCAATTTCTTTAGACCATAAGACCATACGATATAGGAGAAGAATTAGGCCATTTGGCCTATCGAGTCTACTCCCACAGTTCTTCATGGCTGATCCAGTTTTCTTCTCAGCCCCAGTCACTTGCCTTCTCCCCTTATCCCTTCATGTCCTGACCAATCAAGAATCTATCAATCTCTGCCTTAAATATACATAAAGATGGCCTTCACTGCTGCCTGTGGCAAAGAATTCCACAGATTCACCACTCACTGGCTAAAGAAATTCCTCTTCATCTCTGTTCTAAAAGGACGCCTCTCTATTCTGAGGCTGTGTCCTCTGGTCTTAGACTCTCCCACCAAATGAAACATCCTCCCCACATCCACTCTATCAAGGCCTTTCACCATTCAATAGGTTTTAATGAGGTCACTCCTCATTCTTCTGAATGCTTGTATATATAGGCCCAGAGCCATCCAATGCTCTTCAGATTACGAGCCATTCAATCCTGGAATCATTTCCATGAACCCCCTTTGAATCCACTCCAGTTTCAGCACATCCTTTCTCAGATAGGGGCCCAAACCTGCTCACAATACTCTAAATCAGGCCTTACCAGTGCTTTATAAAGTTTCAATATTACATACTTGCTTTTATATTCTAGTCCTTTTGAAATGAATGCTAACATTGCATTTGCCTTCCTCACCACAGGCTCAATCTACAAATTAACCTTTAGGGAATCCTGCACAAGAACTCCCAAGTCTCTTTGCACCTCAGTTTTTTGTATTTTCTATCCATTTAGAAAATAGGCAACCCTTTCATTTCTCCTAGCAAAATGCATGACCATACACTTTCTGACATTGTATTCCATCTGCCATTTCTTTACCCATTCTCTTAATCCGTCTAAGTCCTCCTCTAATTCCTCAAAACTAGCTGCCCCTCCATCTATCCTCTTATCTTCGGCAAACTTTGCAACAAAGCCATCAATTCCATCATCCACATCACTGACATATCACGTAAAAAGAATCGGTCCTAGCACAGACCCCTGTGGAACACCACTAGTCAGTGGCAGCCAGTCAGAAAAGGCTCCCTTTATTCCCACTCTTTGCCTCCTGCCAATCAGCCACTGTACCCTGAAATCACACCTTTAACCATCAACTCCAACACCTTGCTGACCACTGAGGTTCAGACTAACAGGTCTATAGTTTCCTTTCTTCTGCCTCTCTCTGTCCTTGAAGAGTGGAGTGACATTTGAAAATTTCAGTCTTCTGGACCCATTCTAGAATCTAGTGATTCTTGAAAGATCATCACTAATGCCTCCACGATCTCTCCGCCACCTTTTTCAGAACGCTGGGGTGTACACCATCACATCCAAGTGACTTATCTACTTTCAGTTTCCCAAGAACTTTCTCTCTAGTTATGGTAACTTCACACACTTCATGTACCCTGGCACCTGGAATTTCCACCATCCTGCTAGTGTCTTCCACAGTGAAGACTGACGGAAAATACTTATTCAGTTCATCTGCTATTTTGTGGTCCTCCATTACTATGTCCTCCACATCATTTTCCAGCAATCTGATATTCATTCCCATTTCTCTTTTACACTTTTGTGTCTGAAGAAACTTTTGGTATCCTCTTTAACATTATAGGCTTGCTTACTTTCGTATTCCATCCTTACCTTCTTAATGGCTTTTTTAGTTGCCTTCTGTTGCTTTTTAAAAGCTTCCCAATCTTCTAACTTCCCACTAATTTTTGCTCTATTTTATGCCCTCTCTTTAGCTTTTATGTAGGCTTTGCCATGGTTGTGTTACCTTTCTTACAGAATACTTCTTCCTCTTTGGGATGTATATATCATGTGCCTTCTGAATTGCTTCCAGAAATTCCACCCATTGCTGCTCTGCCGTCATACCTGCCAGTGCTCATTTCCAAATTGATTCTGGTCAACTCCTCTGTCATGCTTCTGTAATTCTCTTTGCTCCACAGTATTACTAATACATCTGACTTTAGCATCTCCTTCTCAAATTTCAGGGTGAATTTGATCAAATTATGATCACTTATCCCTAAGGGTTCTTTTACCTTAAGCTGTCTAATCAATTCTGGTTTATTGCACAACACCCAATCCATCTTGGAGGCACTCTAGAAATTCTCCTTCCTGAAATCCAGTGGCAACCTGATTTTTCCAATCTACCTGCATATTGAAGTCCCCCATGACTATTGTAACATTGCCCACAATAGAATGCTCACCCTCTCATCCCAAGAATTAGTTGAGTGAACCTCTTTTGGACTGGCTCTAATACCAGTACCACAACAGTGAATTAAAAATAAAAGTATGTTGTTGTCTATCAAGTCTGGATGTCCTGAGCAAGCGGATGGAACTGCACAAATACAACTTCTCTCTCATGTTGTTAGACTATGACTGTGACCATTGCTGGACCATCACTATTACTTACTTCAGTAAGTTGTAATGCTTGGGAAGGGAAGTCACATAAGTAAAGCAAAACAAATTAAGGTTCAACACACACAAAATGCTGGAGGAACTCGGGCAGCATCCATGGAGGGAAATAAACAGTTGCTGTTTCGTGCGAAGACCTTTCATAAGGTTCTGTTCCCTGTCTTCCAAACTCAAATACTTCGCAGGATTTTCCTGAATTATATAAAAGATCATGTTCTGGAAGGTTTGGTGATGTTTTAAGCAGCACTGGTGAAGAGGCAGAAAGCAAAAGCAGAGCCGAGCATTAGGGAATATTTTGAGTTGGTGGACTGGACCGTGTTTTTTTTAATATAATTTTTATTGAGTTTTCAAACATGATTACATGGAATAATATCTAGCCTCTCCCCTCCCCCCCCCCGATATATACCCCTACCTAAAAGAAAGAAAAGAAAAAGAAAAAAAAAGAACTGGACCGTGTTGAAGTATTTGCCCGTTGACCTAAATGAATATCCCACATTCATCACTGACTTCATAAGGACATGAATGGATAAATGTGTACCTATATAAGTATCCTGAGTCCTCCCCATCAGAAACCCTGGATGAACCAGGGAATTCGCAATCTGCTGAGGGCTAGATCTGTGGCACTTTGGGCTGGTAACCTAGAGTCGTATAAGAAATCCAGGTATGACCTCCAGAACATCACTACAAGCACAAAGACGTGACTTTGGACTATACTTTAATCACAGATGGGGCACTTGACATCTGTGGCAGGGCTTGCACAATGTAACTTCCTACAAGGTTCAATCAGGTAGCATAAGTGGCAACAACTCATCACTCCCATATGAGCTCAATGCCTTTTACATATGCTTTGATAGGGAGAACGATGAAATATCTATCCAAACCCCTACATCTCTGGATGGAACATAGAATAGTACAGCACAGTACAGGCCCTTCGGCCCACAATGTTGTGCCCACCCTCAAACCCTGCCTCCCATATAAGCCCCCACCTTAAATTCCTCCATATACCTGTCTAGTAGTCTCTTAAACTTCACTAGTGTATCTGCCTCCACCACTGACTCAGGCAGTGCATTCCATGCACCAACCACTCTCTGAGTAAAAAACCTTCCTCTAATATCCCCCTTGAACTTCCCACCCCTTACCTTAAAGCCATGTCCCCTTGTATTGAGCAGTGGTGCCCTGGGGAAGAGGCACTGGCTATCCACTCTATCTATTCCTCTTACTATCTTGTACACCTCTATCATGTCTCCTCTCATCCTCCTTCTCTCCAAAGAGTAAAGCCCTAGCTCCCTTAATCTCTGATCATAATCCATACTTTATAAACCATGCAGCATCCTGGTAAATCTCCTCTGTACTCTTACCAATGCTTCCACATCCTTCCTATAGTGAGGTGACCAGAACTGGACACAGTACTCCAAGTGTGGCCTAACCAGAGTTTTATAGAGCTGCATCATTACATCGCAACTCTTAAACTCTATCCCTCGACTTATGAAAGCTAACACCCCATAAGCTTTCTTAACTACCCTATCCACCTGTGAGGCAACTTTCAGGGATCTGTGGACATGTACCCCGAGATCCCTCTGCTCCTCCACACTACCAAGTATCCTGTTCATTTACCTTGTACTCTGCCTTGGAGTTTGTCCTTCCAAAGTGTACCACCTCACACTTCTCCGGGTTGAACTCCATCTGCCACATCTCAGCCCACTCCTGCATCCTATCAATGTCTCTCTGCAATCTTTGACAATCCTCTACACTATCTACAACACCACCAACCTTTGTGTCATCTGCAAACTTGCCAACCCACCCTTCTACCACCCACATCCAGGTCATTAATAAAAATCACGAAAAGTAGAGGTCCCAGAACAGATCCTTGTGGGACACCACTAGTCACAATCCTCCAATCTGAATGTACTCCCTCCACCACCACCCTCTGCAGGCAAGCCAATTCTGAATCCACCTGGCCAAACTTCCCTGGATCCCATGCCTTAACTTTCTGAATAAGCCTACAGTGTGGAACCTTGTCAAATGCCTTACCAAATCCATGTAGATCATATCCACTGTACTACCCTCATCTATATGCCTGGTCACCTCCTCAAAGAACTCTATCAGGCTTGTTAGACACGATCTGCCCTTCACTAAGCCATGCTGACTGTCCCTGATCAGACCATGATTCTCTAAATGCCTATAGATGCTATCTCTAAGAATCTTTTCCAACAGCTTTCCCACCACAGACGTAAGGCTCACTGGTCTATAATTACCCGGACTATCCCTACTACCTTTTTTGAACAAGGGGACAACATTCGCCTCCCTCCAATCCTCCGGTACCATTCCCGTGGACAATGAGGACATAAAGATCCTAGCCAGAGGCTCAGCAATCTCTTCTCTCGCCTCGTGGAGCAGCCTGGGGAATATTCCATCAGGCCCCGGGGACTTATCCGTCCTAATGTATTTTAACAACTCCAACACCTCCTCTCCCTTAATATCAACATGCCCCAGAGTCTATAATTCCAGTCTCCAAAGCCGAATTCGGAGCATCCTTCAAGAGGCTGAATCCTTGAACGGCGCCTGGTCCTGGCTGAGCGCTAGATATCTGTGTGGACCACCTGGCTGGAGTATCTATAGACGTACTCAACCCCTTGCCTCTGCGGTCTGAGGTTTCCACCTGCTTCAGAAGCTATCTATTGTACAGGTGCGCAGAAGAGTGTAGTGGCCTGCCTCAATGACTACCATCTGGTAGTGCTTACATCAACTGTATGAAGTGCTCCAAGAGGTTGGTTATGGTGCAGGACAACTCCTGCCTCAGAGATGACCTGAATCCCCTCCAATTTGCCTACTGCCACAACAGGTCAAGAGCCGATGTGACTTCTTCATTCTGCTCGGGACCATCTGATCAACTCATACATCAGGCTGCCATTCATAGACTACAGTTTGACGTCTGACATAATCATCTCATCAAAACTCATCATCAAGTACCAAGACCCAAGCCTTTTGGATATTTGGCTTCATCATCTTCTGACCTCAGCCAGTGAGGGCTGGTATCAACATTTCCTCCTCACGAACAATGAGCACAGGTGCACCTCAAGATTGCATGCTTCAACACCTGCTTTATACTCTGTACACTCACGATTATGTGGGTAAGCGCAGCTCCAAATTCGCAGATGACACTGCTACTATTGGATGAATGATAGGTGGTGGTGAGTCAGCTTACCTGAGCGAGGTAGGTTACTAAGTTGAGGGTAAATCAAGCTCTTGCTGAATGTCAGCAAAACTACAGAATTGATTGTTGACTTCAGGAGGGAAAAGGTGGTCAAAAATGCACCAGCTTACATTGGGGGATTAAAGGTGGTGACAGCCATCAGCTTTAAGTTCTTGGGTGTTAACATATGAAATGACATGGATGTAATGATAAGGAAAGCACACCAAAGTATTTAACTTCTTAGGAGGTTAAGAAGGCATGGCTTGGCATTGAATACTCCAACAAACTTTGACAGATGCATTGTTGAAAGCATCATGAGTGGCTGCATCAAGGTCTGGTACAACATTTCGAATGTGCAGGAACACAAGAGAGTAGTGGGCTCTGCCCAGTACATCACAAGCACATCCTTCCCCACCCTTGCAAATCTACAGGAGGTGCTGCCACAAGACGGCAACATCTGGGCCATTCCAAATCTTTGCAGCTACGATTGGGCAAGTGGCAAAGAACCATAAGTCCCCCATCACCAGCATGGAGAAGAGCTACTTCTGTTCAACCATTTTGTTCTTGAACCACCCACTAAAGCACTAATCATAATTACATGCACATAAGAGATTCTGCAGATGTTGGAAATCTTGAGCCAACACACAAAAAATGCTGGAACTGAGCAAGTCAGGCAGCATTTACAGAGGGAAATAAACAGTTGACGTTTTGGGCCGAGGCCCTTCCTCAGCACTAGAAAAGGAGGAGGCAGAAAACACAATAAGAAGATGGAGAGCGGAATTTTATCAACACTATAACTACCCTAATCACTTTTCACTAAAATGGACTTGGCATTTTTTTTGTTAATCGTGCTTTTTCTTATAAAAATAGCAAACAATTTATGTTCTGCTTGTGAATACTGCTGCAACCAAGTATTTCATTGAACATGTGAATACATGTCCTTGTGCATATGATGGTAACAATGTCTTTCATTATCACTTGACACCACAAGGCACTACTTCAATGTGAAGGAGCATGATAACCAACTTATGCAGAGGAAGCTCTCACAAGTAGAAAATGACATTGACCAGATAAATTGGGAGGGTGGGGTTTATTGGACATTTCTTTAAAAAGAAAAAAAAATAATCTGAGGATTATTCTCCTGCTATTCCTTGAGATAGTTTCAGAAGAATTGGTTCTCTTAACAGGATAGAGGTGTCCTGGGATTTACATCTGAAACAAATTTTTGATTTCTGTAGGACCCTTAAAAATTATGCTTCTCCTCAAGATATTTACTCTCTTTACTCCAGACCTGGTACCAATGCCCAGGTGCTTCACTCTCCCTCCCATCCACAGACATAACATATTTACCACATTCATCACTCCTGCCAGCTATTTTCTGCAATATTATAGAGGCATAGAGCACTACAGCACCAAAACAGGTCCTTTGGCCCATATAGAGTCTGTGTCTAGTCTCAGTGACCCGCATGCGGACCAGAATTCTCCATACCGCTCCCATGCATGTACTTATCTAAACTTCTCATTCATGTTACAATTGAAACTGCGCCCACCATTTCCACTGGCAGCTCATTTTCCACACTTGAATCAACCTCTAAGTGAAGAAGTTCCCCCTCGTGTTCCTTTTAGGTACTCCACCATTCACCCTTAACTATTAACTCTAGTTGTCTCACCCAACCTCAGTGCCAAAACACCTGCTTTTGTATTACCCTATTCATACCCCTCATAATTTTGTATATCTCTATCCTCTCATTTTCCTACAAGTAACTCAGGTCCTCAAGTCCTGTCAACATCCTGGTAAATCTTTCCTGTACTCTTTCAATCTTATTGATGTATTTTCTGTAGGTACAAATGTAGGTGACCAGAAGAAGAAAGCCCTTAACTCCGAGCGGAGTCATCAGGACGCCATTGTGATGGCGTTATTTTTTTAGCAGGCTTTCTTATTTTTACAAGGCCGAGTTGCTAGCTCGACGCTCAACCCAGCATGGATGGAAAGCGTGCAGGGGAGCTGGCTGGATTCGAACTCGGGAGCCTTCGCTCCGAAGTCCAGCGCTGATGCCACTACGCCACCAGCTGGCTTAAGTGACCAGAACTGTACACAATATTCCAAATTTGGCCTCATCAATGTCTGCACAACTTCAACATAACATCCCAACTCTTGTACTCAAACCTTTGATTTATGAAAGGCCATTGTGCCAATTGCTCTCTTTATGACCTTATCTACCGGTGACAATACTTTCAAGGAATTATGGATCTCTGTGGTACTGCACTTCTCAGTGGCCTATCATTCACTGTGTCTGTCCACTCAAAGTGCAACATCTCACACTTGTCTGCATTAAATTCCATCTACTAATTTTCCAGCTGGTCCAGATCTAGCCGCAGGCTTTGTTCCGTGCCTATTCTGGCACCCGTATGGGTCCTAGCTATGCCTGCCTTTTTGTTGGGTTTGTGGAACAATCTATGTTCCGTGCCTATTCTGGTCACCCGTATGGGACCTAGCTATGCCTGCCTTTTTGTTGGGTTTGTGGAACAATCTATGTTCCGTGCCTATTCTGGTCCTCCAAACTAAAGGTGTAGCTATGGGCACCCGTATGGGTCCTAGCTATGCTTGCCTTTTTGTTGGGTTTGTGGAACAATCTATGTTCCATGCCTATTCTGGTATCTGTCCCCCACTTTTCCTTCGCTACATCGATGACTGCATTGGCGCTGCTTCCTGCACGCATGCAGAACTCGTTGACTTTATTAACTTTGCCTCCAACTTTCACCCTGCCCTCAAGTTTACCTGGTCCATTTCCGACACCTCCCTCCCCTTTCTAGATCTTTCTGTCTCTGTCTCTGGAGACAGCTTATCCACTGATGTCTACTATAAGCCTACTGACTCTCACAGCTATCTGGACTATTCCTCTTCTCACCCTGTCTCTTGCAAAAACGCCATCCCCTTCTCGCAATTCCTCCGTCTCCGCCGCATCTGCTCTCAGGATGAGGCTTTTCATTCTAGGACGAGGGAGATGTCTTCCTTTTTTAAAGAAACGGGCTTCCCTTCCTCCACTATCAACTCTGCTCTTAAACGCATCTCCCCCATTTCACATACATCTGCTCTCACTCCATCCTCTCGCCACCCCACTAGGAATAGGGTTCCCCTGGTCCTCACCTACCACCCCACCAGCCTCCGGGTCCAACATATGATTCTCCGTAACTTCCGCCACCTCCAACGGGATCCCACCACTAAGCACATCTTTCCCTCCCCCCCTCTCTCTGCATTCCGCAGGGATCGCTCCCTACACAACTCCCTTGTCCATTCGTCCCCCCCATCCCTCCCCACTGATCTCCCTCCTGGCACTTATCTCCCTCCAGGCACTTATCCGTGTAAGCGGAACAAGTGCTACACATGCCCTTACACTTCCTCCCTTACCACCATTCAGGGCCCCAAACAGTCCTTCCAGGTGAGGCAACACTTCACCTGTGAGTCGACTGTGGTGATACACTGCGTCCGGTGCTCCCGATGTGGCCTTTTATATATTGGCGAGACCCGACGCAGACTGGGAGACCGCTTTGAACGTCTACGCTCTGTCCGCCAGAGAAAGCAGGATCTCCCAGTGGCCACACATTTTAATTCCACATCCCATTCCCATTCTGACATGTCCATCCACGGCCTCCTCTACTGTAAAGATGAAGCCACACTCAGGTTGGAGGAACAACACCTTATATTCCGTCTGGGTAGCCTTCAACCTGATGGCATGAACATCGACTTCTCTAACTTCCGCTAAGGCCCCACCTCCCCCTCCTACCCCATCTGTTACTCATTTTTATGCACACATTCTTTCTCTCACTCTCTTTTTTCTCCCTCTGTCCCTCTGAATATACCTCTTGCCCATCCTCTGGGTCCCCTCCCCCCCCCGTCTTTCTTCCCGGACCTCCTGTCCCATGATCCTCTCGTATCCTCTTTTGCCTATCACCTGTCCAGCTCTTGGCTCTATCCCTCCCCCTCCTGTCTTCTCCTATCATTTTGGATCTCCCCCTCCCCCTCCAACTTTCAAATCCCTTACTCACTCTTCCTTCAGTTAGTCCTGACGGAGGGTCTCAGCCTGAAACGTCGACTGCACCTCTTCCTACAGATGCTGCCTGGCCTGCTGCGTTCACCAGCAACTTTGATGTGTGTTGCAGGCTTTGAAAGCCTTCTTTGCTGTCCACTACGCCCCCAATGTTGGTGTCATCTGCAAAATTGCTGATCCAGTTCACCACATTGGCATTTATATTAATAATTTGGATGATAAACAATAATGGACCCAGCATCAATGCCTAAGGCACACCAGCAGTCACAGGTCTCCAGTCGGAGAGGCAGCCATTTACTACCACGCTCTGGCTTCTTTCACTAGGCCAGTGTTGAATCCTGTTTACTGCTTCACCCAGGATGCCAAGTAACTGATCGTTCTGGACCAGCCTCCTATGCTTGACTTTATCAAAGCCTTGCTGAAGTCCATGTACTGTCTTTCCTTCATCAACCTCCTCGAAAACCTCTATTAGATTGGTTATACATAACCTACCACACACAAAGCCACGTTGACTATCCTGATCAGGTCCTGTCTATGAAATGCTGTCCCTCTAGCATTTTCTGTGTGTTACTCTGTCTATTCAAATACTGACACATCCTGTCCCTTAGAATTCCTTCCAATAATTTACACACTATTGGTGTTCGGATTGCTAGCCTACAATTTCTCAATTTATTCCTAGAGCCCTTATTGAACAATGGAACAGCAATAGCTATCCTCCAGTCCTCTGGCACCCCACCCGTGCGTGGGGACATTTAAGTACCTAGGCCAGGGTCCCTGCAATTTCTACACTATATTTCCGAAATACTTTCCTCAAAAAGGGAAATAATTAAGTAATTCAAATCGATTGCAGCTACTTGCATTACAATTCTGAAGTACAATGCCAGATCCATTTATTAAAAAAAACTATCATTTTTTTTAGAACTGGTTTATGAGAAAAGAGCTAATAACAATGGTACTGCAAGCATTTGCTTTGCACACTTCAGAGACCACAGAAGGAAGTTTGCACATTTATCATAAGTTAAATTGCAGTTTTCGAAGATTGCTCTAATTGTTAAACTATGTCCTTCCTGCTCTCTTGTGCCATGAAACTTTGGTCATTGGGCCATTGTGGTATTAAATTTTACATGAAACTTCAGTCTTTCAATAACTTTTAGAAGGGCACAAAGCATCGCAGCTCTGCGAATTTCAGCATTCAGCTTTAATCCACATTCACACATTTATCTCTATTCAAAGCAGGAGTTGATAAGCAGTGATTAGAAGCAGGAAACTGATTTCACCCTCAGCAAACTGCAGTGACACTTAACCAGAGTAGCTGCTGCTGCACAAACTGAGGGTCAGCTTAGCTACCTGCTGCGAAGACATTCAAAATATCTATCCTGGCATGAATCTAGAGCTAGTCCTTAATTCCTTTATACTTCATGCTAGAGATGCTTTTATAAACTGCTTTGGATTAATCTTTTTGTGTCATTGTACTTATGCAAATCCAATAAAATTAACTCTTACTTGCCTTATTTCAAGGGTGAATAGGCAACTTTACTAAATTTCTCATACAAGACCTGCCTGCTAATTTAAGGGCTTGACAACAACTTACATGTTTATTGGGTTGATCACCTAGCCTAGAGAATAGGCTGGAAACGTTTCATCACCATTCGAGGCGATATCATCAGTGCACCTCACACTGATTGTAGAGGAGCGCTGTTTCTGTGGAGTTCAGGAACCATTGTGAGTGGCTCATTGTTCCTCGGGTGTCCGCGGAACACTAAGCCCTGATCCCGCAGCAGCATAGGTTCGTAAATTGCATCCAGTTCAATATGCTTGTTAATACAGTCTTCCATTTAGAACCAAGCTTCAACGAATTCTTTTGATCTCTTATTTTGTGCTTCCACCAAGACATTTATAGTTTCCAGGCAAACTTGTCCTTGGCCTTCATGTACTGACATGAGTGACAGAGGATTGTGTCTTCTTATGGCTAGCTGATATCCACATAGTCTCATAGATAGACTTCTCCCCATGTGTCCTCAATAGTGTTTGGGGCAATCTCCTTATTGCAGAGAACAAATGGTAAAATACTAAATCCAATGTGGAGACTACCTCAAACACTCTATAGGATAGACAGGAAGAAAAATATCTACGAGGCATATGAACCAACCCAAGCTACCAATCTTCTCTTTCATTTCAATCAACTTATATTTACATAGTGCCCTTAATGAAACAAAACATCACCAGGGATTTCACAAAAGCATCATCAAAGAAAAATTGATCCAGAATCATAAAGATATATTGAGGTAGGTGGTGAAAATATTAGTCAGTGCACCAGGTTCTGAGTATCTTATCACAAGAGCAAGATGTAGAAAGATTTAAGATAAATTTCCAAAACTTGGGGCCGAGGCAACTGAAGCTCTGGGTGGCAAGATTGCAGAAATGGAAATCAGGCAGATGCAAGGAGTCAGACTGGAAGAACGTCAAGATCTCAGAGGATTGAGATGATTGCAGAAATGGGATGGGATGGATTTCATGAAAGCATTTCAATGTGACATTTAGAATTTTAAACTCAAACCAGTGTTAGACTGGGAACCAACATCGATCGATAAAACCAGAAAATGCTGGTAACACTCAGCAGGTCAGGTAGCATCTGTGGTCAGAGAAGCAAAGTCACTGGGCCAAAGACCCTTCATCAAAACTTAAGTATATAGAAAACAGGGAGACATAAGAGACTCCAGATGCTGGAATCTGCATCAACAAACAAAACTCCTCCAGGAACTCTGTGGCTTGGGCAGCAACTAGGAAGGTATATGGATTGGGAGGGAAGACTTTGACTGTCTATTTTCCCTCCATAGATGCTCTTTGGCCCATTGAGTTCTTCCATCTACTTGTGTATTGCGTAGAGAAAACAAGCTAGTTTTAAGTTGCAGATGGGATGGGGTAGGATGATGTGGACAAACAGGAATACCTTTGATAGGATGAGTTGCCATGGAAATAAAGCTGCTGAGGAAGAACAGGAAATGTTAGGAACACTCAGTTAACACAGCATCTGTGGAAAGAGCCAGAATTAATGTTCCGTGCCAATAAACACAGGAGTGATCTATGAGTGGGATCACTGGCCTTCTCACTGCATTTAGGTCTTGTGCATGAAATGACCAGAACAAAATCCCCAGTGACCAAAATATAGCCTGACTGAAACATTTCACGGGATCAGTTTGATAATGCAGATTGTAATCAGCTGAACTGAACAATAATATTGCTCCTTAATGTTTAACTATATTCACTCACTTAAACATAGACCTATTCACAGTTCATCTGATTAAACATTGTTGGTATTTGGTTACAGACTTTAAAGAGGAAAGGTTTTCTCTGCAGCCTCCCTACACTATGTCTTGAGATGAGATTGCCCAAACCTTTTCGTAGAAACATCTCCAACCGCAGTGAGGGCTACTTTCAGTATTAGTCCAGTCCAAATCCTGATGAATATGGCACTCAAGTTTTTCTGTGAAGTGGCAAATAGGTTTCCAGACCACAATCTGTTACAGTATGCAGGACTAGCTGATTGCTAGAAAGAACTTTAATTTGACAATGAAGGTAACGATTTGAAAAACATTGCACTTTGAAAGTGTTTACTTGAAAATACATACCAGTGAGATTCAACTTTGGAATAGGAAGTGGCTCAGTTGGTACTGGATGGTAGGAGAAGAGCGTGAACATCCCTCTTCCTGGAGGGAGCGCCATAGTTCGTTGACAGAGCTGTAACAACCTGTAAAAAACAACTAGATTAGACAATCTACGATAGTGGGAAACAAACAGCAGGATTTAACAAGATATTTAGTATTCACATACAGGACACGATGACATCATCATGGTACATACTCATAGATTCATTTAGAATTTTCTGCCAGACAGGGCTTCAGAGCAACCAGTTGACATTGGTATTTATTGCTCCTCATTAATCATCCTCCCGACATTTAGTGCACCAAATCCTATTGTTATATTTCTTTTTTATCCTCATGTACACATCTAACCTTACTTACATCTTTGTTAGTGTAGCCCCCCCAGCCATCCTCAGGGTCGCTCGGCTCGCTGTCGTCTAGGGAAACAACCTCGGCCCCGGCAAACTGGGTAATTCGTTTGTGTGGATGCTGTGTGAGGTACCCCACCCCGCCCAAATAACAGACAATACACCAGATGCAATTAAATGATTTACAGTTTATAGATATTACTGGAACTATATAATTAAAAGAGAATAAAATATAAAAGGAAAATAAAAGGTGCCACTCTTATCAAAGTTCAATCTCTTCGTGCACAAAAACTGTTGGAGCTCAAGGACCTTCTTCTTCACCCTGCAACCCCTCGGACCACCTCGACCGGCTGCCTGGGACCAACAACGGTGGTCGACCAGACACTCCACACGAGTCCGTCTCCGTCTCCTCGCCGAGCATCCTGCTCGGGGTCCGACCCCGTTAGCGGACTCACAGCACCTGGTCCATCCTCTGTCTCGCTCTCCCGCCTTCTCCCCAAAACCCTGCGCATATAGTATCTTCAAATACACCAAAACCATAACAACTATCCCAATTGGTTAATAGCACTCTGTTATCACACTCTAAAGCAAAAACAAACTGCTAGCGCAAACTTTCTCAGCGTTTAACACAACAAAGCCGCATTCCCCAGATTAACATAACAAAGACGCCATTTTAATTAGCCTCCGCAGTAACATAAAAGTCGAAACCCCCTTACATTAGAAAAGCAAGAGACTGCAGACATTGGAATCTGGAACAACAAACCATCTGTTCAACCTGCTGAGTTCCTCCTGCTCCATGTTTATTAGTACTTTTACGTTTATTTCTTATTTAGGCTCAGGCATAAAGTTTCCACATTCCCCACATCCTCTGGAGGTGCCTGGTTAGTGTTGCTCAGGATGGTGGTGGAAACAGACATGCTGGTGTTTAAAAAGAACTTCAGCACATTGACAGACAGGAAATAAAGGGATATAGATCACATGTAGGCAGGTAATTTGATTTAATTTGGCAATATAGTCAGCACAGACATTATGGCTGAAATGAAATCATCTTCCTGTGATGTACTGTTCCACGTTTTTTATAAGATTTTCATGATTTCTTTATTTATTATTTATTGTTCTTAACATCAACAAGAGCAGGGACCTGATTGTGGACTTCAGGAAGGGGAATTTGGGAGAACACACATCAGTTCTCATTGACGGGAATTCTCAGCAATGGAAAGGGTGAGTAGGATGGGTTTTCTGGGTGTCACATCTCAGCGAATCCAGTATATTGATGCAATCACAAATAAGGCACACCAGCAGCTTCACTTTGTGAGGAGCTTGAGTCTCTCGCTGAAGACTCCAGCAAATTTTCACAGACACGTGGCAGGGAGCATCCTGACTGGTTGCATCACAGCCCGGGAAGCAAGCTGCAATGCACAGGACCACAAGAGGCTACAGAGGGTTTAGACTCAGCTAGTTCCATCACAGGCACAGCCTCCCCACCACCTAGGGCACCTTCAAGAGATTTTCTTGCTCCAGTTCTGATTCAGTAACTGTTTGTTTATGGCCCCTAGATTTTGATACCCCAACACAGCAACCAATCAGTTCTGATGAAGGGTCTTTGACCTGGCACACTCACTGTTTCTCATTCCACTAGTGCTCTCTGATCTGTTTTTATTTCAAATTTCCAGTGCCCACAGTCTTCTCCAAGCCAGTGATTTACTCAGGCAGATTCTACCTTCATATCGGTTTAATTTAATCCTTAGTCATCAGAATACCAGGGCAACTGTGATAAAGAATATCATGTTGCGTTACATCATTCTTGCAAAGGATCATCAGCCTCACTTTCTGAACTTAGAACATTTCCTCTCTCCTTCACCCTATTTTATAACTTCTTCTTAGGAAGCCCCTTAGGACTGAGAAAATGTTTCCACTGCAGTGCTGTGGGTTTTGAGGTGGCTGATGAAGACAGCATAAGAACCACAGATTCTTCCACAGACAAGGCAGGAAGTGCTTGATGGGTTGCCAAGAGGTTGGATTATAGGGAGCTGTGCTCCTTCCACCATTTAACTCAGGACCTCTGTGTGCTCCTAGTCAATGGTCTTGAGGTTCTCAGTACCATTTGTTCCCCATTTTGAGTGATAAGACCATAAGACATAAGAGCAAAATTAGGCCATTCAGCCCATCGAGTCTGCTCTGCCATTCCGTCATGGCTGATCCTGGATCCCACTCAACCCCACACATCTGCCTTCTCGCCATATCCTTTGATGCCTTGACAGATCAGGAAACTATCAACTTCCGCCTTAAATATACCCACAGACTTGGCCTCACCGCAGTCTGTGGCGAAGTATTCCACAGATTTAGTACCCTCTAGCTAAAAAAATTTCTCCTTACCTCTGTTCTAAAGGGTCGTCTCTCAATTTTGAGGCTGTGCCCTCTAGTTCTGGATACCCCCACCACAGGAAATATCCTTTCTATGTCCACCCAGTGATGTTGTGGGGATGGAACTGGACTCTCTGACGGTGGTGTCTGAAAAGAGGATGCTGTCCAAGTTGCATGCCATCTTGGACAATGTCTCCCATCCAGTACATAATGTACTGGGTGGGCACAGGAGTACATTCAGCCAGAGACTCATTCCACCAAGATGCAACACAGAGCATCATTCCTGCCCGTGGCCATCAAACTTTACAACTCCTCCCTTGGAGGGTCAGACACCCTGAGCCAATAGGCTGGTCCTGGACTTATTTCCTGGCATAATTTACTTTTTACTATTTAACTATTTATGGTTTATTACTATTTATTATTTATGGTGCAACTGTAACGAAATCCAATTTCCCCTGGGATCAATAAAGTATGACTATGACTATCTAGTCCTTTCGACATTCGGTAGGTTTCAATGAGATCCCCCCAACATTCTTCTAAATTCCAGTGAGTACAGGCCCAAAGCTGCCAAATGCTCCTCAAATGTTAACCGCTTCATTCCCAGAATCATCCTCGTGAACGCCCTCTGGATTCTCTCCAATGACAACACATCCTTTCTGAGATGTGGGGCCTGAATTCGTTGATAATACTCCAAGTGTGGCCTGACTAGTGTCCTATAAATGCTCAACATCATCTCCTTAAACGTTCTATTCTCCTTGAAGTAAATGCCAACATTGCATTTGCCTTCTTCACCACTGACTCAACCTATAAATTAACCTTCTGGGAGTCGTACATGAGGACTCCTAAGTCCTTCTGATATTTGAACCTTCCACCCATTTAGATAATAGTCTGCACTATTGTTCCTTTTACCAAAATGCATTATCAAACAGTTCCCAACACAGCATTCCATCTGTCACTTTTTTGCCCATTCTTCTAATTTGTCGAAGTCTTGCTGCAATCGCATTGCTACCTACCCCTCTACCTATCATTATATCATCCGCAAGCTTTGCCACAAAGCCATCAATTCTATGATCCAAATCACTGACAAACAATGTGAAAAGTAGCGGTCCCAGTACTGACACCTGAGGAACACCACTAGTCACTGGCAGCCAACCAGAAATGGTCTCTTTTGCTCCCACTCACTGCCTCCTGCCTGTGAGCCATTCCTCTATCCATGCCCGTATCACTCCTGTAATGCCAAAGGATTAGTCACAAACTGCAATTTTTTTCTCCAAGGAGGCTGTGACTTGGAATTTTTTTCCTCTTTCCACCTGGTCACCTCTCCCTGTGACAGAACTCAGATAAAAATTTCAGTTTCAGGAGACAGGTAATGCATATACGAACATGCCCTATCGAGAGAGCTAACAGAGAGTAATCAGGACCTCAGTGCTTAAGATGTTGGCTAGCAAGGGGATACAGTGCTGTTGATAGTTCAAGTCTCAGAAGCTTATGGAAGGACAATGTCACTGCTACCCACCAGACCATGAAGTCTTGACCTTTGAACACCTTTTTCCTCAACTGACCAAAGGCCCAAAGACAATGGAGTGTAAGGCATATAGACAGGGTTGCCAACTGTCCCGTATTAGCCGGGACATCCCATATATTGGGCTAAGTTAGTTTGTTCCATACGAGGCCGCCCTTGTCCCGTATTTCTCCCGCTAAGATACAGCGTTCCTGTGAAACCGTTCGTAAGCCAAAATGGCGTAAAGCGAAGAAGCAATTACGATTAATTTATATGGGAAAGATTTTAGAGCGTTTCCAGACCCCAAAAAAACCTACCAAATCATATCAAATAACACATAAAACCTAAAATAAGACTAACATGCAGTAAAAGCAGAATTGGGAAGATTAAGCCAAAGCCGATTTGTAGAAAAAAATCGGCACGTACACGCATGCGCACACAGGTGCCCGCACAAGGCTTCATGGTCATGGTAGTCTTTCTCAGGGTAAACACAAGGGTCCCATATTTGACTGCTACTTTTGTCCCTTATTTGGGAGCGAGAAAGTTGGCAACCCTACATATAGAGCATGTCGTCTCATACGCTTCAGTGAATGAGTATCCATTAGTTTCAAACTTGATCTCTGAATGTACACTGCCTTTTGATCAATTGGTGGAGACAAACCCAGGTGGTGGTGTGTGGAGAAAAGAACACAGGAAGAGAAGTGAACCATCTTGTTCCTCAGGCCTATTCTGCCACTCTGTCACTGCTGAGTTACTTCTCAATCCTATTTCATTCCAATGATAATCTTGACCAAATTAAAAACAAATAAATTTTAATTGGACATGGCTTCAAAAGTAGACAAAAAGTAGTTACATAAATGATGCACAACATTGGTACAAAAGTGCATGACAATGTAAAAAATAGTGCAACATAAAAGACGAGCTTCTTTTTCTTGAAATGGTTCCATCAGAACACAGATGTTATCCTAAGGGATGGGGGCAGAAGCAAAGAGATAAGAAAATACCAAAATATCCACCAGGAATATTTTGGAGTCAAAATGAAGTGAACAGAAGGGCAGAACAGCAATTTCCTGTTTACTGGAATTCAACAAACGGCCAGAGTGAGGTGTGTATTATGTCAGAGCCCTGCCCAAACCACAGAAAGTAAATAGATCAGTCAAAACAGGGTTCAGACTAAAATTACATTGACTTCAAAGAATCAATCAGAAATTGAGCCACACAGATACCTATCTGCTCATCTATGCCAAGGGTTCCCGAACGGGGGTCCTTGCAGCCCTCCGTTAATGGTAGGGGTCTATGGCATCAAAAAAAGTTTGGGAATCCCTGATCTATGCTAAGATTTCTGCTCCTGATTTCTATAAGAAGTCTCGTGTCACAAGTGGAATCGGTGCTGAATTGCCTCTTTAGGGTTTAGCCAAATAACATTTTCTAGAGCTGCAATACAATAGCACTGAAAGCTCAGAACCTGGCAGGAACCCTTGCCTTCCGTGTTACCTCATGAACCAACGCCCTTATTGCCATCCCTGTAGCAATGAATTGCCCCAAAGCTGATGTGGAAATGCTGACTGTGAGGTGCCCGGCCTTAGCATTGTGAAGGGGCCTGGCTGCTCTTGTTCGACATGCTGGCAGACCACCCAGACACTAGTCCATTTCATCACCTCCTATGAAATATGATGGAGGCTGGTTTCTACTCCATTATTTGGAATGCACAGCTTTCCCCAGCCTTGAGAATTCCTTATGGTACAAGGTCAATGGTGATCAAACTGACTCCCACCCTGGCAGCCTGGCACCAGGCCGTAACCCCTGGTGCCCCCCCCGACCTTCTGCAGGGCAATGGCATCCATGTCAAGAATGGCATCCAGTTGATTGTGGGTGTGAACTTGGTGGACATCAGGCCTTGGTTCTGCGCTACATGACTGTATGACACTCTGTACATAAGTCATGGGATGAGAGAGGAAGCCTGTGGGAAACCCATACAGTCACAAGGAGGTTCTGTGATCTCCACAGGACTGGTATTGGTTCATTATTGCCGAATGTACTGAGATAAGAGTGAAAATCTTCTATTTACGTGCCATCCAGGTAGATCATGATAGTAAAAAGAAAGCAGAATGCAGAATACAAAAAAAGCGCAATGCAAGGGTCTTGACAATGTTGATTGGGAGATCGTGAATTCATAGTCAAGCCTAGTATGGTAGCAACTCTAACCGCTACACCACTATTATGTGGGGTTTTCTTTACCTGTTTTCCTTTTCCTCAATGAACTCGTGGTCACTCACTTCCGGCATCTGCACAACGTTAACTCGCACGGGATGTGTGCTTTGAAGGAGACGTCGGACTTCCTGAACACGCAAATCTTCATTCCAGATTAAGGACATCAAATCCTGATTCATGTCATTCATTCCGTCTTCCTCCTCCTCAGGTTCGTTTCCAGAAGTTCCATCGGATACTAGCAGGTGTCCGATCGCCTGCAAACAAAACCAGAATCAGCTGTGCCTTCCACAAATTTCAACAAAGATAAATTTCCAGGCCCACAATGACACAAGGGTTTACAGAGGATTATGCTGATCAGATGGATTTCTTTTGTCACTGGTATGGGACTGTGGCAAATTTACAATCAGCCTCAGTGGATTTGGTTAAGTGACAAATACTCTTGTTCCAAATGAATTTTCAGTCGTGCCTACTCTACAAGTACAAGGCAGAACCACGTATTGTTTGGCAATACAGGATACAGTGTCAGAGGAGCAAGGTGGTACTTTCCAGCCCTGACATCAAATCTCCAGCTTCTCCAAATAACTAAAAAGCTATTGATTTCTGTCTTGAATATGGTCAGTAACTTTGGTAGCGTGCCACATATCTATTGCCCTCTCAGTGCAGAATTTCCGCCTCAATTCTGTCCCAAATGGTCTGACTCTTTACTTTGAGACTACGAATCCTGGTTCCAATATTCCTCACATTCTCAGCACCATGTGTATTTCTTTTATTTGTACATTTCACCTTCTTTTGTACATTAGTTGTTTAGCAGACTTTGTTTATGTACGCAAACACGAGGAAATCTGCAGATGCTGGAATTTCAAACAACACACATAAAAGTTGCAGTCCTGACAAAGGGTCTCGGCCCGAAACGTCGACTGTACCTCTTCCTAGAGATGCTGCCTGGCCTGCTTTGTTTATGTATTGTTTTTTTTCCATTAATTCTTTTTTATTTCTATTTTCCTGCAAGAAGTTAAATCTCAAGATAGTACATGGTACTTTAATAATAAATTTACTTTGACATTGAACAGGGCAGCTGGGAATGCAAAAGCCTCTCCACTGATCCTGTCAAATCCTTTCAGAATTCTATATATTTTATGAACATCACCTCATTCTTCAGAACTCAACAGGGTACAGACCTAGAGTGCTTAGTCTCTCTTTAACCTCAGTCCAGCCCTATCTATTCCCAATCCCAGGTGTACTGTATCTAAGGTAGGGAGATCAAAATAGTTAAAAATATTTCAAGTCACTCTCAAACCTGAAGAACTGCCTAAAAAGATACATTTTTCCATGTGGCCTCTGAATAATTAAAACAAGGCATCTCATATATCAAATTTTAACTGCAATGAATTTTGTTTCCTAATTGCTTGCTGGATCTGTATCTAAACTTTCTGATAAGAACGTAAGGTATAAGAGTAGGAATAGGCTATACAATGCTCCAGGCTCATCTGATGCTGGCATTGTCCACATAACCTTTAGCTCTTCTGCAGACCTAAACTTCTATTTCCTGAAGGACACAACTTCTGCAGCTCTCTGGAACTCTGGGTCATTTTCAAGGACTCTCAATCCTCTTTAAAAAAAAGAATCCTCCTCACTTCCCTCTTAAATGATTTGGCCATAGTAAAATATGAGACTGCATCTGTGAATCGTACAGGCAACTGAGTACGGAACTGTACCCTGGCCAGAAATTAGTGCTTTCATGGACAGAAAGGGAATTTAAAAAAGAGGGGGAAATACAGAAAGTGGAAAAAATGATAGATGACAAGTAGGAGCTGCAAATCTGCCCATAAACTGAGTGGCACAAGATGACATTGAGTGTAACAAGTTTTTTTTATGCAAATAACTTCTACATTGGCAGTTTGCACATACACCAGTGCAGTGTTTCCGTTATTTCAGGTATTATTGCATCGGATTGATCAATTGTTCCATTCACAGTGGCTGCAAACATCAATGCTAACCTGTTATATTTTGATACAGTCACTGTCTCCAACAGAACAGCAAGGGATATTGATTTTCCATGTATTAGATACCTTATTGATCCCAAAGGAAATTACAGTGTCACAGTAGCATTATAAGCACAGATATACAAATATTACAAGAAAAGTAAGAAAGAATAAAAAATAAGTTACTTTAAAAACAAGATGTACAAGATTTACAAATCAAGGATTACTAGATTACAAGATCTAGGGTCCATCTACTATACTTGGTAGGCACTTTCAACTCTCTTGGGCTCATCACGTGTTTATGTGGATGAATGTTAATGACCTGAAGCATTAACACTCTCTCTCTCTCACACCTGCCTCTTCTCATTACATTGACCTCTCTCCTTGCTACCTTGATCTCATCAAATCCAGGACTCCATCTATACCACAATTTATTTGCCAAGTTAAAATCCCTTGCACCTCAGGTTCTACTACTATTTTAGATATTTCTGGCAGATCTTCAAGAAATACCACCAATTCGTATATGAACTTCCGTGTAATTTCAACATCTGGGTCTTAGAGGCATGCCATTAAAGTTGAAGTTAAACATGAGAAGCTACCATTCCTACAGCTCAGGCTCCTGGATAACTTAGAATGAACCTACAGATTTTGTCTTGTGTAGTTTTCCTTCGTGTGCCTGTTTGGAAAGATCCTGACGTCCAATTAGTGAACACGCAGCTTCAGACCAATCCGAGGAAGGCTGCTCCCGGCAGTGATAAATAGCATTCCGTATAGGGAGTGCTACCCCAAAGGGAACAGATTCCAAATCCTTCAAGGTAAACCCTAGAAAAGTAATATAACAGGGGGATATTAATGCAGGATAATGTTCCTTCACAAAGATTGTGAATAATTAAACAGCTGGTTTATAGCACACCTCCATTTCCCTTTGAAGCCTAACTGACTACAATATTTTTCATTTGAGGGATTGGTGAAACTCAGCACCTCCCCAACATACCACAGAAAGTGATGGGGGCCACACCTAATGGCTCAGCAAGCTTCTTCATTGGTAAATTGAGCAACACAGAGAGGCAACGCCCTAATTTAAACCCTGTTTGCCGCTAAAACCAAAAATCTCAACTTCATGCACTGGAAACAGGGGTGGGAAGTATTTGTAAATTAGTGTAGATCTGGCAGAATGGAAATGGCGATAACTAGGAGTGTGACCAGCACTCTGCTTGCATGTGAATTACAGCCATTTCTGCTATGTGAGGAAGCCCTGTACCAACTAAATTGTCCCAGAAGGTGTCAACGCCTTCGGAAGAAGAAAGAGTAGGTCTAGTTAAAACAAACTCAGTACGATGTAAATTATAAACATAAATAAATCCACATTTTATGGAGTTTTAATTATTGCTTGAAAAGGGACAGAAATAGATTTAATATCCACATTATAAATTATATACCCAAAAAGAAAATTGTTCTAGTGCTATGAGGTGTGAACATGATTAGTTTCAACAAGCTAGCACAGGCAAAAAGGATCAAAGAGCCTTCTCTTGTGCTGCATGGTTCTGTCATTTCAGCCATCCAACTCCCAAGATTTCTCATGGCATTCCCCAAACAAGATGACAAGGTGGAAGTCAACATGTAAATTAGTACAAATGGCATTGACAAAAATTGGATACTGGCTCTAATTGTCCAACTACTGCCCTGCGCTTCTGCCATGGAAGAAAACAATGGTCACTGTTCCCGCCCATCCTGGTGACTGGCACAAACTGGCCACAGCTGATCCGATAAGCAAAGTGAAATATCGGTCTTGGAAGCTCACCTAGGTTTGTCAGTGAAACCACCAGTTTTGCAGCTAAGGTGGTGGATAAACTGCACGGATTCAAACTGAGCCTGAGAGGAGAAAGAATATAGGAAATGTAAAATAAGGCAAGAGCTGTGCAGTAGCCTTCAGTAAAACAAGTAGAAGAAAACAGAGGTCGGATACCTTTTACTGTCTCCCTCCACTTGCTGCTTTCTTTGCCCTGCAGAATAATTGAGAATAATTGTGTCAGAACTTAGCCTCGCTCCCATTAGTTTAAAGAAGGCAGATAAAGAGAAATAAAATGCAGGCATACAGTACATGATGCAGGGAAACTATTCATTAACCCATGCCAAATTGTATATATGGAAAGGAAAGGAATGGATGAAAGGAAGGAGGGAAGGAAAAGAGGGTCAAAAGTAAACAATATTACATTGACATATTTTTAACTGTTCCAAACACTACAAGATATATTGCACTGTAATCACTCTCCTAGCATAAAAATATAGGAAACCATTGTGCTTAAACCAAGGTAACATGAATATTAATTAGGTAACAGACAGCGGTGATGATCAGCAGGTAAACATTAAGCTGAACACAGGAACGCTTTCTTGCTGTCTTTGAAATTGTTCCAGGGAACCTGAAGTTAACACAGTGCAAGAAAATGTAATGTCTTTATGGCTTGTCTTCTTGTTGGCAACTCTTACAGAACTTCTATCTTACACAGATCATTCAAACTTAAATGCTTGCAATTTATTTTCCCCTCACTTTTGCTTTTGTAGGACAGAATGAAGTGGTGGCCCTGAACTCATCAATGTGCTGAAACTGCAGGGGGTTCAAAGGAGGTTCACAAAAATGATTCCAGGATTGAATGGCTTGTCATATGAAGAGTGTTTGATGGCTCTGGGCCTGTATTCACTAGAATTTAGAAGAACGAAGGGTAACCTCATTGAAACCTATCAAATGGTGAAAGGCCTTGATAGAGTGGATGTGAAGAGGAAGTTTTCTATAGTGAGAGAATCTAAGACCAGAGGACATAGCCTCAGAATAGAGGGGCTTACTTTTAGAATGGAGATAAGGAGGAATTTCTTTAGCCAGTAAGTGGTGGATCTGTGGACTTTGCTGCCATAGGCAGCTGTGGAGGCCAAGTCTTCATGTATATTTAAGGCAGAGATTGATAGATTCTTGATTGGTCAGGGCATGATTGGGTACGGGGAGAAGACAGGAGATTGTGGTTGAGGGTTAGAATGGATAAGCCATGATGAAATAGTGCAGCAGACTTGATGGGCCAAATGGTCTAATTCTACTTCTATATCTTATGGTCTTACATACAGTACTTTAAAGTAGCTAGCTTGGAAAACTTCTGTAAACAGTTAGGTTACTCTGTTGAATTCACTGTTTCCAATTTATACTTCTAAATTACTATTCATTTGGGAGTGTAAGGAGTAATCAAAGCTACAATTCATACTGCTGGAACACAGCACTGAAGTGATTAACTTAAAAGCAGAATGTATATTCTCTGCACATGACATCTTAAGAGGCAACTCCACAATGAATTCCCTTTTTTTGGTTCACATTCCTTACTGTTCTTGCAGGCTTTAATAATAAGTGGATTTCAAGAAACATTCTTCACCACAAAAATGTCTGAGCATAGTTTCAACACAACTAATTATCTTACAACTGCGTCTAACATACTCATTTCTAGTTCTTGAGGTGGTTACTCCCATGTGCAAATACTCAGAATTGGACTGTGAGGCTCAACAGACCAACTCATCAACTGCCCTTTGCTTTCTCCAGTGTAAACATTTACCCAATCACAGTGAACTGCAGAAGGAAATGGATTAAGGTTGGATGGGGCTGGGGGGTTAGTAGAATAACTAAAAAGAAATAGCCTATATTAGGGCATATTTTGGAGAAAGAGAAGAAATTGCACACAGTGTCTGAAGGCAACCATCTCAGACCGAATGAGAGTGAAAGCAAATAGGCTGGGTCTTTACAGTAGTCATTCCAGTGATCGAAAGGACAAACCAAGAGAGGGTGACACTGGGGTGAGGTCACTGCAGCCATTCAAATAGAGACAACCCTAAACCCCTCTGTACTTCAATCAAAGGGACTGAGAGACAGGTCAGATTATTTTAAAATCTACTGTCATGGTATGAGCTTTTGCCTGTGACCTTGAAACAAGCTTACCTTGCTGATGCCCCCAGGCTACAGAATAACTACCAACAGCCACGCTTCATAGTTTCAGTTATCAGAGACTGAAAGGCCGAAGGTAAGGAATGTAAATTTCAATGAGCCAGCAGGAAGGGAGGCAACAAACACAAGAATGACAAAGCTGCATTTTATAGACTGTTTGACATTGAGAGGACAAAAGTATCCAGAAAGAAGATGTGATCAAAATTCTGGAAAGTTGTCGTCTCTGTTTCGTCTTGTAGACAGCCAGTTAGGGGTGATGGCATACATGTAGATGCACATAGGGGTATTACAAGTTAGTAATTGGGGAAGGGATCAGAAGCGGAGGGCACTTTTGCTGGCCTACTTAATTAGATCCTCAAAGTTTGGTCTTCCTGGGACAAAAGCAGAGTATGTTAGGGAGTATTCTGGAGTTATGTGAATGTAGCAAATATTAATTCAAGCAAGAACCAGTAAATTACAAATAATAAACTGAAGTTAAACTGGCACACAGGCTAAGAGACTGTGCATGCATTAGCCAATGTTAAGACAATGGAGTTGTGTTAATAGCCCTCTATCAACTATGGGTTGAAGGAACCTGCAACTAGCTTGTCCCAGCAAAGCTATCTGAACATTCAGAGGTGTATCCCACTGTAATTCAAAAGAAGCATTGTTAACCCAAAGTTTTGAAGTAAACAATGTCATTGTAACTTTAGAAACTGTATTAAGACCATAAAGATATAGGAGCAGAATCCAGCCATTTGGCCCATCGAGTCTGCTCTGGCTTTCATCATGGCTAATCCATTCCCTTTCAGTCCAATCTCCTGTCTTCTCCCTGTATCCCTTCATGCTCCGGCCATTGATCTTAAGAGTATAATAATGTGTACTTTTGGGTTTGTGAGCCTCTACCAGAAGTATCTCCAGAAAAATGTTGCCTATCGTGATGAACAAAGACTTCCATACCCCTAGCTTCAGTGTCTCTCCGGTGTCTTCAATCACATTTGGGTGCTCAACCAGGATATGCTCGTGACCCACTGTGTGGCCAGTGACTTAAGCAGTCTGGGGGGGGGGGGGGGTGAGTACTTTTAAAGGTCGCACCCACACTTGGATCTGTTCAGGTCAACGACGAGCACGGGGGATCATAAGGTATCAAAGAACATGACAGGAATCTGAAGTGCCGGATATAAAAGTGTGTATTCATTATGTTTGTGCAGGGGACCAGCCATCACCAAGGTTTGGGTAGCTTGGTGAGACAGAGCCAGAAGGTGTGAAAGGTGGTCACTGGCCATTCAGATCACTAGAGAGATGCATGTATACTCTTTCGGGAGACTCTGTAGTAGTATACTAGTTTGCAAGTGTGTTTATGTGCTTTAAGAATAAGTTCTAAACTTGATGGGGGTAACAGACCCTTATATGGTAAGGATTAGAACGGGCATCATGAGTTCAGCAGCACATAAGTGGAAGATTGTAGAGTACACACTCTGTGGTTTTAAGTATGTACTGTCTAATTTTTATCCAACATTTATATTTTGCTTAATATGGGAATTATTGTGGAAATATTTGAGGGAGAGGCTACACCCAGATATACCGCATCTTTTGGGATGGCACCTATTGAGTTCAGATCGAAAATCCTGACGACCCCAAACCAACCCTTCACCCTGATTACTACCATTCACCAGCCCTTCACCCTGATTACTACCATTCACCAGCCCTTCAGCCCTGGGGAGAAGCACAGCATTTTGGCTGGGCTGCCCTCCCTTAAAGTTGCTTGTGGGAAATCAGAATTCTGGCACAAACCTGAGGAAGCGATTGAAATTCACCAGATGCACCCAAAAGATATACACGTGTTGGTGAAAGCAAAAAGGCTGAGGTATATGTGGGATGGATTGTATGGCCCTGGGAGAGCAGGATGGTACATAGGCAACTAATGGGAATACCAGTAATGAGGAGCAATTCCACCTCTTTAAGGGGGAAGTGAGGCATCTACTGGGGGGAGATGGGAGTAACAGTAGAATGATAATGTCATTGGTTCAGAGAGTTGATGAGCCTGCTATGGATTATGCAGAGTGTAAATATTGAACATATGAGGAATACTTGGTTGGACAATCCAGAGAGGGATGATCCAGTTTTCCTGAAAATGCTGAAGGAAGTTCTGAGCTCAGCCCACCAGGAAGTTTTAGATTTGGGGATAGCAGTAGGATATACCTACCCCGCAACAGTATCATAGGCTGGGAAGATAGACCAGAGGATGGGGAAGAGAAGTCATAAAGTGGCTTCAGTGGATGCAGCTGCTGCGATGACATAGAGGACTTGCTGTCTGTGCCAGCAACTGGGACACCAAGCTAGGAACTGCCGGACTAGACAGAGAATGGTGAAGGAGATGATATGTTACAGCGTAGCCTACTGGGCCATAGTTGGAGGCAAAAAGAGAGAAAGGTGTGTCACTCACTAAAACAGGCAGAAATGACACCAGTGGTCTTCCTGTCTGACTAGATTACAGAGCTGGTGAGGTCTGCATCCAGGTCAGCCAAACGGCTGGTGACAGACTCCAATGACAGTACTCATGGACGTATACAAGGTCTGTTGCGGGGCCAGCAATGCCAGACATTAGTAGGCAGAGTATCATCAGTGCCGATGACTAATCTACCCTTGCTCACGACTGGAGAGGTGATTTACATTACCAGTGCAGGGGGGTGAAACAATGAGAGCAGGGAGGAGTGAGCCTCAGGTTTTTGAGTTAAAGGGAGTGAAGCTTCCTGTAGATTTTTGGGTGTGCCAAACAATGAAGGAACTGCCCTGTGGATAGATACACCAAGTAAGACAGGTGCTGTCATAGATTCAGGGAAAGGAGAAATAACGGACAAGAATGGGACAGCAAACATTTGACCCACAGAGCAAACAAAAAGGCCCACAGGGACAGGAGACAGGACAATGTATGGGAATCATGTCAGGAGGTCCCAGAGGACAAACACAGTCAAGAAGTGTTAACAGGAGTACGGCTACCTGCAGAAGGAGCAGCAAGTAAAGACCCACCAGAAGGGGAGAGGAAGATGCAGAAAATAGTAGTGGAGATAAGAGCAACAGAAGAACAAAACACTACAGAAATTGAACATGCAGAGGAAGAAACTACTGGAGCCAATTTGGAAAGATCATATGGAGGCGTGAGTACCTCTGTAACCAGGTTAACACGTTGAGAGACTGAGAGAAACAGCAGCAACAGATTGATGAGAGGAGAACGCCACAAAGAGAAAAGATTGTCCTCCCACAGACAGGCGACCAGGTCATAGTAAGGAAACTGCCTGGAAAGGCAGGGCTCGTTCCCAGGCGGAGGGGACCACAGGTGGTGCTTCTGACAAATGACACCTGTGCTTGTGTACAGACTCAGCGAGGCAGCCAGTGGCAACACTGGACCCAGGTTAAACCATATGTCTCACCTTCTTGTCACCCTCGCAGACAGAACAAGGGGTCAAGTCCACCCAATAATTGTGCCATTACAGAGAATTCAAGTGACGAACACCAGCCTGCAGTTTCACACCTGATGGAAGCAGACACGCGGATGAAAGAGAACAGAAATGCAAAAGCGGAAGACAGGGAGAACGTGTCAGAAAACCGTGAATGATGTGTTAAAGAATAACAGTAACTATACTTTGCAATGCAGTCTGGTTCTGGGAGGCAGATGATTAGTAGTAATAGATCAGAATAGAAACATATTGGGGAAAATAGATGGGGGGGAAATCCAAGCTCGGCAGAGACATCAAGTTCCACAACCGCGATGGCAAGGCAGACTGAGAAAGAGAAGAAATTGCACACAGTGTCTGAAGGCACCCACCCCAGCCTGAATGGGAGTGAAAGTAAATGAGCTGTGTTTTATCAGTGGTCTGGTTAGCAGTTGAAAGGACAACCAGAAAGGGTGCCACTGGGGTAAAGTCCCTGCAGCCTTTCAAAAAGAGATTACGCCAAACCCTTCTGTACATCAAGCAAAGGCACTGAGAGACTTGTTTTCAGATTATTCTGACAATCCACTGTCATGGCATGGAGTGTGAGCTATTGCCTGTGACCCACTAACAAAGTTACCTTGCTGATACCTCTTGCCCAGAGACTGATAGTTTCTTTTATCAGAGACTGAAGGGGCAAAAATAAGGATATGTAAATTACAATGGGGCAGCAGGGAAGGAGGAACAAGTGTACAAATGGCAAAGCTGCATTTTAAAGACTGGTTGACATTGAGAGGACCCAAGTATCCAAGAAGATGTTGTAGGGTAATGTAATTGATGGAAACGCATATAATTCACAGCCACCAACAATGAGTTGGGTTCCCTTTCAGAGGCTGGTTTAAGTGATGACGTAATTATATAAAGTATTTTTTTACTGCACTTTGTGTTCAGAGTTTGGAGTACAATAAAAGAGTTACGGTTTTTCTTAAACATACCATGCCTCCTCAGTTTTTGTTAGCGAAAATGTACAACGTGATCAAATTTCTAGAAGTTTTATTGCCATCTCTGCTTCATCTTGTAGACAGCCACTTGGGGATAAGGACATGATAGGTTTGTAATTGTGGAAGGGATCGGGAGTGCACTGCATTTTTACTTAATTATCTTCTCCTTAAAGTTTGCCCGGGGAAAGAGGAGTGTATGTGAGGGAGTATTCTGAAGTTATGTGAATAAAGCAGATATTAATTCAAGCAAGAACTAGTCTTCAGTTCTTATTATAAATTGCAAGCAATAAATTGAAATTATACTGACCCACAGACTACAAGGTTGCATGCATTTGTGTTAATTGCCCTGCATCAACTACAGATGTGAGGAATTTGTACCATTGTAAATGTAAGTAAGTTCAGGAAGCCTGCAATTAGTTTGTCCTAGCAAAGTTATTTGAACATTCAGAGGTGTTGCTAATTATAATATGTAATTCAAAGGAAGCAATGTCAACTTCATCCACAGACTTTGTCACAAACTGTGCTTTATTTGTCTGGGCCCGAAAGCAAGGAACAAGCCAATGTTTTGACTGATATACGTGACAAACGAGATTGGAAAGGTCAGGTAGGGGCCGAATTCGGGTGCTGGGACTCAGGCGCAGGTGTGAGGAATGACCCAGTGTTTGGCTGATTCAAGCGCTGGGCCAGATTGAGAAGGTCAGGGTGTCAGGGCTGGAGCCGAGACACCAGCCGATGTTCAGCTCACTGCTCGGCAATGGTTTACTTGCCTCTGCAATGAACCGAGGCTGTGACCTGCAACTAGCAGGCTCCTCGACGGGCTGCAGTGTTGCCTGGCTTCATGGCAGTGAAATCACTTTAGTGAACGTTATTTGCTGAATGCTATTTGCTTACTTTTTATTGTTTGCACGATTTGTTCTTTTTTGTTTGCAAACTGGGTGTTTGACAGTCTGCTTTTTTAATGGGTTCTATTGGGTTTCTTTGTTTTGTGGCTGCCTCTAAGGAGGCAAACCTCAAGGCTGTACACAGCACACGTACTTTGACAGTAAACGTACTTTGAACTTTGAAATGAATATGTTCCAAATGTGAAAGAAAACGGAATTTCTGCTTGATTAGTACCTGCTGAGATTCTGGATAAATACATAGATGGCTCGTGGGAGAATGCCATTTCATCACCAAGTACATACAACGCAAAACTCTGCAACACAAAAATCATGGATAATTTAGCAGAAGAGCTACTCCATACATCACATCTGCCAATTACTTCCTCTACCAAAGATCCACCCAGTGCTTCCCGAATTCGACAAAAAGCACCTTCTGCGATTACATCCTTGGTGAAGCTATATTCACCACATGTAGTTATGTTTAAATTATCTACTTCACTTTTTGCTCTCTGTCCCCAATTCTATACTCTCTAACTGTAGAACAGTTCTCATTCGAAAGGTCATTGAGCTGAAATATTGACTCCGTTTCTCACTCCACTAGTGTGACTTGCTCCATCTGACCTGCTGAGTGTTCTTCACATACTTTTTGTTTTATTTCAGATTTTCAGAATCTGCAAGATTTTGCTTTATGAAGTACCCAACTATCTCCATTTTGGCTAGTTTCAGAGTGGCTACTACATGCTTCAGAAATGTCATTCCATGTCAATCCAGATTTGCGATTATACAATAACTTATCGTACTGAATTTTATATATTTAATTTGTATGCACTCCATTCACTTTGTTTTTTTGGAGAAATTACCCTAGTTTTACTGGGACAAAGAAACCTCTAATCTAAACAGCCCTTATTCCAGGCAAATCCTTGTGAATCTCTTTGACACTCTTTATGCTAAAACATCCTTCTTGTAGTGTTGTAGCCTGAATCCACACAATACTCCAAGTGTGGCCTGTCTAATCATTTATACATCTGCAACTTAACATCCCCACTCTAACACCACGTTGCAAGTCTACTGATCCCACAGCTAACATGACTATTTCTTCAACCCACCCAGCTTCCTGTAAATACTCTACTCCATTCTTCCTGCTCTTGCTTCTTTGTTGCATTTGCTCTGATGATGAGACTTTCAGTATAGATGCCTCTGAAATGTCTTCTTTCATTCTGAACTCATAGCTTCCTCTCTGCTATTGCCCTTGACCATACCTCATTCACATCTTGCACCCCTGCTCTCAGACCCTTCCCGTGGCACAAAACAAGAATAGAATTTCCCTGGTCCTCACTTTCTAACCCACATACAATGAATCACTCTCCACAACTTCCACCACCATCACCTGACTTAACTTCTTTCCTCCCATTTCAGCATTTCCAGTCATTTCAGTATTCTCCCTTGTCTGTTCCACTGTTTCACAAACAAAACCCTTTCCTGCACCATTTTCCATTGCAACTGCAGGTGATGCGACACTTGCGATTTCTCCTCCTCCCTTCTCACCATCCAGGGGCACAAACAGTCATTCCAGGTGAAGCACTGATTCACTTGAACACCTTCCAATCTAGTGTTCGACATTTAGTGTTTACAATGTGGCCTCCTTCACAATGGAGAAGTCAAATGCAGATTGGAATGATTAATTTCCAGGACATGTGCGTTCAGCCTAGCAGGAATGATCCTGAGCTGTAATTCCTCAGATGCAGCCTGACCCACTGAGTATTACCCGCACTTGCTGGCTCTTTTTCAGAGCTCTGCCATCTGCAGCTTTTTTTTTGATTTTCACTTCTACTCAATGCCTCAGCCCATAACGACAAGCAGGCAGAATGCCTTCTTCATCATCCCATTCACCAGCATCATCGTTCTCAGGGAACAATGAACATGTACCCCATGGTCCCTTGTACATCAATATTTCTGAGCTCTCAGCCATTTATTGTGCACGTCCTGTTAGTCTGAGCTAGCCCACAATCGATCACCTCTCAGTTGTCTGAATTAAGTTCCACCTGGCAATGTTCTGTGTAACTGTCTAACTGATCGATGTCCTGCTGTGTCTTTTCACTATCTTCTTCGCGATTTGCTTCTCCACCAGTTTTTGTGTCATCAACAAACTTATTAATAACAGCATATGATATAGGAGCAGAATTAGGCCATTTGACCCATTGAGTCTACTTCACCATTCAGCATGGCCGATCCACTTCCCTCTCAGCTGCTATTTCCTGCCTTCTCTTCATCATCCTTCATGCCCTGACCAATCAAAAATCTATCAACTCTGCCCGAAGTATACCCAAAAATTTGGTCTCCACAGCCACTTGCGGCAATTAATTCAACAGATTCACCACTCTCTAGCTAAAGAAATTCTGGCTCATCTCCATTCCAAATGGACACCCCTCTATTCTGAGTCTGTGCCCTCTGGCAGGTGACTCCCCCACCAGAGGAAACATCCTCTCCACATCCAATCTATTGAAGCCTTTCACTGTTCGATAGGTTTCAATGAGATACCCCGTCATTCTTCTAAATTCCAGTGAGCACAGGCCCAGAGTCATTAAACATTCCTCATGTGGTAGCCCTTCCATTCCCAGAATAATTGCTGTGTATCTTCTCTGAACCTTCTCCACTGTCAGCCCATCCTTTCTTACGACAAGGGGCCCAAAACCTCTCACAATACTCCATGTGAGGCCTTACCAGTGCCTAACAAAGACTCAGCATTACATTCTTGCTCTTATATTCTAGTCCTCTTGAAATGAATGCTAACATTGCGTTTGCCTTCCTCACCAGCAACTCAACCTGCAAATTAACATTTAGAGAATCCTGCAGGAGGACTTCCAAGTCCCTTTCCATATATATATATAAAACAATTAAGAATAGTCCCAGCATTGATCTGAGAAACACCACTGGTTACAGACTTCCAGACAGAAGATCACCTCTCAACTACTACAAGGTCAATTTTGGATCAAAAATATGGAGCAACTTACAAACAGGCTAAGAAGGCATCTTACCTGCACTACTAATTTTGTTCTCTCACAGATGCCAGGCAGGTATGGAAAAGGAGGTACTAAATCACTGCTCAGACAAGAACTTAGCCAGTGATAGATGCTTGGAGGTTCCACTGTGAGGAAAGGTGGCTGGTTCATGAGTCTCATTTGTGCTGCATTGAAGAAGAAAAGGTTTGAATCTCAATGACTTTGTAATACTCAAAGGTTCAAATGTTTTCCTTTAACATTCATCATCTGGTAACAACAGAGAAATGCAGAGAATTTAAATTTTAAATTTTTTTAAAATTTGCATTCTAATGACTAGTATAACAGTTTCATCTGTGCTATCCAGTATTCAGTGAATATGAGCATTGCATGGTCAAATGCCAAGATACAGTACTGTGCAAAAATTTAGACATATATAGCAATTTTATATATTGCACCATACTGCTGCTGCTGCAGAAAAAAAAAAAAATTTCATGTCATATGTGAGTGCTGATAAACTCCATTCTGACTTGGGTCTATAATGCGGATTGAGAGTGGGAAGAGGGGAATCATGGTTGGGAAAAGGGGAGGGAGTGGGAAGCATCAGAGAGACATTCTGTAATGATCAATAACCCAATCGTTTGGAATCAAATGACCTTGCCTGGCGTCTCAGGACCGGGTGTGTCTGCATCTGTGCCACTCCTTGCCCCTGCCACTTCTTTGCCCCACACCCTTCCCGTGGCGCTCTACCCTCGCCATTCCCAACATCTTTTACTCCCGCCGGATTTACAAACTTGTTCTCTGCTTAACATGGACAAACACAGTACTGTGCACAAGTCTTAGGCACCCAAGCTGTACCTCTGTACCCAGGACTTCTGCACGGTACTGTAGGGTGACCAGGAAGTCTCAGGTTTCAGGCTTGGTTAGGCTAAGTTAGCCCAAGGTCAAGAAAAGCTCCGCAAGGAACTGTAATTAAATCTCATCATCAAGTACATGCAAATTCAGAAGCATCGGTGAAAATGATTATCATCACTGGTTATTATCAAGCTTTGCAAAGGTCAGAGATATTGTATGATGGTCTTGTTTCTGTTATTAAGTAACGTTCATACCAGAGCTGTGTGTGAGAAATGAAAGTGTGAGGAGAGGATCAAGTGTGGCTCCTATAACAAAAACATGTACATGCTCTCTTATTCAGGGCCACAGACAACCAGCAGTCACTTCAACGAAGCTACAAATAAAAATAAAACACCAAATAATCAGCATCTGAAAGAAGAAAGCGGAGGGGTGAAAAAGAAATAAATAGAAGAGATCTACCCCAAAGATGGCCTTCCTCACAAAATGGTGCCGAGATGCAAAGTCTGTCGAGGTGATGACTTTACTGGTTCGTTGTTTTAGATTCATATGGATGGTTGGGGGGTCAGCACAGGGATTAAGGGGCAAGGGATGAGGTGAGTTCAAGGTCAGGGGAGGAACAGCTCAGAGTGCTGCGTGATAGAAGGCCAGTGATCCCCGTGAATGACAGGCCCCACAGGGCAGGGCTGGTGGCGCCCCCAGGATCAGAAGCCCATGCAAGTCCGGAGTTTGAGGCCTGGATCAGCGAGTCCTGAAGCTTGAGGCACAAAGGTCAAAGACTGAAGTCGGCGAAGTGAAGGTGCGATTACAGAAGCCCCTGGGTCAATGTGTCTGAAGTCGGAGGCCCGATGTCTGCGAGTGTGGGATGGGAATGGAAAGTTAGAGGCCTGGAGACATTCTGTCCTGGGATTGGAGCCCATCTGTGTGTGTATGAGTGTGAATGGGTAGGTGGTTTGGTGGCAGGAAGGAAGGGGTCTTGTTTTGTTGTTATTTTTGCTTCTTGTGCTGACCTGCTGAACACTGTGGGCATGCCATGTCGGCACTAGAATGAGTGGCGACATTTGCCAGCAACTCCTAGGCTGTGTTGCTCATTAATGCAAATGACACATTCCACTGTATGTTTTGATGAACACATGATAAATAAATAAATGAATCTGAAAGGACTCTCAAACAGCAGAAATCAGAGGGTAGGGGGCTAATCAAGAGCCTGAAACCTTTGAACAATTCAAGCTTTAGAAGCAAAATCTGCCTTCACTCTGGCTCGGAGTACTTTCTCTACTTCCTACTTTGCGCAAGCAATTCTTCCCAGTATCCACCGAGGCACTCTGCACACAAATTAGTTCAGCATTTCTAGCTCATTTCCTTCAGGTCTCCCTGTAGGACTACTTGCAACTTCAATCTCTGAACTTTCATTAATGTCCAAGTACATCATATTCTCATATATTATACCTTTAAGTACAAGAAGGAAATTTGGCCCACTGAATCTATGCCTATCTTCAGAGAAATCCTAGCAATCCCATCCTCCCATTTGCTTCCCTGCCACTCGTTCTCTCTCGCATGCCCAACAACTCCAATCTGATTTTACCTCTATATACTAGGGGTAATTTACTGTCACCAATCTACCAAAAGAAAGCATAGTGCCTGGGGAAAACCCAAGCAGCCGAGAACAGGATTTGCAAACTCCACATAGGCAAACCCTGAGGAGTAAGCCTGGATCACTGGAGCTGGGCAAGTAGCACCATCCACTGTGGTACTGCAATCATTGAACCACTTCATCAACATCACTGTCGAACAGGGTTTGCAACCTAGGGTTAACGGACCCTTACTTAATAGTATTTGTCCATGGAATGAAAAAAGGTTGGGGATCCCTACTGTAAACGTGAACTGCACAATATTTTTTTCTCCTTGATAAAAAGTATTGAACTACAACATTGAGAGCAAGATGAAACAGAACTTGAATGAATGGCCAAAATAATAGCAGCAAGGTGAGAGTGTGATATCCACTAACAGGCAGTAAATATATTTATCCCATATTTAATTGGAAAAACCTCCACGTTTCAATACAATGCCTGATATTTCCACTTAAGTGCTTGGCAGTCACGCACATGGTTATCAACCCGCTACACCAGTTTTCACAACTAAATGCCTCAGCAGAAAACCCAGATCTGAACTGGTCAGCAAAATCTAAAGCAGAAAAGGGCTCAGTAAAATTCTTTGTGAGCCAATTAAGCCAAGCTCCTCGTCTGAACCAGCAGTCAAAGACCTTGAAGATCTGGAAATGCCTCTGATATTTAAGAACAATCCAGAGGCTGGAGATTTGCAGCAGCTGTGGAATTCAAATTCAGTTAATAAACAGGTGTGAGACAAATATCAACTGGTTTCAGTAATGAAAAGAAATCTAGAAATCTGCTGGGTTGCCGTAAAACACCGTATAGTTCTCCAATGTCCTTCAGCGGAGGAAGCATCCCACCTTCAACTGATCTGGCTTACATGGCACCATAGACCCAACCCAATTTGCTGATGCACACCACCTTCCCATGGCCAATTAAGGGTGAGGAATAATTGTCTACCAACAGAATGATCCTGAAAAAAAACTACAAAAATTGTTTTATTTTTAATGATTGTTAATGCATTGCAGAATAAAATGAAAATATGAAATATAATTACTTGCAAAAAATGAACATATTTAAACAGATTAAATAAAAATTGTCAATGAGTTTTGAATGAATGGGCTTATGGTTCCTATGGCAGGTCAGATAGCAAGGAAATTCCCCCATGACACGCACTGGGAAATGGGCAGAGGTGTGCATTCTGCTGCTGGGCTCTGATGCAAAGTCCAACTCTCTGTCAGGAATTACTCATGAACTAGTGCAGACCTCAGCAATCCTGCATGTCTCTCAGTGAGTCCAGGACTTTCATACAACTACACAACTGAAAGTTCCACAGGAGTGTCTGCTTTTCAGCAGATATCTGAAACCTTTAAGATCAGTTCATCCTCCCTGGTCCCCACATATCCAGAGTTATACAATCAATGCAGTGCCAGGACAGATAACAAATGTATATAATTGCTGAATGTGAAATCACTATTACCTTGATCAATTTTGCAACTTTGCTTCAGGTTTTTCACCAGTAAAGGGTAATCTCGCCAGTAAAAATCCATGTAGGCATTCAGTTTCAAATCTCTGATGGAGGAAATCAGCCAACATTTAAGTATACTCTCAGTGGCTTTTAAAGAATGTGGCATCTCTTCTGTAAGGAGGACAGTGTTACTTTAATGCAGTGGTTCAAAGATTTTAAACAGCTGTCACAGCTTAAAGTTTTCTCTGTTTACCAAGTTTTTACTTCTAAGGTCCAAATGGCTTTATAATATTTAATAGATTTTAGGGGGGAAAAGATCAAGATATCATATCCTTATTCTTGGACAGATTTTGCACTGATGTTCATAATGATAATTAAAGGTATGCTTGGAGGAGCAAGGGTATTTCACAATTTAGTACAAACCTGAAGTTAGTTAGTTATGGTCCTCTGTAGCACTACTTAGAAAAATATCTCAATTTAGCCAACCAGATTGCATCCAGACTAATGTTAAGGCTTTTATTTTAAGTCATATTATGTCAGAAATAGGACAATATCAAAGCAAAATGAGGGAAGACTCAAAGCTGCAGAAACATGGGTTTTTTTGGGAAGAATGATGAAAATATTGTGGAAAGGCACAGTAACAAATGAGGAAATGTTGTGAAAAGCCGGAATAAGAAGAGAGCTGACATCAATCAGGAAACAGCAGCTGGAATTTCTGGAAAACGTACTGAGGAAAGAAAAGCTCGAACATCTTGCAGTGACTGGAAAAAATGATGGAAGAAAAAGTTGCGGGTGACAGTGTTTGATATTCGTAAGCTACATCAAGGGATGGACAGGCAGAAGCTCTGAAGAGGTTATTAGAAATTCTCAGATTAAAGACAAATGGAAGACCATGATCACCCACGTCATACAACATGGTACGTAATGATGATGATGATGAGTGAGAGAAATAAAAAGCTGAAGTGTAAAAATCGTATTGATACAACTAATAATTTATTTCAATGGGCCAAACTATGACTGACCAAATGGGGGACTTCACCAGTGTATATTCCTTTTGAGGCATGGGCAGTAAGGGAAGAATCTACAGCATTTATTCTGAAACCTATTATTGGTCAATGTGAAGAGGCAAAGAAATATTGAACATATAAGGTCACTTAATTCACAAACTGTCACATCCTTTCTTGTGAACAATTAACATTTACTTTGGCTGAGGAAATGTACACATCAACACACAACAGCTGGATAAAATATTGACCAATTACATTGCCAACACTTACAGGAATTAAAAGTCAAAGTTGTTCAAATGCTGAAAAGCTGAATCAAACACAAAAAAGTCTGGAAGCACTCAGAAGGTCAGTCAGCATCCATAAAAGGGAGAAACAGAGTCAATGTTTCATGTCAAAGTGTCTCTTTTTCTTTTCACACAGATGCTGCCTGGCCTGCTGAGTGTTTCCAGTATCTTTTGCCTTTATTTATGGCACATATTTTGGACCCAGTAATAATGATACAAAGGAGACCCAAAAATATTCCAAGTTCTGGGAAGGCTTGGTTATGTTGACTGCACTGGTCCATTAAGCTCATATGGTTAGAGCTTTAACCCAAGCTTAAAAAAATAACTTTACAGTCCCATCGCAGGCTGGAGGGAATTCCGCACAGTTGAGGGAACACATCACTCTGATGGAACATTAAACCACCTCTGTTTCATCTACCTGAATTTAATCATATTTGAACTACCAAGTCATCCATTTTTGGTGTGTTGTGCAAACAACTACTCTGCATAATAACATAGAAAACACTTCAGAAACTTTTTTGCTAAAAGGTTTTTAAACAGTATTCAGAGTAAAAGGCTATTCAGTGGTCTTAGAGAATTATGAAGGTTTGGGAAAGGCTTGAGGAAGTTAGGAATTTAAGGCTGGAATAGTCATAACAAGGTGTATTTGGTTCACACCTTACAATAGCAACACATCGAAGTGTGTCACAGGAGAAAACTAGACTCCATGCCAGAATTCTGGATCATTGACCCAACAAGCGTGAATATGAATGGCAGTTGGGAAATTTAAATATGAATAATTAAATGAAATCTGGAAATTTAGAATACAAACTATTCTCAGTAATGGCAAATATACCACCACTATATTGTCATAAAAACTCAGCAGGTTTATTATTGTCCTCCAGTGAAGGAAATCTGCTGTCTTTAGCTGGTCTGGCCAATATGTAAAGTCTGACCCACCAATCCGGCTAACTCTTAAGGGGCAATGACATCCTGTTAAGCAAGTTCAGGAGACACTAAAATGTGTTAAGAAGTCAGGGTCTGAGCAAAAAGAGAGAAGAATGCACGCAGGAGGTTCAGAGCTGAACAAAGACCTGTCAGTCTGGGAGCTAAGGAAACTGATGAGCGCAGGAAGTGTAATGACACCCTAGTGATTGCCAAAAGAGGGAATGAGAAGAGGTTACACGAGCAATGAAAAGCTGTTGTAACCAGAACTGTAAACTAACTCTATCTGTGGATTGGCCATGTTTTGTAGAAGATTTCCCTGTTCCATGACTAAGTCATTGAGAGGTGAAAGATTAGGAAAAGGGCCTGAGGGGCAAATGATTCACGCAGAGGATGGTGTGTATATGGAAGGAGCTGGCAAAGAAAGCGGTTGAGGCTGGTATAATAACTTCTAAAAGACATTCGGATAAGTGCATGGATACAAGGGGTTGAGAGGGATATGGGTCAAACACGGGCAAAAGGGACAAGTTTGGTGGGCATCTTGAATGACATGGACGAACTGGGCAGAAGGGCCCGTTTCCTCACTGCACTCACCAACACTACAGAAACAGCAGATCAGAGCGGCTTTTTAAAGCAACTGAGAGTGTTAAGGGTCAGAGATTCTAACTAGTGATTGCTAATTTTACAAAAAGTTGCAGGAAGGCTTTTATCCAAAGATAACCGATTGCTGCAATGTAGAACTTTAGGATATTTCCGGTGACTGAACAAAGATGGATCAAATTAGCCTTCCACGATTTTAAATATTTTGTAACTGTTATTACATAATACTCCAACATGAAAAGCCCATCCCGTGCAGGACAAATGTGGAGTTTTGATTCATCTGGTGTCAAGAATGAGCTCAGATGATAAACTTAAGACAAACATTAATGTACAAAGTTCTTACAGGGCTTGACAGCATATATGCACAGTTGATGTATCCCCTGCCTGGGTTTACAACAACAAAAATTGACAAAGAATAAGGTCTCATAAATGTTGTTGCACGGATTAGGTGGGCTGTATTTTCCATGACTTCTGACTCTAAAGATTAGTTATTCACCACAGACTGGAGAAAAATTCTTCACCCAGGAGGCAGTGCATCCTTCAACACTTCTACTCGAGACACGGAGATTTAATCATTGATTTCATTCCAAATAGAGACTGATGGACATTTAAGGACTCAAAGGATATGTGCTCAGTGCAGTAAAGTTACTGAGGTATTATGGAGTGACAAAGAGACTGCAGGTGCTGGAATATGGAACAAGCAATCTGCTGGAGGAACTCAGCAAATTGAGCAGCATTGGTGGGGCAGGTGTTGGATCAGCCTTATATTGTAATGTATGGCTGCCTAGGAACGAGGGGCTAAATGGGCACTCTCTGCTGTTATGCACCTGCAGCTCACTTTGATACAAATGAGGTCCCCTGTGAGTTTGAGGGCAGTCTCTTCCTGCACCAGTGTCAAAGTACAGACAATGCAAAGGGTAAACAGGTGCCTTTTTTTAAGGGGATGGTTTGTTACCTTGCCAGCTGGTGCAGGAGCACAACAAGTGAACGTGCTCCCTCCCGCATCAGATTATCCAGCTTCAGCTCCTCGTAGATCAGGTGCAGCACAAACAGAATGGCAGGAATGTGGCCAAAAAGAAGAGTCGTTGAATCTAGACCAAGATTGGGAAATATCTCTTCCTTAGGATGCAACACCATCAGGGGTTCTAGATGCAGAGCTCCAGCCAAAAGGTGAGACTCAAAATTACGATGATAGTCACTTGCCAGGAGGTACTCCCAATCCTGAAATGAAGACGTTCGTGTGTAAGTCACAAGGATCGATAAGTTTCTGACCCTAATAGTACAAATGATGAAACAACTCTGCCCAAACCTAGCAAGTGATAACAGCTCAAATGCTCACTTGAATAAATCTTGTATCACAGAGTCACAGAGAGGTAAAGTAGCAAGAAAGACCCTTCGGCCCATGCTGACCATCAAGCAACCATTTACAATAATCCGACATGCTCCGCACATTCTCAACAACTCTTCCCAGATTCCACCACTCACTTACACACTACAACAACTTACAGTGGGCAAGTAACCTACTAGTCCACACAAATGTAATTTTTTGTGTTCCGTGGTTGCCCCCACTGCATGACCCAGTGGCCTCTGAACACGAGTTAAATGGAATGCATATACGTGCTCATGGATACAGGCCTGCACCTGTGCTCGTTGGCATATGTGTATGCATCCACTTTATGGATGAATATTAAGATTCGTGCAGTGAGGCCTTGTTTCTAAACACATTAGGGCCCTGTTTCAGTGGAATGAACCCCATGTAGCAATGACTACCCCCTTTTAAAGATGTCACACAGGGGCAACTTCTACTCGGCATTAAAGCTTCAGACGCCGACAGACAATCCCATTGTAACAGACCCGATTCTCACCCTTACGTTGTAGCTCAAGGCCTCACGGCACCTTGACATTAATGTTCCACCGAGTGAAACACGACAACAAGTGATGACCAGCTCAAAGAACGAGGTGGTGGGTACACCTTCTGGAGGGGGCAAACTGTTAAAGGAACACTAAGGAATCAGCATCACCATCAAGAATGAGATATTCCAGTGTCCCAGCAGCTCTCCCTGTGTTTCATTCAATCAGGGAACCAACAAGCTAGTGTCTTCAGTGTATGTGCCCAGACTATGCGAGCTTTAGATCAGATTATTGAGAACATCTAGACCAGGGGTTTCCAACCTTTATTATGTCATGGACCAATAGCTCTAAGCAAAGGGTCCATGGACCCCTTCTCTAGACCAATCTGGAAAAATCCAGATCCACATTGTAAACAGCATTGATTTTCCTGAATGACATGACTGCTTTGTTGGGGAGGGGAATAGCTCCCAAAGCAAGGAAGATCAATGAGGAAGAAGCATAGGAAACCAACTCCAGTAAGGTCCTTCTCATCGCAAAATGCTGAGAATACATCTTTGCCATAGCGAACACTATGCGTTGGCCAAGTCAGACACACGATATCATGGCCTTCCAAACTCATGACTAGAAGGACAAGGGCTGGAGAAGCCTGTGGACATCACTACTGGAAGCTTCCCCCAAAACCTGACAGCCTTCTGACTTGGAAATATATCATTGTTCCTTCATTGTTATTGGGTCAAAATTCTGGAACTCGCTCCCCAATAGTGTTGCGGATATACAGTACTTACACCTCAAAGAATGTAGTGATTTAAGAAGATCTCCTCAACGCCAGCAAGGCATAGGCAATTAAACATTGGCTCAGCCTGCAAAGCCTGCAGCCTTTGAATGAATGAAGAAAAAGGCAACATATTGTCCAATTGCTGGCACATTTTTGTTTATAATTGTGAAAGCAAGGGACCACAAGGATGTTCACATTAACCTGCCATGGTCATGGTAGTCACTGAAGGCTGCTGGATACACTTCTGCCTAATATGCTGTATTATCACCATTACTTGGCCACACAACATCAGCATCAACAGGAGCAAGAGCATTAATGCTGAAACCTTCAAGAACCCCACAGAAGCAGCCTGCATTAGATAATACCTCACAGGCACCTGCCAACTCCCAGCCTCCAAATTGTGTACACAGTTTGTGGGCTGTCTTGAAATTGTTCACTAAATCACGTGAGAGGCTGGCTCTGATATTTGAAATCCACAAGAGCAAATCCCCAGCAGCACCAGAGTGACCTCCAACAATAACAGTTTATGGTGGAACCCTGAAAAATGCACACAGGCTTCCCATATTTTGGGATTCACCTCTCGGTGAAAAGAAATATCAATAATGAATTTCATGACCACCTTCACCAAGCTAGCAGCATTTGGTCAACTCAAGAAGAGTATTTGCAGATCAAACCCTGGACTTAAATTATGAAGGTCATAGTTCACATTGCTCCCCCATGTGCTTCCCAGATCTGGAGAACCTACAGCAAGCATCACAAGGCAACAGAAAAATACCAACACTGCATTTACAAGATCTTACAAATTCACTAGAAGTCTAAGTGAACCAGTGTTTGTGTTCTCTCCAAGGCCAACATCCCCAGCACTGACGCTCCAGTCACTCACAGCTACCTACAAGGGCAGACTATTTTATTGACTTTGACGCTAGACCCCTGAAACACTCTATTCTGAGCTCTGTTGTAAGAGGAGATTACCAGGTGACAGAGAAAATATTCAAGGATATACTCAAAGCTTTCATGATGCCACATCTCCACTGATTTTAGGGAACTTTTGGCCAATGACTACGCAAAATGAAGATAATAATTAATAACACAGCTTTTTCATGCAGATGATGTACTGTAGCTCAAAGTGCTTTACAATGGGATAATAGTACAAACATGAAAATAAAAGACAATAAGATGTTAGTTAAAAGCAAGGTTAAATAAATGGGTTTTGAGCTGGTGTTTAAAAGTATTAACTGAGTCTGCATCCCTTATAGTTTTAGGTATTGAATTCCACAGTTTAGGAGCGTAGATCAAAAGAGCTGAACTGCCAATTATCTTTTGAGAGAGATTGTTTAAATTTAACAGACCGATGGAAGACGACCTGAGAGCTCAAGCAGGATACGAAAACGATTGTGTGATTTACTCTGGTCCCAGGTCATTAAGAGCTCCAAAAATAAGTAAGAGAATTTCAAAATCAATTCTAAAGATACAGGAAGCCAATGCAGAGTAGCAAGTACGGGAGTGATATGTTCCCTCATCCTGGTTTGGTTAAAAATCTGCCAGTACCATTCTGAATGAGTTGAAGTTTGTCAATAAATTACTTTGCTAGGCCAGAAAAAAGTGCACCACAATAATCTAGTCTATTCAATATAAAGGCGTGAATTATTTTTTTAGCATCATTCTGTGACAGAAACAAACGTATTCTTCCAATATTTCTGAAGAGCAGAAATGCTGCTCTGGTCACTTTCTTTATATGGGATTTAAAATTCAAATTTGAATGAAGGATAACATGCAGGCTCGTTAGTTCTGGTTTTACATGGCGAGCCAAGTTTCCAAGTTTATTTCTTTTGGCTTTGGGACCAACTAGAAGTATTTCAGTTTGACCTTCATTTAGTTTGAGGAAGTTATTGCTCATCCATTTGTTTGGATGAGCAAGCTAAGATGGAGCATTTGGGATGCGGCTGAGAAGCTTGAGGCAATACATCAGGAGCACACAGGGAGCTACGGGAGCTCACATCCTCGCAAACTATCCGCCTCATCAGCCCACTGACTCAAGGGCCACCTCAGAACCCAAAAAACCACAGCAAGTCCACCTGAACCCCGAGCAGCCTGAGAAGAACTATGTGAATCGTGAGGGGCTGCGCGTGACAAGGTGAACGGAACAGAAGGATGAGAACTGCAAGCAAGGTATAGTAGCAAAACGAGCACTAAAAATGCCAAGAGTGGTCCAACAAAGAAATGGGTTTTGGTAGTGCAAAGTGTTTTAGAACACATAAAATATTTTTTGATGCAATTGCGGCTAAATGAGCATTAAGTAGGCTAAGCTACTGGGTTTCACCTTTATTTATCTCAGTCACCACTTGCTCTTGGAAGGTAGTTTTTCTGGCCCAGTCCAACCTTCATTGGCATTCATTTATTACATGAACCTGGCACAAATTCTCTAACACTTACATCCAGTTATTTCACAAATAACAGGACAAGAAAGAGTTTTGCTTCCTGAATGCTGTTGGGTATATCTTATGGATTTTGGGCTGCTGATCATAAAAATCACTATGAAATTTCCCTCTCACACGCCATTTTTTTTTAAATCGCCCATGATTGTTGTTTCAATTCATAATTCAAGTCGGAATAACGAATGCAAGATTAAAGGAGGCATTTGTGTTGGTCCACAAAACAAACAAGTCATCACTGCCAGGCAATTTGAAGAACTTCTAGAGAGTCTGGAGAAAAATCGCATGGAAGGATTACCAGGATGTTGCTGAACATTTTCCTAGCAACTATAAAGCACCAAGCTACGTGCAGCTGGTTCACAACACACTTCAAGCATACAAATCCATGTCACTAAAGATTCATTTTCTGCATTCCCATTTAGAATTCCTCCCTTGACACAAATCTTGACGCTGTCAGTGATAAGCACGGTGAAAGGTTTCACCAGGACAATGCAGTCATGGAGAAATGATATCAGGGCACCTGGAATCCATCAATGCTGGCTAATCGTTGTTGAGGACTTCAGCAGGAAGTCTCAGACACTGAGTACAAATGAAAGTTGTCAACAAAACATGTTTTAGCTCAGTTGAACCATTGTTTCTCCAAATTCCTACGTGATAGAAGTAGTCTGAAATTATATATGTGTTCAGCTTCAAATGGCCTGTCATAAACAAAATTGATCTCTAAGGAAGCAACACTTTCAAAAAAATTTGCTGTCCAGTGCAACCAGTCTTATTGTTATGTGGTAGGGTTTGAGCTCCACAATACTGCACGCATCCACTACAAACAATTCAATGCAATGAAACTCTCTCCCTCACTAAAACAAAACAAATTTCCAGATTGCTTCCTGATTAAATAGTTTGCGGAACAACTTCCTTACCTCATCTGAGCCAACTTCTGAAGGCCTGGCTTTTTTGGCAGCGATCACAGGCGACAGCGAGCCTTCTAAATCAAGCTGTGTGAATTAACAGACATTTTATCTGTCACATCTTATAAAATCACAACTGTTTAAACTAAATTGTGACAGGCATCTATATTCCTAAAATGTGCAGCACTTTGAAATATTTAAAATAATGTGCTGTACAAAAATATGTGCCAGAAACATTTTGTGGACCTGACCATATATGTACACACATCAAAGTTGTTGGTGAACGCAGTAGGCCAGGCAGCATCTCTAGGAAGAGGTACAGTCGACGTTTCGGGCCAACTTTGATGTCTGTTGCTTGAATTTCCAGCATTTGCAGAATTCCTCGCGTTTGCATATATGTACATCTGTTCATGACAATGCAAAGCTTGTGCAATTGTATTTGAAAACCTCTTCAGATAAGCTGTTAATATGCAGCCTATTTTATCTCATAAACAATCACATATTAGATACAGTGGATTTCGGTTAATGGGGCCATTGGTTAATCAAGGCAGCTGCTTATTTGGACAACTCTAAACTAAATTGAGAAAATAGCCAGGATTCCCTTTGATTACTTGGGGCAATGTGCCGCTTAATTGGAGTAGGAGACTGTTGCCAGACATTTTAGTTTTTAAATAGCGTTTATGTTCAAAAAGTGGTGATTTAGTTGGTGAGAAATAAACAGCTAGACAATTTAGAACTGTTTTGCCCACTGTGCTTTCAAGCATTTAGGTTTGGAAATGCCAGAAATGGCCAGGAGTGAAAATTAAACGATTTCACTATTTCAACAATCTAGGAACTACGAAGAACTTGAAGGCATTGACAATCATCTTGAATGTTATCTTTGGTCCCACCAGATACTCAGCTCTCACCCATGGCTCCAAGTGTCTGTTTGCCTGTGATAGCGACCACACCCCAGTACACCGCTTCGATGGGTGGGCTAAACCAGGTGAGGGTAGTCGCAGGTCTCATGTGTCAGTGAGATAGCACGCAAAGCACGCAAAACCAGCTCTGGTGGACTGGGTAGATGAGATCTACAGTGAGATCCAACAGCCAGGAAGGCAGTTCTGCAACACAACGTGGAGAGCCAGGGGCATGACAAGGCACAGAAAATATCATGGTCATCCAACATAACCAAGAAAGACCCCAGTTGTGACTGCTACTTGACCCACTGGACCTGGACTTATGAGGTCAAAAGAGTGGGACTGCCCCAGTGCAATGGCTTTTCCGTTTCAAAAACTCTCCCGCACAGGTTTCCCGTCATCGTCAGATTCGGTGGACAACCACCTATTGGTAGTGTTTTAATTTGTTCTGTATTTCGTTTAAATATATAATTTGTTACTCAGTTAAATGGTAGTTTGTACTTTTGCATAGCTTTTTAACTACTTCCATGAAACTTTGGCTAATTGGAGGAGATGTTTAATTGAGCCAAAATGGACTGGTCCCGATTAACCAGAATTCACTGTACATACGTCACAGCAGAATAAGTAACATGTGTGACTGTTCTCTGGTAGAATTATTCACTTCAACACATTTCCATGTACATCCATATATTGTTTTTTTTTTCCAAATCATTATTCAAAACACAACTAAAGGCATCTGTAGATTCTGCTCCCAATGCTGTTTTGCTTTAACAACCCAAAACAAACTTCTCCAAACTTTGCCCTACTGAAGAGCTTATGACCAAATACCTAATAGCTTTTCTTAACTGCCAGGTTGGGTGGGACTACAACTGGAGGTCATAGGTTAAGGGTGTAAGGTAAAAAGTTTAAGGGGAACGTGAGGGGAAGCTTCACGCAGGGGATCACGAGTGTGTGGAACGAGGTGCTAGTGCAAGTGGTGTATGCGAACTTGATTTCAATGTTTAAGAGAAGTTTGGATAGGTACATGGATGGTAGGGGTATGGCGAGCTAAGGCCCCAGTGCAGGTTGATGGGAGTATGCTTTTTGCATGGCTTGGCATGGACTAGATGGGCTGAAGGGCCTGTTTCTGTGCTGTACTTTTCTAGCACTCTACAACAAAGCTATGCTATTCTCCAACTATATTAATTAAAGATTGACTCTACGCACTTTCAGTGTTACCCCACTGAGGTGTGTGCGTGTTAACTTTCCTAAGTAACAATCTGCCTCCTACAGTAGCCTATCTTAATACTGCATGGCTGGGCCTCACTTAGACCCTGCTTTACCCTTAGGGAAATTTTTCATTTCTCCACTCCCTTTGATCAAAACAAAAGCATCAACACTATAGTACCGTATGGTTGGCATAACTTGGTTAAACACTCGGTGAATATTCATGTGCATCTCTCAGAAAATTATCAGACTGTTCCTCCATGGAACCATATGCTGACCATGATTAGCTAGGTAAATAGAGTGGCTGCCCTGTGGACAGTAAGATCCAACCAGCAAGCACACCCACCTTCAGACATTTAGCCCTGTTTCAGGTCAGAAGGTGGGTGGACTGGCTGTGTCAGTCAGCAACGGCGATCCTCCCATAAACTCGCTGGCTTCGTGGCCGGCAGTTGACAGCTGAACCTTTGCACTCTCTCATCGGCACGTCTCCTCTTCCAGTGACGCAAGCCCCAGACAGAATTTTCAGTACACCCGGAGCTCAGAGTGGTAAGAGGCCACAGACTGAGGGACTATCCAGGAAGAAATAGGGTCCCTGGCTCACTCTATAAGTCGGTGGAGATGTAATGGGAGGAATACAACCAGTTCTGAGGAAAATCATTGCTCTCTTCAATCTATTAACCAGATGGTTGTGTATATAGTGGAATTATGTTGACAACCCAGGCCTTGTCCAATCAAAGGTATTCCCTTCGTCCCATTTTTCCTATGAGTTATCTCTTTTCCCAATTAGATGTGGCATATCTGACCTGAAATCATAACCACACTTTTCTCTTTCTGCAGAAATAGACTTGTCTCTGAGTATTTCCAGAATTTTCTCATTGCACTTCAGATTTCCAACATCTTATACGTTTCAAAATACAATAAATGCTTGAACTGCTGAAATGTGGCCAGTGCTCTGATTTCCAAACATAAGGACAACTCTTCCTGCTAGTGAAAGAAATACTTCCCAATGTCTGAAACTGTGCCTACCTGCCCAGGAGTATCTGCTCAGAGATTAAATTACTTTTTTACGCCTCCTCTCAGATACCTTCAATAGTCCCTTCTGAAGCCAGGTAAGCTTTTGTGGATCTACAGTGAATCACTTACTTTGGAGGTTTGGTATCAGTTAAGCAATTCCTCAATGCACAGAATGAGCCTATTTGCAAAAAAATTAAAAATTGTGTGTGTTGGAAATCTGAAATAAAAACAAAAAATATATAGTAAACACCCAGAAGGTCCGGCAGCATCCTTGGGAAGAGAAACAGAGTTAATATCTCAAGTTGGAGACCCTTTGTCAAAAGTAGGCATTATTTGCTGATGCATCAATGATTGTGTATTTAAAAACAGATCCGACCAATTCATGACAGTATACTTATTATGAATTTGTCAAGGCTAATTGGAGATTGTGCAAAATCCATACAGCGAGCACCAGAAATGAGGATTGGACCACGGTCATTGGAGGTGTGAGGCAGCATCACTGCCTGCTGTGTCACTGTGACACCAGATTAAAGAAAAAGGAAAAAAAAGAAAAATGGTCAAATAAAATTATGCAGTTTGATGTAGTTAATTAACTTTTATATTTTGTTTGAAAACATACACTATAAATTATTGTTCTGATGCTAATCATCAGAGAAAAATAAAGCCCACACACATATTTACACTATTACATATCAAAGTATTGAAAATGAGACAGGAGCCTAAGTTAGCTCTGAGACGGGATATCCTGTTGCTAAAATTGTAAGCATGCTTTGTTATATGGACTCTGCCTCCTTCATGTTCTTTCAGAATAAAGTTATTAATGGAAAATGTTATTTGTTGAATGTGACCTTTATTGTCAAATTAAGACTATGTTTTAAATATCCCCACTAAAAGTTCTATTTTGATACAGTAATGGTGTATAGAATTCCCTCCCCAGAGGGATTTAATGCTTTTGTGCCTTAAAACTGAATCCCAAAATGTACTCACTTAATAAATTACTCTGGTTCTAAAACTGGACAAAAATAACTTTATGGCCCTGACGACTGGAAATCTGGCATTTTGTGCATGTGCGTGTGCATGCACAGGATTGTTGAACAGCATGGAGAATTTCCTGGGATAAATTGGAAGCCAGGGAGGTTCAATGCACATTGTGAAAAAAGATGTTGAGTATTGAGTCATAGAGTGATAGAGAAGTACAGTATAGCAACAGGTCCTTTGGCCATCTACTCCGTGCTGAACCATTTAAACTCTTTACTCCTATCGACCTGCACCAGGACCATAGCTCTCCATACCCTTACTATCCATGTACCTATCCAAACCTTGCTTAAACATTGAAATAGAATTCCCATGCACCACGTATGCCAGCAGCATTTTCACACTTTCACGCCCCCTGAGTGAAGAAGTTTCTCGTCAAGTTCACCTTAAACTTTTCACCTTTCACCCTTAAACAAAGACCTCTGTTTGTAGTCCCACTAAACCTCAGTGGAAAAAGCCTACTTGCATTTACCCTATCTGTGTTCTAAGGAATAAAATCCTAACCTATTCAATCTTTCTTTATAACTCAGGTCCTCCAGACCCGGCAAAATCGTGGTAAATTTTCTCTGTACTATTTCAATCTTATTTACTGGATGAACACTAGGCCAGATTAAATAGCCAATTTGTGTTTCATGAGTATTACTTTGCTAAGACAGCAGGAGACTCAACAAATATTGTAATCTTCATTGTAACATTTCTCACATGTCATAGAATGAAGCCATTTTGCTCACAAAGTCTATTGCTGGCTCTCAGAGCAATCCCATTAACCCTATTCCTTACTGAATTCTCTGTGACCCGTTCTCGTACATGCATCCATTAATAACCCACTGATTCTCATAGTCCAAGTGTTGTAGTTCAGAGTAGGCATTGGCCGGGACACCAGTGGAAATGCCAATGCTCTTCTGCAAAATGGTGATCCAGAACTGACAGCACAGGAGGAGGAGGAGGGTAAGGGAAGAGGAGGAGGGGAAAGAAGGAACACAAATACTGCTGGATTTTATCTGAGACAGTAAACAGGACACCTGGAGAATTAACAGAGTCAACCTGAACTTGTAACCACATAGGCTACTACAGCTGGAATAAGTTAAAATATGTTCCCAGTACCTGCAGCAACATTATGCTGTCCAAGTGTGCCAAAGGCATGAGTCAATTATCTTGACCAATTGCTATTCTTTAAAATGAAAATAAAACTCAACTGCAAAAGATTACATTATATGATCAGTCTCTGTGTCCTGGGATATTTTACTGTGTTGAAAGTGATATATAAAAATGTTTCTAGAAATTCGGAATAAAGCCCAAACTCCAGAGGAAATCAGCTCAATCCAAAAGAGCTATAATGGTGCCAAATAGTACAAGGAACATATGTCAACACATTCCAGATGAAGTAGCAATCATGTTGTTTCACTCCCCTTCAGTGTCCAATGTTCTTTGAAGAAAACAAACTCTGTCAACGATATACTTAGACATCCACTTAACACCAACGACATGAGCAACAAATATTCTGCTGGAGAAACTCAGCAGGTTGAGCAGCATCTGTGGGGAGGTGGGGAGGGGAGGAATTGTGGATGTTTCAGGTTGAAACCTTGCATCGAGACACATGACGACATGACACATCACAACACATGTTTTTGTTTCCAAAACATCCTTTTGGAACTGATGCAGGATTTTGATCCAAAACATCCTTTTCCTGCACAGATGGTGGTTACGAGCTGAGTTCTTCCAGATGTTTGTTTCTTGCTTCAGGTTCAAGCAGCTCCAGACTCTTCTATCAACACGGAAGAGATGGCTGACAACGTTCAGTAGGGTTTGAACACCATGCCACAATTTAATTGTTAAAGCTCAATGATCAGGGTGCTATCACCACATCCAGAGCTTAGTACCGGCAATGCAAAACGAGCCACTCTTCTCTGGAGCTGAGCAATAACAAACACAGAAAATTTGGAAGAGAGAAGTGATCAAGATAGCCAAAGTCTACATCAATACCTCTTGGGATTACATAACCCATGCAATAATGAAAGCAATACAGAGGAATCAATCAGAATGTGTGCGAACCTCCCTAAGGGGTTTATAAGCCTGAAAGACCTCCAAGAAAACATTGTCAAGTTGGAAAATGAAGCTGGATTTTATGATGTGTATCAGGACGATGCATCACACGGTGAAGAATTCACAAATGAGATCAGTTACAGCTTGAATAACAATAGTCACAAAAGGAGAAGGAAGAAACAAAATCAGCAACACCACCAAAAAGAACAGCTTACCATAAAAAAGCTACGAGAGACATTCTGCCACTTGAGAAAGCAAAAGTTCGAGGTATGCTTATTATCAAAAAATGTATAAATTATACAACCTTGAGATTTGTCTACCTACAGGCAGCTGCAAAGCAAGGAACCCAAAAGAGCTCAATGGAAATAATAAAGACGGACCCACAACGTGCACAGAGAGAGGAAAAAACAAATCATGCGAACAATAGAAGTGAGCAACAACAGCAACAGATCCAAATCCCCGGAGCTGCCAGTAGATCCAGAGCCTCGGTATTCAGTTCATCAGAATAGTGGTGTAAATCGCAGCAAAGTTCACAGACACAAAGCCCTGCATCCTTATGGACAGAGGAGACCCCAGTCTATCCAGATGACAATCTCCACAAAATACTTTAGCTGCTGCCTCTTGATAGAAAATTGGAGGCTTACAAGCCCATTAAAACCTTTAAACCTTATAAATCAGTCATGCAGGAACAATCGTAAGGAAAAATCCTTTCCTTCCACATCACTCTTATCATCATGTTTTCCAGCACCACCATCAACCAAACACCAGTACCAATTCTGCCACTTACTTTCCCTGCCACCAACTCAAACTGCAAAGCCAGCACAGATTAGGAACATGAGTAGGCCATTCAGTCCCTCAAGGCTGTTCTTCTATATATTGCTAATCTGACTGTAAACTCATCTCCACCTTCTCACCAATTTGTGACCTTTCAACACTTTGCATATCAAGAATCTTGCTTCAAAGACGATTCTGCTTCTATCAGCCTTTGCCAACGGGTGTTCAAAGGTCTCATGAACACCTGAGAGAAAAAAAAAGCCACATTTTTGTCCCTTATCTTGTCTAGGTGACGTCAAATTAAAGATTCTTCCACAAGATAATGTAATCTCCCTGTTAAGGCTCTCAGGATCTACAACAAAGAACAAACTACTGGACCAATGCAGGCTCTCAACAATTACTTTGCACTCCACAGATTCTGTTCAACCTCCTGGTTCCTCTAACAGTTTGCCTTTTTTTTTGCTTAAGATCCCAGCATTTGGCATCTCATGTCTTCACCTTCACAATCTTGAATATCTGAAGGAGTACTTCATGTATATTTAATTATCTTAATTTAACAAATGAAATTAATATTCAGACTCTTGTGTTCATGTAATTTTAAGTATTTAGATTGTTCTTAAAGACTAAAATTGTTGAGCTCTGGAATGCAATCAGTTATTACACTCTAACAGAAGTGTAAAAAGGAATTTATGATTTACATATTCTTGCTCACTGGCTTCTGGAAAATAAAACCACTGTGAGTAAAGGTATATCTAATATTTTTGCTAACTGATTCCATCAGGGATGTGCATGCAATACTATTTGATTGCTTTCTTTAATTTTGAGAATAAAAAGTTCTACCATAAATCAAAGAATATACATTCAAAGTCTCCATTCTGCAATAAAGAGTGTAGAATGGAAGCAATTTAGCAAAAGGGGACTGTCTCCTTCAGGAATACATACTTCAAATAGGTCTCCTTCCACAAGTCTTACATTTTTTTTTGTTGAACTTTGAAAGCATGTTGTAGACCAAAATGTTTTATAGCTCTTGTAAAATGTATCAGTTCCGATTCCCCAATCACACAATGATTCGAAGCAAACATGCTGCATCTTGGAAGCATTTTTGAGTAACTTTCTGTAACTGTAGCAATATCAATTATCAAATCATGCTTTTTTAAACTTTTCCCACTTCTCCCTACAATAGGAAATCTGTTTGCATTGTCAAGGATAACTTACATTGCGTGTCCATGCCAGTCTGTCTGTGCTGTAGCCCATCATATTCATGAGGCAGGTCACAAACAGATTCCACTCTGAATGATAGTTAGGTCCTCCAGGAGCATTGTAAGTGTTGTACCACTTAATCAAAACCTGCACCGCAATCTCTCTCGGGAGGATGTACTTTATAGCTTGCAAGCACTTTTTCACAATTAAAAATTAAACAAAAACAATGTATTTGCTTACAACCTTTCCTTCTGCAATGAAAAGAAATGCCCGTGATCATACTTAATTCATCATGCATAATTATAGATCTTGTGAATTTTATACATAATTGTATTTAAATATGTTGCAGAATGTCATTATTTTCTTGCACTTACCCAGCTGAGAGTTTGTTATTTCTGGCATTGAGATCCGAATTAAGTTACCATTACTCATTTCCTGAAGAGAAAAGAAACAAGATACTTACTGTCATTGAGTGAAGATGCAGACAAGATTCAATTTATAAATGAAAATTCATTTAATAGCCAGTTTAAAAATCCCACATGACCATTATGTGACATATCAGCCAACCTTAGGTAAGCTGGTAAGCGGCGTAGCCAGGGCAAGATTTACACAGGCATCATAACAAGGCAGCCTACAGAGAAGAAGTCATCACCCTGACACAGTGGTGTCAAGAAAACAACTTCTCCCTCAATGTCGCTAACACAAAGGAGCTGGTTGTGGACTACAGGAGGAAAGGAGACATCAATGGAGTTGAGAAGGTGAACAGCCTTAAGTTCCTCGGCAAACATATCACCGAGGATCTCATGTGGTCTGTACATACCGGCTATGTGGTGAAAAAAACACAACAGCATCTGTTTCACCTCAGATGGTTGAAGAAGTTTGGTATAGGCCCCCAAATCCCAAGTACTTGAGAGCATTCTGACTGGCTGGCTGCATCACTGCCTGGTATGGAAACTATTTTTCAACTCACAGCAAGCAGGCAGCGGAGTAAGTCGCCGTTTTTCCGGAGAAAATTCAGATATTGTTTTCAACTACTTGGGATAAAAGAGGCACAACTGCGCAGGCGCGTGACCTCACAGCGCGGAAGGCTTAAAAAGAACACCTCCATATCCAGTGGGCAGCGGAGTGAGAGGGTGCAGAGTGATAGGACTTTGACTCAACGGGCTTAGGCAGAAACGGGAAGAGGCTTCCTGCGACCGTTGAGTCTCATAGTAAAGGGGTAGGTTACAGGTTTATTTATTTAGTAATAACAGTAGCATTAGAGGTATGCATCTAGGATTAGTGTTGTGCTTGGAGTGCTAGATGTGGGGACCCTGGGAGACTCTCAGCCTCCCCAAGGATTACATCTGCACCAAGTGCATTGAGATGAGGCTCCTTAAGGACCATGTTCGGGATCTGGAGCTGCAACTTGACGACCTTCAGCTAATTAGGGTAAGTCAGGTGGTGATTGATAATACCTATAGAGAGATAGTGGACAGCACCTCTGTGACAGTCCCCCTCAGAAATCGATATATCGTTTTAGATACTGTTGGATGACCTGACAGAGAAAGACCATGGTGAACGGGAGTCTGGCACTCTGCCCAGTGCCGTGATCAAGACAGCAAGGAGAAATGCAGTAGTTATAGGGGATTCCATAGTGAGGGGAACAAACAAGAGGTTCTGCGAGCCGGACAAGGATATCCGGATGGTGTGTTGCCTCTCTGGTGCCAGGGTATGGGATGTCTCAGATTGGGTCCAAAGTATTCTGAGGTGAGAGGATGAGCATCCAGAAGTCTTGGTACATGTTGGTACCAATGACATAGACAGAAAAAGAGAAGAGGTCCTGAAGGAAGATTACTGGGAGCTAGGAAGAAAATTGAGAAGCCGGACCTCCAGAGTAATAATCTCAGGATTACTGCCTGAGCCATACGTTAATGAAGATAAGAATAGCAGAATTAAGCAGATGAATGTGTGGCTAAGTAACTGGTGCAGGGGGCAGGGCTTCAAATTCTTGGATCATTGGGATCTATTTTGGGGGAGGTATGACTTATACAAAAACGATGGGTTCCACCTGAACTCAAAGAGTACTAATATCCTGGGAGGATTGTTTAATATAGCTGTTAGGGAGGGTTTAAACTAAGTTGGCAGGGGGAAGGAAACCAGGGTGTTAGGGTCGAGGAACAGGAAAATAGAAATAAGTCAAAGATACTGTGCAGCAAAGATGGCAAGAAGGACAGGCAGGTAAATAGACAGGATAATTTGCTGTGTGATAGAAATACAGCAAAATCGGTAACAGATACTGATCTAAATGTACTGTACTTAATTGAACGCAACATTAGAAATAAAGTGGACCTTGTTGTACAGCTACAGGTTAAAAGATATGACATTGTGGCTATCACTGAGTGATGGCTAAATGATGGATGTGACTGGGAACTGAATGTCCAAGGATACACAGTGTATAGGAAAGATAGGAAGGTAGGTAAAGGGGGTGGTGTGGCCCTGATGGTAAGCAACGATATCAAATCACTAGAAAGAAGGGACATAGGATCAGAAGAGGTAGAATCCTTATGGGTCGAGTTAAGAAATGGCAAGAGTGAAAAGACACTAATAGCAATTATATACAGGCCTCCAAACAGCAGCCGGGATGTGGACTACAAGTTACAGCTGGAAATAGAAAAAGCATGCCAGAAGGAAAATGTCAAGATAATTATGCGGGATTTTAATATGAAAGTGGATTGGGAAAGTCGGGAAGGTAATGGATCTCAGGAGGGGGAGTTTGTAGAATGCCTACGGGATGGCTTTTTGGAGCAGCTTGTCCATAAGCCCACCAGGGGACCGGCTGTTTTGGATTGGGTGCTGTGTAATGAACCTGAGGTGATTAGGGAGCTGGAGGTAATGGAACCCCTTGGAAGAAATGATCATAATGTGATTGAGTTCAGTTTCAAATCTGAAAAGGAGAAGCTGGTATCAGGTGTATCGATATTTCAGTGGAACACAGGAAATTACAGTGGTATGAGAGGGGAATTGGCCCAAGTCCATTGGAAAAGTAAGCCAGATGGAGGGACAGTAGAGCAGAATTGGATGAGATTCCTACAAGAAATAAGGAAAGTGCAGGAAAAATATATTCCAAGAAAAAAGAAAATCATGAATGGAAAAATGGCACAAATGTGGCTAACGAGAGAGGTTAAGGCTAAAATAAAAGCAAAAGAGACACGTACAAGAAAACAAAAATTAGTGGGAAAACTGAGGACTGGATGACTTTTAAAAACTTACAGAAAGAAACTAAGAAAGTCATTAGGAAAGAAAAGATGAATTATGAAAGGAAGTTGGCAATTAACATAACAAAGGATAGACAATAGACAATAGGTGCAGGAGTAGGCCATTCACTGTGATCATGGCTTATCATCCACAATCAGAACCCTGTTCCTGCCTTCTCCCCATATCCCTTGACTCCGCTATCATTAAGAGCTCTATCTAACTCTTTCTTGAAAGCATCCAGAGAATTGGCCTCCACTCCCTTCTGAGGATACTAAGAGTTTTTTCAAGTATATGAAGAGTAAAAGAGTGAAACGAGTAGATACAGAACCCACTGAAAGTGATGCTGGAAAAATTATAATGGGAAACAAAGAGATGGCAGAGGAACTAAATGAGTACTTTGCATCAGTCTTTACAGAGGGAGATATTAGCAACATACCTGATAGCCAGAGGTCTCAGGGAGTAGAATTAGGTACAGTCAAGATTATTGGAGAGAAAGTGCTTGGGAAGCTAAATGGACTAAGAACCAATAAGTCTTCCGGACCGGAAGAGGTGCACCTATGGGTTCTGAAGGATATGGCTTTGGAGATTGTGGGGGCATTGGAAATGATCTTCCAGGAATCAACAGACTCTGGCATGGTTCCGGAGGACTGGAAGGTCGCAAAAGTAGTTTCGCTGTTTAAGAAAGGAGGGAGGCAGCAAAAAGAAAATTACAGACCTATTAGTCTGACATTGGTAGTTGGAAAGTTATTGGAGTCGATCCTCAAGGACGAGGTTATGAAATACCTCAAGGTGCATGACAAGATAGGCCCAAGCCAGTATGGTTTCATGAAGGGAAGATCCTGCCTCACCAACCTATTGGAATTTTTTGAGGTAATCTCAAATAAAATTTACAAGGGAGAGGCTGTGGATGTTGTGTATTTGGGTTTTCAAAAGGCCTTCCATAAGGTGCCGCATAAGAGGCTGCTTAATAAGATGAGAGCCCAAGGAATTACAGGAAAGATATTGGAATGGGTGGAGCATTGGCTGATAGGCAGAAAGCAAAGGGTGGGAATAAAGGGATCCTATTCTGATTAGTTGCCGGTTACTAGTGGTGTTCCACAGGGGTCGGTGTTGGGGCCGCTTCTTTTTAAAAAGTATATCGATTTAGATTATGGATTAAATAGTTTTGTGGCTAAGTTTGCAGAAGACACCAAGATAGGTGGAGGAGCAGGAAGTGTTGAAGAAATGGAAAGGTTGCGGAGAGACTTGGTCAGTTTAGGGGAGTGGGCAAAGAAATGGCAGATGAGATACAATGTTGAGAAATGTACGGTTGTACATTTTGGATGAAGAAATAATTGGGCAGATTATTATTTAGATGGGGAGAAAATTTTAAAAATCGGGACTTGGGGGTCCTTGTGCAGGATGCCCTAAAGGTTAACCACCAGGTTGGATCGGCAGTAAGGAAAGCGAATGCTATGTTGGCATTCCTTTCAAGAGGAATAGTGTATAAGAGTAAGGAGGTGTTGATGAGGCTCTATGGGGCACTGGTGAGACCTCATTTGGAATACTGTGTGCAGTTTTGGGATCTAGAAGGGATCTTAGAAGGGATGTCCTGATGTTGGAGAGAGTTCAGAGAAGATTTACGAGGATGATTCCTGGAATGCAGGGGCTAACATATGAGGAGCGTTTGTCGGCTCTTGGACTGTATTCATTAGAGTATTCATGAGAGGGGATCTCATAGAAACATTTCGAATGTTGAAAGGGTTGGACAGAGAAGATGTGGAAAGGCTGTTTCCCTTGGTGGGTGAGTCCGGGACAAGAGGCCACAGTCTTAGAATTAGAGGGTACCCATTTAAAACAGAGATGAGGAGAAATTTTTTTAGCCATAGTGTCGTGGATTTATGGAATTCGTTGCCACATACAGCTGTGGAGGCCCGATCATTGAGGGTGTTTAAGGAAGAGATTGATAGGTATCTAATTAGTCAGGGTATCAAGGGATATGGGGCAAAAGCCGGAAATTGGAACTAGATGGGAGAATAGTTTAGCTCATGGTGGAGCGGCAGAGCAGAATTGATGGGCCGAATGGCCTATTTCTGCTCCTTTGTCTTGTGATCTATACTTCCCTCAATCGTAGGACTTTGCAGAGAGTGGTGCAGACAGCCCAGCACATCTGTAGATGTGAACTTCCCACTATTCAGGACATTTACAAAGACAGGTGTGTAAAAAGGGCCCGAAGGATCATTGGAAACCCAAGTCACCCCAACCACAAACTGTCCCAGTTGCTACCATCCAGGAACCAGTACTGCAGCATAAAAGCCAGGACCAGCAGGCTCCATGACAGCTTCTTCCAGCAGGCCATCAGACTGATTAATTCATGCTGATACAATTGTATTTCTATGTTATACTGACTGTCCTGTCCTACATACTATTTATTACAAACTACTATAAATTGCACATTTAAACTGAGACATAACGTAAAGATTTTTATTCATCATGTATGTGAAGGATGTAAGTAATAAAGTCAGTTCAATTCAATTTTGTGGGTCGCTTCGCCACTTAAGAGATCTCAATGCAATGTTTTGACGAACAGCTGGGAAATTACTCCCATTTCACTAAAATTACTTATCCCTTCACTTGTATAGCTCATCACATAACAACAATGTCTGCATGCTGGGTTTCAACACCTCAAAAATAGTATTGTATTTGGCTGTAAATTGCTTCAGTGGAAATGAAAAGCATTTTATAATTGCAAGTCTTCCTTTCAACATTCTCTAAAGGAAAAATAGGTCTTGTTTATTCAAAATGCAATTTTCACCTGCTCAGTCCTTCAAGGCAGACTGCTCCAATGTAAAACCGCACTGTTATGAGTGAATAAGGGCTCCAACAACCAATGCCTTGTGCCAATGGGAACCAATTCTTATCCAGTGTACCTGATACTGTAGCTGTGCAATAACACTGCTTTTATTAGAAAATACTAAGCAGAGCCATGCCTCGCAAACATTGCAGACACCCCAGAAACTCCAGATGATAGTGCTTCCAACAAGCAAGCTCACAGCACGAACTTACCAGGGTAACTCTGTTCTGGACAGGATCCCGAAGAGAGTGAATGTATGTTCCCACCTGATGAAAAGTGCAATCGTCCATGTAGGTCGAGTCCTGGACCTTAGTGGAATCACTCAGCTCTGGGACTGGAGAAGGCCACACAGCCTTAAAATAAAATACCAGACACCAATTGATAATAACTCAAAATCAAAATACAGGAAATCTGAAATAAAAATACCCCAATATGCTGATAAAACTCGGCAGCTTAGGCAATACCTGTGGAGAGGGTAACAGAGTTAACATCACAACTCGATGACATCATCACAACATCTGGTCACCAAACTGAAACATTACCTCTTTCTCCAAAATCTGTTCCCTGATCCACTAAATATTTCCAGCCTGTTCTAGATTATGCCAGATAACAATTATTTCCTCACATAATTCTGCTTGTCTTAAACATGAGATTGTAAAATACCCAACACACCTCAAAGTATTTTGCTTCAAGTGTTCTGAATAATTACATTCCAGCCAGAAACAGTCCTATTCTAAAATATGACAACAGTAAAATGCAACTATTGAAATATCAACCTTGCTTTTTAAATTATTAAGGTGACAAAAGCCAATATTATGCAGATTTTAAAATCAAAGTACCATCAATATAAAAAAGGTCAGTATTACACTGGAGATTATTGTATAGTTTCCCAATCCTCTAGCATTCCGAAGCAAATTTGGTTCCAGTTCACAGTTTATGCTGGGAGTGATGGCTGCATACGGTATTATAAAAATACCATCTCATTAAAATTCATGAAATAGAAAATGCAAGAAATTCTACAGATGCTGGGAATCCAGAGCAACACACACCAAATGCTGGAGGAACATTAGGTGAGGCAGCATCTATGGAAATGAATAAACAGTCGACGTTTCGGGCTCAGACCCTTCTTCAGGATCGGAAAGGAGGGCAAAAACGACAGAATAAAAAGGTGGGGGGGGAGGCAGGTTAGCTAGAAGGTGACAGGTAAAGTGAGGAAGGTAGGAAAGATAAAGGGCTGAAGAGGAAGGAATCTGATAGTAGAGGAGAGTGGACCATAGGAGAAAGGAAATGAAGGGGGGACCCGGGGGAGGTGATAAGCAGGTGAGAAGAGTTAAGAAGTCAAAGTGGGGAATAGAAGAAGAGGGAAGGCAGGAGGGAATTTTTTTTTTTTAAACCGGAAGAAACCGATATTTATGTCATCAGGTTGGAGGCTACCTAGAATGAGTTGTTGTTCCTTCACCCTGAAGGTGGACTCTGAAAACACCATTATTTAGGTGAGGCACTGGAGCCAATAAAAAGAAGTGGAAAGAAATCTGACCTAGTGAGGAAATTGAAAAAAGTGGTATAAACAGTAAAAAGCCATTGCTACAAATTTGGAATATGTGAATGTGATCTTGCAAACAATGAAACAGAACGGCACCAACACAATGCTACTGTGACAGTGCAAACTGCTCCCTAACCAAGAAAGTATTACCATAGAATTCCTCCTGCATGATACATCAAGGAACAGCTCCGCTAACCTATGTTTAGTGAATAAAATGGTATTGCTTCCTACCTCATCCAGTGCACCAGGATGCCTGCTTGAAGGTCTAGCTGGAGTACTAACACTGCCCAGCGGAGTGCTAGGTCGTGGCATTGGGTTGGACACTGATAATGAAGGAGCTGGAAGTCCGGCAATAAACACTTTTCCTACCTTTAAAAAGAAATAGAAACGCACACCTAAAACAATCACAATAATTTACAAACAGGTGTTCCATAAACTGAAAATTCAAACAGCATGAAACATGGTGAGGAAGACAAAATGTCTGCAATAAAGTGAATTAATTACAGGGGGCACATTAACATTGCCTTACAGAAAGAGCCCAAGCCCTGAAATATTTAAGAAGGGAAAACTACTCCAAACAAGTTTCACTGACTCTTAAATCTAATTCATTTGTCCGTTATGGGAAATAATAGTCAAGTTTATTGTCATATGCACAAGTACATATACAGGTGTCCCGCGCTTTTCGAACGTTCGCTTTACGAAAACTCACTGTTACGAAAGACCTACATTAGTTACCTGTTTTCGCTAACAGGAGGTGTCTTCACTGTCACGAAAAAAGGTAGCGCGCGAAAAAAGCAGCGCGCGCCCTGAGCAGCTGCTCTCCCCCGGATTCAGAACGGCATTCTCGCCGGCATTGCTTAAACACGTGCCTGTGAGCAGCCATTAGCAAGATGAGATCTAAGGTATCGGAAAAGCCTGGAAGTGCTCGTAAGGGTGTTACACTTAGCGTAAAACTAGACATAATTATGCGTTTCGATCATGGTGAACGAAGTAAGGACAAAGTGAGTTTGGCTTGTGGAAGTTGACGAAGATGATGTTGAAGAGGTTTTGGCATCTCATGACCAAGAACTGATAGATGAAGAGCTGATGCAATTTGAAGAGGAAAGGATAACAATCGAAACCGAATGCAGTAGCGAATGGACCGAAAGTGAAGTCGTCCGGGAACTGAACGTGAAGCAACTGCATGAGATTTTCGCTGCAATGATAAAGTACGACTTTAATTTTGAAAGGGTATGTCGGTTTATGGCATATTTGCAGGATGGTTTGAGTCCTTACAAAGAATATGATCTAAAAATGCGCGAGGCTAAACAGTCAAGCAAGCCTTCCACACCCGCCACAGCAGACAACGAACCGCGACCTTCGACATCAAGGCAGGCAGTCATAGGAGAAGATGACTTGCCTACCCTGATTGACAATGAGAGGACACCTCAGTGTCCCACCACCTCAACCCCCGGGCTGCGGACAGATACCGATCCGCGAAGAATGCAGCAGTAGCAAGGAGGCACCCAGCACATCTTTAAGAAAAAAAGCCGAAATAAACAAGCTAATTAATTAGGTGCCGCCCAGCACGTAAATGTCGGCCCAGATCAAAGGCGATTGCCGATTGCTTCGCCTCTAATCTGGGCCGACGTTTACGTGCTGGGCGGCACCTAATTAATTAGCTTGTTTATTTCGGCTTTTTTCTTAAAGACGTGCTGGGTGCGTCCTGGCCACCGCTGGACCGCTGCATTCTTCGCGGATCGATATCGGTTCGCTGCCCGCAAGGTGGGGACCACTGCACCACCCTAACCTCCGCCAACTCAGCCTAACACACCATCATCAGTGTGCTCGGTGCTGTCCCAATTCCGGTAAGTGATACGCCATTGTACATACATTATTTCTACGTTATATAGGCTGTGTATTTTTAGGTGTTATTTGGTATGATTTGGCTGCTTCATAGCTTAAAGGTTACTGGAGAGCGCTTGCGCCGTGTTTCTGCCGAAAGAGCTTGCATGAGATTTTCGCTACGGAGAACAGTGCGGCAATGATTGTGGAAAAGTATTTCTACTTTATATAGGCTATGTATTCATCATATCATTCCTGCTTTTACTATATGTTACTGTTAGTTTAGGTTTTATGTGTTATTTGGCATGATTTGGTAGGTTATTTTTGGCTCTGCGATTGCTCACAAATTTTTCCCATATAAATTAATGGTAATTGCTTCTTCGCTTTACGACATTCCGGCTTACGAACCATTTCATAGGAATGCTCTACCTTCGGATGACGGGGGAAACCTGCATACAAATAAAACCTTACTTACAGAGGCACATGTCCTCAGTACTAATGAGATCAAATCCAACCTTACCTACTCCTTCCCTGAAGGAGCCATGTATCTATTCTCAATTTGCTTTGTATTCTGTGTTGCTTGTTTATTATATTTGTTATGGTAACTAGTCACATTAGCAGGGGTGCGGTAAAGGCAAAAGGAATAAGTTACATATTCGAGCTTATTATGCGGCAGCTTGTAGCTTGGGACCAGCGGAGGTCGTATCTTTGCTGACCACTTAATATCATTCAATAATGCTTAATTGTATGCTTACTAATTGCTAATAAAGGATTGAAATAAGGAATTCAACTCGAGGAACAATTGGAAATGAGAGTGCGTCACACAAGTGTAACAACCTCGTGGCAGTTGCAGGCTAGCGACAATTGTTTTGATTTTGGATTAGTTTTTGCTCCGACATTCCTAAAACTCTCTTACTTAGTGTCAACCACAAATTTAGCAAAGGCGTTTACCATACTAAAAGCTTGTCTGTTACTTTAAGCTGTGAACAATAGTGGCCCCAGCAGTGATTTCTGTAGAACTTCACTTCTTGCATTCTGCCATTCCAAGCAGCTGCCTCTGACTTTTACCATGGAGACGGGCTGCTATTCTGACACTGATCTATTTTGTAGTACTACAGCGAAGGCTTTACAGAATTCTGCAGTAATGTCAGTTGCTTATAGCAGCTTTACCTGATCTCTTACTTCTTCCAAGGGTTCAGTGAAGTTGGTCGCTAAATGCTTCCCCAGTTTTTCCATGACCTTTCTTCATCAATATTAAGCTTGTGCATTCAACGTCAACAAGACCAAAGGGCTGATTGTGGATTTCAGGAAGGGTAAGATGAGGGAACACAAACCAATCCTCATAGAGGGATCAGAAGTGGAGAGCGTGAGCAATTTTAAGTTCCTGGGTGTCAAGATCTCTGAGGACCTAGCCTGGATACAAGATATTGATGCAGCTATCAAGAAGAGAAGATGGTGGATACATTATATTAGGAGTTTGAGGAGATTTGGTTTGACTACTAAAATGCTTGAATACTTCTACAAATGTACCACGGAGAGCATTCTGACTGGCTGCATCACTGTCTGGTATGGGGGTGGGGTGTGGGGTGAGGGGCAACTGTACAAGATCAAAATAAGTTGGAGAAACTTATAAAATTAGTCGGCTCTATCATAGGTACCAGCCTCCAGACTATCCAAGATATCTTCAAGGAGCAGTGCTTTAGGAAGGCAGCGTCCATCATTAAGGATCCCCACCATCCAGGACATGCCCTCTTTACCCTGTTACCATAGGAAAGGAGGTACAGAAGCCTGAAGGCCCACACTCAGCAATTCAGGAACAACTTCTTCCCCTCTGCCATTCGATTTCTAAATGGACATTGTACCAATTAACACTATCTCACTACATTTTTATTTTTGTTTTTTTTTGTTATTTTAACTTAACTCTTTAATAGACATATATATAAAGTAACTTTTTTTTCTTTATATTTATTTATCATGCATTTCATTGTACTGGGGTAACAAAGTTAATATATTTCACGACACATGCCGGTGATAGTAAATCTGATTCTAACTCAAGTGCCCCTGGGCATATTCCATCTGCCTTATTATGAGTATTATGTTAGCTATCCATCAGCCTAATTGTTTTCAACTTTCTGTTGTCACTGATTTTGCCTCTGGTGATCCCACTTTATCTGTATCAGCTTTTCAGTTTCCCACCAAGTTTGTTGCCTCCACTCTAACTGAGGGTACAGGAGGAGCCAGTTGTTTGTGGGGCTATCAATGGTGAGTTACTGGCCTAGCTACACTCTCTGCCGTTCAGACTCCTTTCAATAAGGGGAAAGCACAGAACTGAATCTGTACCACTGCTAAAATGCTGCATCATTGTGGAGATCCAATCCGGCCAACAGATTCACAGCTTGATATCAGAGGAAATAAATGTGAAAACCCCTTCAGAGGTTCATTTGCTCTGCAGTGCCAACAATTAATGAATTAAAGTTCAAAATTCAAGCCTTCCTTAAATATAAGTTGTACACTGTTTCTACAAGAAAGAATACAATTAGAACAAAAAAAGTCCATTGCAGAGCAAAGTGGCCATAGTGTTGCTAAACTAAGATGGGGATTAGGCTTGTGCAGGTTGGTTCGAGAAATGGTTAAAGGGAAGTAGCTGTTCTTGAACTTGGTGGTGTTGGACTTCAAGCTTGTGAACTTCCTGTCCGATAGTGGACGATGACATGGCGTACAATAGCGCCTCATGTAGATACTACATGAGGTGCTATCATAGACCATGTCATCGTCCACTATCGGATAGGAAGTTCAGTATACGACTTACATGAAAAACATAAATTAAGTAGGTAGGTTTGGTATGTAGGTATTAGTATGTTTGGTTTGGTATGTAGGTGCTATCATAGACCATGTCATCATCCACTATCGGATAGGAAGTTCAGTATACAACTTATATTTAATTTATGTTTTTGATGCAAGAGTCAATTCTTTCAGTGATTCTATGATGATTATTAATCTATTAAGGATGTATTGAGTATACCCACAAGAAAATGAATCTCAGGGTTGTATATGGTGACATACATGTACTTTGATAATAAATTTACTTTGAACTTAGGATGTTGTGTCTCCAATGCTATATGACTGTGATGCTGCTGCAAGCAAGTTTTTCATTGCAAATGTGCATGACAATAAAATCCACTTTGACTTTTACACGTATCAAGACTAATTGGCAAAAACCTGGACTAATAATCCAGAGACAAAAGTTCAAATCCCACCACAGCAGGCTTGGAATTTAATTTCAGCAAAGTTAAGTGCTTGAAATGAAAAGCTACTATTTTAATAGTGGCTACAAAAGTACTGAACTGCCCTAAAAAAAGTCCATCTAGTTCGCTAGCATCTTTTAAGGAAAGATATATCTATCCAAATTCTGAATAGGGACACAGCCATGTGATTGATATTTAACTATCTTGTAAAATGTCAATCAGTACAGAAGCAGAAAATGATGGACAATAAATACTGGGCTTGACTGTGTTACCCACAACCCATGACAAAATTTAAAAAATGCAACTGCAGCACCAAAGTACCTGATCAGTTGAAAAAGCGAGTGCTATTTATTTACTTATCGATGGATCGATTGAGATACAACATGGAAGAGTCCCTTCCAGCCCTTCGAGCCACGCTGCCCAGCAATCCTACAATTTAACCCTAGCCTCATCACGGGACAATTTACAATGACTAATTAACCTACCAACCAGTATGTCTCTTGAACTGTGGAAGGCAACTGGAGCTCCCAGAGGAAACGCAGTCATGGGGAGAACGTACAAACTCCTTACAGGCAGTGGTGGGAATTGAACCCAGATTGCCAGTACTGTAAAGCGCTGCATTAACCACTATGCTCCTGTGCCATGGAACATACTGAGGTCACTGCAGATGTTTTAAAAGCTCTAATCCTGCTTAGTATCTCAGGATTTACTCTCCCTACTACTAACAAGGCAAATATTTATTTCTTGCACAGATTTGACACAAAATATCACAAAAGATTGCATCCAAATTCAAACACCAATCTAAATTGCCATAAATACTTCAGAAAACGCCACGAGCATGCATTACCATGTAAAACCATTGCAAAAACATACCCGAATAACACCAGTGTACAGCACCAGATTGCCACTGCTTTCCAGGACTACCATCGTCTCAATACTCTGTTTATAACACAAAATGAAAGCAACATTAATACTTGCAGTTTGTTTAAGCCAATCTATATTTGTAAAAATATTCATGGCTACAAGTATCCAAACAAGTCAAGAATGGCATTACACTTCTCCACATAAACATAAACTTGAGATTGGGAACAAACAGCTTCAGGTACCACCTTAACACTTATTATCGACAGGAAGGCAAAGACGGACAAGTTATAGTCAGCATTGCTTTGTACATGCTAAATGATGCTCACAAATTTACTGCATTTTTTGTAGAGGTTGCCAAGAGATATAGTGAGGGCAGAATGGCAGACACTGTCTATAGGGACCGTAATAAATCTTTTGCCAAGGTCCTGCAAAGGATGGAAGGTTAGGTTACATGGGTTTCAGGGTCAGCTCGCTAATTGCACACAAAATTGACTTCGTGAACAATGTCAGAGGATGGTAATGGTGAGCTGTTCACAATGGTGACCTGGGACTGGAGGTATGCCGCAGGGACCAGCACTGCATTCACTGTTTGTGATCACAGACTTCCAGTGTCTGCAGTTTTATTTCACTGCTTTTTAGATGCTGACTATATTAGCTACTCTGTCAATGGACAAACAGACAGAAAATCTGAGACGGTCAGCGTAAAAAAAAAAAATAGGCTGCTGTATAAGTGCTCTCAGATTCCACAATAAATCAAGTCATTTCAACAACGTCAACAAAACAATTCATCTTGCCTATAACCACTTTCTAATTACATTTAATATTTACTGTGGTCACAAGCTTTGTTACTTATTTCATTTCAGGTAATGATGATTCTCAATATATAAATCCATTTTCTTTATTACGGAATCATCTCTTTTTTTGGCAAACTCTTCTCCACCAATTGTCTGATTGGTAAGGTGTCTGATTCTCTGCCAGAGGTGGTGTTAGATTGGGTGGGGGTCTGTAGTATCGTAGGTGAGATTCTTCTTCTTCACCTACCATGGTCCAGGGATTTTTGTTTGACAATGACAAGGTTATTTTTTTCATGGAGGTTTCATCACCATCCACAAATCATGTGCAGCATTAATAATTATTTATTTTTTAAATCGCTTTGTTCAATAAGCATGACAGTCCAAACCACAAGCAGCAAATAATGAAGCAAACAACAGTCTGCTGGAAGAATTTAGCGGGTCAGTGGCACACGTGGAGGTGGAGCAGTGGTTGATCTGTCAGGTCAAGACTCTGCATCATGACTGAGTGTACAGAGGGATGATAGCCAGAAAAAGAGAATGGAGGGGGGAATGAAACAGATGATTGTTAGAACCAAATGGGGGAGAGGGAGGGGGGAGGTTGATGGGCAGATCGGATCAGTGGAAAGAGGTAGATGGCAATGTACAGACAGAGGCTGGTAAGTGATAGGTGGAATCAAAATGAAGAATTAGGCAGACAGAGTCAAGTGGGAGAAGGAAAGGGGGCACTTTAGAGATGGAAGTTGGAAGTGGAACTGATAAGGGAGGATAACAGGCAGTTGGGAACCCAATGGAGGAAGATAATGAATCTAGGAAATGGGGGGTGGGGGGCAACGAAAAAGGTAAACAAAGGAAGAGAGGACTTGGGTGGACAAGAGGGAGTGAGAAAGGACCACACGAGGTTGAGTTACCCAGAATTTAAATGTGTAGTGTTCATTCTATTGGGTTGTAGGTCATCCAAGTAGAATATGAGATGATATTCTTTGTTGTTCATAAGACAGCTTTCACTTTCTAATGTGCCTCTATGGCACTTGATACTTAGATTAATAAAAGACTGTGCAGTTTTAAAACCATACAAGATTAAAGAAAGAAAACTCCTCTAGCCTAGTTAATAGCAGAGTTTCAACTTGTGAAACGTGCATCAGGATAAGTGCAGTGAGGAATTGCAACAGGAGCTCAACTCCCTCAGTACTCATTAATCAATGCATGAAGTTTACATGGTCTTTTGTGTGTGTCCCCCCTTGGTGCTCGAACTTCTATCCATACCCCTCGTGTAGGTGGTGTACACGATACTGAAGGGCATGTGACAGAAAATGAGTGAAAAGGAAATCAGTGGAGGAGAGGGATTCATGTGATTGCTCTGAAAATTGAATCCTCTTATGGCTTTTCTCTATGCAATAAGACTATTAGATCAATAGATAGTAGGAAGTCCTGTTGCAGGTCACACTTGGGAGTATTGTGCGCAGTCCTAGTTGCCCCATATAGGAAAGGTATAGAGTCTGTGGAAAGAATGCAGGTTTACCAGGATGCTGCCTGGATTATAAGGAAAGACTACAAGCTATAAGGAAAGACCACAAGCTATAAGGAAAAATTGGGCAAACTTGGGTTGTTCTCTTCAGAGCTTTGGAAGCTGAGGGAAGACCTGATGGAGGTTTTTAAAATTATGAGAGCATAGATAGGGTAAATAGTCAGAATCTATTCCCCATGGTAGAAATGTCAAAAACCAGAGAACATGCTTTTCAGGGTGGGGGGGTGGGGAGAGAGTTTAAGGGCACCATGAGGGGCATAATTTCATTCACGGAGTGTGGTAGGTGCCTGGAATAAGTTACAAGTTAAAAAAAACCTCTTATTAACAGATACATGAACATATAGGCAATGGAGGGATATGGATGATGCATAGGAAGAGGACATTTAGTATAAAGTGGCATCAAGATTATGGGCAAATGGCCTGTCTAATTCTGTCCTGTTCTATGATGTTATATGTAAGAGCAGTATTGGGCCATTCAGCTCATCGAGTCTGCTCTGCCATTCAATCATGGCTGATCTTTTCTCCCCACCCTCACCCTCTGGAAGAAGAAACTCCTCCACATCTCAGTTCTAAGCGTACACCCCTTTATTTTGAGGCTCTGCCCTCAGATCCTAGATTCCCTTATTAATGAAAGCATCCTCCCCACATCTACACTGTTAGGCCTTATCGGTATCTGGTATGCTTAAACGAGCTCCCCTCTTATCCTTCTGAACTTCATCGAGTATAGGCCCAGAAACATCAAATGCTCCTCTTATGTTAAATCTTTCATTCCTCGGATCATCTTGATGAACCTCCTCCGGATCCTCTCAAGGATAGGAACATCCATCGTCAGATAAATATCATTCCAAAATGGTTACATTTCAATTCTTATGCATACTCCATACTACAGTGCACAGGGAAAAGATACAAAATAGTTGGAGAGAGATTCCAACTATTCTGGATGGATGACTCAGTCATAAACAAAATTCCTGTAAATGGTGGGGATTGTAACACTAATCCCTTTCAAAGGAACATCTGGAGAAAATGTTGTCAATGGAACTATGATTACCCATCACATCTGTAATAATGTTGTATACGTTGCACATTCTGTATGGAATGCAGCAAGGTTTAATTTGCAGCTCACCTCCAGAGGGGCAGCGTCCTTTGCTTGTATGACAGTCACAGTTCCAAAAATCAACTGAGTCATATCATTGCTCTCTTCAAATTTCACACACCTATTGAGGATTTAAGCAGATGCATCAGTCTAAAGGTTGCCAGGCAACCAACGTTTCCAAATAGTGAACAAGCAATCAGGGGCCTGGCCCAGTGTTTTAAGTGGGAAAGCAATACAGCAAACATAAAAATTGAAACCATACGATATTTAAATTACATCAAATTTTCAGTTAGAATGTGTGACCCAAGGAAGAATCATGGATGCGCAAGTAGATCCCCTTCAACAAGCTTCTTCCATTGATACTTTTTGGTTGTTTCACTCAACAATTCTGCACATCAGTCGTAACAGTCACTGAAGAGAAAGTCACCCACTGGATATTATGCACTTACATGGTTGTTGAATAAATACACCAATAATATTCATTTTAAGATTCGATAAAGATATAAATTAAGTCATAATCATGCAGTAACTGAAGTACAGTGAACATCGTCATTTATCCAAATCCCAAAATTAAATTATACAAAACATATGCTAACTGCTCAATTATGGCTTTATAAAAAAATGTGAATATTCAGCAAACCTAACAGTATTTTATTTAGCCCACTGCTCTAATCTCTCTACACCCATGACTGTGTGGCTAGGCACGGCACAAGTGTCAGGTATAAATTTGCTGATGACACAATTATTGTGGGCAGAATTTCAGAAGGCAGACAGGAATGAGGTAGATCAGCCGGTTGAGTGGTGTTGCAGCACGACCTTGCACTCAATATCAGCAAGTCCAAAGAATTGACTGTGGACTTCAGAAAGGGTAAGATGAGGGAACACACATCCCCTCATCGAGGGATCAGAAGTGGAAACAACTTCAAGTTCCTGGGTGTCAACATCTCTGAGGATCTATCCTGGGCCCAACATGTTGATGCAGTTACAAGGTGGCAGGACTGTGGCTGTATTTCATCAGGAGTTTGAGGAGATCTGGTATGCCACCAAAGACACTCGCAAATTTCTACAGATGTACCGCGGAGGGCATTCTAACTGGTTGCATTGCTGTCTGATACGGGAGGGTTGCACTGGATTGAAATAAGCTACAGAAAATTGTAAACTCAGTCAGCTCCATCATGGGCACTGGGCTCCCAAGCATCCAGGACATCTTCAAGAAGCGATGCCTCAAAAAGACGGCATTCATCATTAAGGACCCCCACCACCCAAGACATGCCTTCCTCTCATTGGTACCATCAGGGAGGAGGTACAGGAGCCTGAAGGCACACATTCAACAATTCAGGAAAAGCTTCTTCCTCTCTGCCATAATATTTCTGAATGGACATTGAACCCATGAATCCTACCTCCTACCCTTTTTTAAAACCTCTTTTTGCAGTATTTAGTGAATTTAACTTCTTTAATATATAATTCTTGCTGTAATTTACAGTTTTTATTATGTATTGCATTGCACTGCTACCGCATAACAACAAATTTCATGACATGGGTATGCCAGTGATACGAAACCTGATTCTGATTCAGTTCTGTGGAGAGACAGAAAAAGTAATATTTCAGTTCAATGACCTTTCATCACAACTAATGAGAGGTCATCAACCTGGAAAAGCAATTCTGCTCCTCTCCTCACAGATGGCTCCCTGAACTGTCGAATATTACAAGCATATCCTGCTTGATTTGAGATTTTCAGTACTTTACTTCAAGGTTGTTCTTTCATATAAATTACTTCTTTAATCATCCAGGAGATTAACCAGAATACCAAGGTCTTGTCATTTTGACCAGTATATCAGTGAATAAACTCACCGTAGCTGATGGCGAGACTCCACCAAGTAACACAAGAATTTCTGACCGCAGAGATCACTGGTAATAAATACTTTTGTGGCCTGAGAATTCTTTTCCCTGTGAAGGCAGAAATAAACACTTAAATATCATGTAAGGCATTACCTGGTGTTGTTATTGAGGTTACTGCTTTACATTCCATTGAAAATTTCACCCAAAAACCTTCATCACAAATTACTTTACAAACATGGTTAAATATCAATACAAGACTATTTAACCAAGGCAGGAAAACAGAAACAAAAGAAATACTGCAGATGCAACACACATAAGATGCTGGAGGAACTCAGCAAGTCAGGCAGAATCTATGGAAGTGAATAAAACAGTTAACGTTTAGGTCTAAGACCCCCCATCAGAACTTGGCCAGAAATATCAACTATTTATTCTTCTCCATAGAAGCTGCCTGATTTGCTGAGTTACTCCAGGTGTGTGTGTGTGTGCGCGCCTGTGTGTGCGCGTGTGCGTGCGTGTGCGTGTGTGTGCGTGTGCGTGCGCGTGCATGCGCGTGCGTGTCTGTTTTTTTGCAGGAAAATGGAATTCAGAAAAATGGACATAACCTGAATGAATGACAAAATGTATTTGCATGTCAAATTTTATTATTAAAGTAGGTCCAGTCCATGCCTTGTAGACTTAATTTATTAAACTATTATTAATTTTTCGCCTTGATTTATACAATACACATTTTCTGTCTGAAGCAGTGTATCATGTTATCCCCTTTCTTTCAATTTTCTCTCCTCTCTCTCTCGAGGCTCTTAATAATACCATAAGCTTTGTACCACCTCTCTAAATTACTTGTCAAGCTTGTGCACAATTTTTCAGACACCACAAGGTTCGACAGTGGAGCCAATGTGTCTTTCCCCCAACCTTGATACATGTGCTTGGGCAAAGAAACTTGAGAAAAATTTGGGAGCACTCAAGCCTACTTATCCATCACCACGCCCAAAGTCATCAAAGGTAATGTTCAAGCTGTGTTCAGGCATGAATTAGCCTCAAATAACCAACAGCTCATCAAATAAATGTGGTTAGATTTAATTTATGTGTTGCTGATTTGACTCCAGAATCAGATCCTTAATATTTGCTCCAGGTGGGAGGATTACCTTTCAGTACTATGGTTGTGATTAACATTACACCACTTTCACAGAGGTGCCTTTAATTTACTTTCAACTATTCACACCAAAAATAAACATATACCACCAGCCACACATGGAAGTAAAGCAACACTGACATCTTCCTAGACCAATAGTTTCTTCCAATATTTCAAGATTGAAAAGGCAGGAAAATAGATTGACCTCAACATCAGATGTGATCAAATGGAACGGAGGTACAGAGGCAAAGTAAGTAGTCCTGCTGCTTCACAGCTCCCACGGAGCAGGCTGGATCACACCCTGTGATGCAGTCTCTGTGGAGTTTACGTGCTCTTCTCATGATTGGGTGGTTTTCCCTCTGGTTCTTCAGTTTCTTCCCACATTCCAAGAACCTGTTGGTTAGCGTGTTAAACGGTTCCTATCAAATATCCATAGTGTAGGCAAGTGGAAGGCAGGCAGGGAGGGGAATGGCTTGGAGAATTCATCAGCATGCATGCCAACAACTAAGTTGGGGAATGGAGTTAAAGGGATTCTGATGGGAGCCAGCCAGAATGGACTCGATGGGCCAAATGGTCTTCTTTGCTGTTGTAAGGTAATAAGAGAAGTGAATATAAGAGAACGTGAGGTGATTTTCACCCCTGCAGAGACCAACATAATCCCACTCGGCACCGATCTCAAATCAAAAGCAGGACTTGCTGGCTTACAGTAGCATTCCAAAAAAAAAATCAATGCTACTGAGCATTTCAAAAATGGTTTCATCAGTGAAATGTTTTTATCATGTCTGCAGAGAAAATTAAAGGACTGATGAAAGGTTGAGAGTCAGAACTGATGGGATTCAGAACTAAAACATCAAATGAAGTCTAAATAACCTACAAACCCCAGAACATGCTTGAGATATATTAACATAATGCATCCACATCAATTTTACCATTTTCATGGAAACAACCATATCTTCTTTTGCTATTTGGATCATCTATCAAAGCAGCACATGAAGAAACTCCTTTCTTTCATTTGCACTATAATGCTAATTAGGTTCTCCAACATGTGACAGTCAGATTTTTAACAGGAGAAAATCAATTAAAAGCATGCTTCTTCCCACTCTCTGTTCTGACTTGGCATAATTCAGTCAGAAACTCATTTCAGGATGCAGCAATGTTTTATAACTGAATTACAAATGTGTGCTTCAGTTTTTTAAGCATTAATACAAAATATCCACCTCTTTTCTGATATTGAGCTAAAATTCATTAATGAAGATTCAAAACATTACGAAAGCTATGTTTTTGGCTCATTGATATAACAAATTCCACATAAATAACTCACCAAATATGTTACAGAGGAACAAGAAAACTACTTAAAAACAACAAAAGAGGAGGCACGCACTCTGATGACTTAAATGTACCTACTTAAGGAACTTAAGGTACTGAGGAACTTGCATGTTCCTCAGAGTAACCCCAGAACAACATCTATGAGACAACAGCAACACACTGACAATGCTGGAGGAACTCAGCAGGCCAGGCAGCATCTATGCCGAAACATCGACTATACTTTTTTCCATTGATACTGCCTGGCCTGCTAAATTCCTCCAGCACTTTGTGTGTATTGCTCAGATTTCCAGCATCTGCAGATTTTCTCTCGTGTTCTATGAGATAATAGTCTTTAATGTGTACAAATGATTAGTGGTAAACACAAGAAAATCTGCAGATGGTGAAAATCCAGAGCAAAATGCTGGAGGAACTCAGCAGGTCAGGCAGCATCAAAGGTTAATGAATAAACAGTCTTTTCTTTTTAAATCTTTTTATTAAATAAGTATACAAAAGGTAAACCATATAAGCACTAATACACTGTTAGAAATTACAGGAGATATTAATACCGAAAAAAATTGATACAAACAGTGCAATTTAAACATGAAATAATAAGGTAAAATAATAGTATACTAATTTTATATATATATATATCAATAGAGAAAAGGAAAAAAAAAACCCAAAAAAAACCTACCATGCAACTAAACTAAAAGCAAAGCAAAGCAATGGGCTAACTTGGAAACAGGTAGAGCTAAAAAACTTAAAATCACGTCCTCAAACCCGACCTCCATTAAAAACAGTTAAAAAAAGCAAGAAGGGAATATAAATATGAAACAAAAGAGAAAAAAAAATTACATTAAATGAAAATATTGAATAAAAGATCTCCAGGTCTGTTCAAACTTAAATGAGGAATCATAAAGATTTCTTTTAATTTTCTCCAAATTTAAGCATAATATCGTCTGGGAGAACCAAAAAAAGGTAGTTGGAGCATTAGGCTCTTTCCAATGTTGTAAGATACATCTTTTCGCCATTAAAGTAAGAAATACAATCATTCTACGGGCTGAAGGGGAAAGATTACTGGAAATTTTAGGTAATCCAAAGATAGCAGTAATAGGATGAGGAGAGATATCTCTATTCAATACCTTTGAGATAATATTAAAAATGTGTCTCCAAAAAGTTTCCAGAGTAGGACAAGACCAAAACATATGAGTTAAGGAAGCTATCTGCCCCAGACATCTATCACAAAAAGGACTAATATGAGAATAAAAACGAGCTAATTTATCTTTGGACATATGTGCTCTATGAACAACTTTAAATTGAATTAGGGAATGTTTAGCACAGATAGAGGAAGTATTGACTAATTGTAAAATCTGCCCCCAGTCATCCACGGAAATAATAGAACCCAATTCTTGTTCCTAATCTGACCTAATCTTATCAAATGGAGCTTTCCTAAGTTTCATAATAATATTATAAATAATAGCCGATGCACCTTTCTGACATGGATTAAGATTAATTATAGTATCTAAAATATTTGTAGGAGGAAGCATTGGAAAGGAAGAAAGTATAGTACTTAGGAAATTTCTAACTTGAAGCTATCTAAAAAAATGTATTCTTGGTAAATTATATTTATTAGATAATTGTTCAAAAGACATAAGGGAACCATCTAAAAATAAATCCAAAAACCGTGAAATACCCTTAGTCTTCCAAATTTGAAACGCACGATCCGTGAAAGAGGGAGGAAAAAATATGTTACCTAAAATAGGGATCGCTAGCCCAAATTGGTTAAGATCGAAAAATTTTCTGCATTGAAACCAAATACGTAAGGTATATTTCACTATCGGATTAGAAACCAGTTTGAGGCGTGTCAAATCGAAAGGAAGAGAGGAACCTAAAATAGAGCCAAGTGCATAGCCCTGAGCAGAATGTAAGTCCAATACTACCCATTTAGGGATGGATAGTGTAACTTGGTCAGGTAACCAAAATTTCATATGTCGAATATTAATTGCCCAAGAATCTAAAGTTAGGTAATGCTAAACCTCCATCTCTCTTAGCTTTCTGTAAATGTATTTTACCCAGTCTCGGGTTTTTATTTTGCCAAATAAATGAAGAAATTTTAGAGTCAACTTTATCAAAAAAAGATTTTGGAACAAAAATCGGTAATGCCTGAAATATATATAAAAATTTTGGCAGAATAAACATCTTAACTGCATTAATACAACCAATCAAAGTTAAATATAATGGAAACCATTTAGATGAAAGTTTAATCCCAAGATATGAGAAATAATTATTAATCAATTTAAACGGAAAGCTATGATACAAGGGAAGTTGTTTATTAATCGGAAAAAGTTCACTCTTACTAAGATTTAATTTATAACCTGAAAAAAGACTGAATTGTGCTAATAAATCTAAAGCAGCAGGGATAGATTTTTGAGGATTAGAAATATATAAAAGTAAGTCATCAGCACAGAGTGATATTTTATGGGACTTTAAGCCCCGAGTTATCCCAATAATATTTGAAGATTCTCGAATGGCAATTGCAAGAGGTTCTAATGCAATATCAAATAATAAAGGACTAAGAGGACAACCTTGTCGAGTACCTCGAAAGAGAGGAAAAAAAGGTGAGCTTAAAGAGTTAGTATGGACCGAGGCCATAGGAGAATGATATAACAGTTTGATCCAAGATATAAATTTCGAGCTAAAATTAAACATTTCAAGCACCTTAAATAAGTAAGGCCATTCTACTCTATGAAAGGCTTTTTCAGCATCTAAAGAGATAACACACTCAGGAACATTTTGTGAGGGGGAATAAACAATATTTAACAGCGTGCGAATGTTATAGAAAGAGTAACAACCTTTAATAAAACCCGTTTGGTCTTCCGAAATAATAAAAGGGAGAACTTTTTCTAATCTGTTTGCTAATAATTTAGAAAAAATTTTAGAATCAACATTTAATAAAGATATTGGTCTATAAGATGCACATTGAGCAGAATCTTTATCCTTCTTTAATATTAGAGAGATTGACGCTCTATAGAAGGATTCGGGAAGTTTACCAAGTTTTAATGAAGCCTCGAAAACCCTACCGAACCAAGGGATTAATGAAGGTGCAAAAAACCTATAAAATTCCACGGTAAACCCATCAGGGCCAGGAGCTTTCCCCAGGTTCATAGAGGAAATAACATTCTTAATCTCATCAGTGGTAATGGGAGTATCTAGCATAGAAGACATATCCTGTGAAATCTCAGGGAAATCTAGGTTATCTAAAAAGTCATTCATATATTTAGAGTCTCGTAAAGACTCAGATTGATATAAGGAAGAATAAAAATCAAAGGAGGTTTGATTAATCTCCGCATGACCAAATATCAATCGATCATTTCGATTATAAATCTGATTAATTTGAGATTTAGAATAATTACACTTCAATTGGTTAGCCAACAATTTGCCAACTTTGTCACTGTGTACATAAAATTCACTTCTTGTTTTCTTTAATTGGTTTACAATCGAAGACAAAAGTAATAAACTATGTTCCATTTGAAGTTCAGTTCTTTGTTTATACAACTCCTCAGAGGGAGCTGTAACATATTTCTTATCAATTTCCTTAATCTTGTCCACAATTACCAACTCCTTCTGCTTCAACTTCTTCCTCAAAGCAGCAGAATACGAGATAACCTGACCACGAATATAAGCTTTAAAAGTATCCCAAAGAATGTTCACAGAAATATCCTCTGTATAGTTGAATGTAAAAAAAAAGATCAATCTGTTCATTCATAAAGTTAACAAAATCCGAGTCCTGAAGCAACAACGAATTAAAACGCCATTGTCTATTATTTTGTGCGTTGACCTGAATTTTAATAGAAAGCTTAAGTGGAGCATGATCCGAAATGGTTATAGAGTCGTAATCACATTTAATCACTGAAGAGATAAGCCGAGAGTCAATAAAGAAGTAATCAATTCTTGAATAGGAATGGTGAACATGTGAAAAAAAAGAAAAATCTTTTTCCTGAGGATGCAAAAAACGCCAGATGTCCGTCGACCCAGAATCAGAGAGGAATGAGTTAATCAAAGTTGCAGATTTATTGGGTAAAATCCGTAAAGGAGCCGAACGGTCCAAAACTGGGGATAAGCAAGTACTAAGATCTCCACTCCAGATCAATGAAAACTCATTCAAATTCGGGAACCGATTAAATAATGATTTATAAAATTCCGGACAGTCCATATTGGATGCATAAACATTGACTAAAACCCTAAAGTCAACCCGCAAAAAAAAGGATTGACAATAGGTTCGACCCACGAACCCGGAAAGGGAGCAGAACAAACCAGAGATAACAGGAAGGAGAACGCAATCAATACTTCAGTAATGTAAGTAGCCCAAGAAGAAAAAAACTAAAACATGAAGCCCCTCCCACCACCCCCCACCCCATGACCCCAAGGCTAAATCTAAAGCAGACCCGCCAGAAAGAAGCAAGCACTAAAACTACCCCCATGACTTCCGATAGATGCTCACTAAAAAAAGTGTAAATATAAAAAAGATCAGCTAGTTATAAAACAGTAGAAGAATAAAAAAAGGTAAATCAATTAAGACAAGCACAATGTAAAACAGAGAAAAAGCCTGAAAATATAAAGAAAACCGTAACAGACCACAGACCCTATGATTAACCAAAAAAAAAGAAACGAAATTATTAATATAAACTAGTTAGGAAAACCTACAAAAAAAAGTATATTTAAAGACTACGAAATTTAAGGCCTCAGAGGAAATACGCAAAATGTTACTAAGGGAATAACCACCCATAATCCCCAGGGAAAAAGAAAGGAATGACGCAGTTAGGAAGAAAGTTTGGCAACCATATTAATTAATCAAAAATAAACTTTTCTGCCCATATAAAACAAACAAAAATTAAACCTGACAGATTCACAACCTCCAATCAAACAGAGATAGTTAAAAATTACGATTAAGATGTCGAAGGTGAAAATTGATCCAGATAACTCTGGGCATCCGATGGAGATTCCAAAAAACGGGAAGCTCCGTCAGGCGTGCGGATCCTTAAATGCGCTGGGTAAAGCAGCGCTGGTTTTAAATCCATCTTGTAGAGTTCCGACATCACAGATCTGTAACGAACCCGTTGATCCCGAATCTGTTTGCTGAAGTCTTCCACGAACTGGAACTGAAGATCCAAAAAATCAATGTAACCTTTAGATCGAACAAATCGAAGCAGTTTCTCCTTGTCTTGAAAGTAATGAAAACGTAAAATGACATGCCGAGGTTTATCTGACTTAGACAAATATGATGGAACTCTGTGAGCCCAATCCAATAATGGTGGTTGGTCAGGAAATACGGTAGGAAATGCATCTTTTAAAAGTTGAGAGAAAAACTTTATAGGGTTGTCAGATTCAGCAGCTTCACGAACCCCAATAATTCGAATATTCTGCCGTCGCATTCTGGATTCTAAGTCAGAGTTTTTAAAAGTCAGCAAGTCAAGTTTTTTCTTCATTGTAGTAATTGTTTCTTCAATTTTCTCCATCTTGAGTTCATTTTGTTGCGTGGATTTTTGAAGATTAGATATAGCTGACTGATGGTCCGTGATAGATGTTTGCATTTTATCGATTGAATCAGCAATTTTCTGGAAATTAATTGAAATTTCTACACGAATCAGCTCCTTTATAGAGGTTGAAATTTCCCTTTGAATCAGATCCGATATAGCTTTCAGAGTCAAAGGTGGTTCAGTCGGAGGGGGATCGGTACCTTTCGGTCTAACCGGAGGTTTGCCGTCCTTCCCATTTTTTCCGTTCTTAGACATAGCAGACCTTAAAAACATCCAAATATCAAAAAGCCCAATTTATTTCAGATTATTGTAAAAGTCGATGCCTTAATGGTTAGTTAAATATAGCTGATCATAGGGATAAAAACTCAGAGGTAATGGAGCGAGTCAAGAACACGACTTCACTCCATGAGCTCTACCGGAAGTCCATCAAAACAGTCAACATTTCAGGGCAAGATCTATCATCAGGACTGAAAAGGAAGGGGGATAATGTCAGAATAAGAAGGTGAGGGGAGGGGAAGGAGGACAAGGTAGAAGGTGATAGGTGAAGCCAGGTAGGTGGAGGTGGGTAAAGTGCAAGAAGCTGGGAAGTGATGGGAGGAAAAGGCAAAGTACTGGGGAAAAAGGAATCTGATAAGAGAGGAGAGTGGATCATGGGACAAAGAGAACGAGGAGGGACGCGAGGGGGAAGGTGAGGAGAAGAAGTAAGAGGCCAGAGCAGAGAACTGAAGGGGGAGGGGGAGAAAGAAATCATCAGAAGAAATCGATATTCATGCCATCAGGTTGGAGGCTACCTAGACAGAATGAGGTATTGCTCCTCCATCATGAGAGTGGCAAAAGAAGAGGCCATGGGAAGGGGGATAGGAATTTAAATAGTTGGCTACCATAAAATTCAGCTTTTCATCAATGGGGTAGAGAGGCGCGACAAAGCGTTCCCACAATCTATGTTGGGTCTCACCAATATAGAAGAGGCTACATTGGAAGCACCAGATACAGTAGACAACCCCAAAGATTTCACAGGTAAAGCGTTAGCTCACCTGGTTTGGGGCCCTGAATGGAGGTGAGGAAGGAGGTGAATGAACAGGTGTAGCACTTGGGCCACTCGCAGGGATAAGTGCCGGGAAGGAAATTAATGAAGAGGGATGAATGACAAGGGAATTGAGGAGGCGGCAATCCCTGCAGAAAGCAGAGAGTGCGGGGGGGGGGGGTACGCGACAAGCTTGATGGTATGGTCTTTTAGATGCAGAGGCTTATGGTGTGGTAGTATAGGACAAGAGGAAACCTATCCTGGTTAAGGAGGCAATAAGATGGGGTGAGCGTAGACATCTGGGAAACTTAGGAGATGCTGGTGAGGGTAGCAGTTATGGTGGAGGAAGGGAAACCCCATTCTTTGAAGGAGGAAGACATCTCTGAAGGCCTGAATAGGAAAGACTCATCTTTGGAACAGGCATGATGGAGACAAAGGAAATAGTATTTTTACAGGGTGGGAAGACAAATCGATAAGATAGCTGTGGGAATCAGTAGGTTTTTTTTTACCACTAGACAGTTTGTCTCCAGAGATGGAGACAGAGGGATCAAGAAAGGGAAGAGAGGTGTCAGAAATGGACCGAGTGAATTTAAGGGCAGGGTGGAAGTTGGAGGCAAAGTTGATGAAATCGACAAGCTCAGCACGGATGCAGAAGCAACACCAATGCAGTTATCAGTGTAGCACAAAAAGTTCTGAAGAGCAATACCAGTGAAATCTTGGAACATGGACTGTTGCACATTACAAATGAAAATAGAGGCTTAGCTGGCACCCATATGAATGCTCATGTCTCCACCTTGAGTTTGAAGGAAGTGGGAGGAGCCGAAAGAGAAATGGTTGAGGATGCAGACCAGTTCTGCCAGATGGAGGAGGGTGGTGGTGGAGAGCAACTGCTTAGGGCTGCTGTTGAGAGAGAAGCGAATGAGTTTGCTGAATGTCTATGAGGTCGCTTTTTAGAGCAGCTTGTCGTTGAGCCTACTAGGGGATCAGCTATACTGGATTGGGTATTATGTAATGAACCAGAGGTGATCAGGGAACTTAAGGTAGAAGAACCCTTAGGAGGCAGTGATCACAATATGATTGAGTTCAACTTGAAACTTGACAGGGAGAAAGTAAAGTCTGATGTAGCAGTATTTTGGTGGAGTAAAGGAAATTACAGTGGCATAAGAGAGGAGTTGGCCAACATAAATTGGAAGGAGCTGCTGGCAGGGATGACAGCAGGGCAGCAATGGTGAGAGTTTCTGGAGGGGGGGGTGGGGGAAGGAAGGTGCAGGATAGATGTATTCCAAAAACAAAAAAAAATTCAAATGGCAAAATAGTACAACCATAGCTGACAAGGGCAGTCAAAGCTAATGTAAAAGCAAAAGAAAGGGCATACAACAAAGCAAAAATTAGTGGTAAGACAGAGGATTGGAAAGCTTTTAAAAACCTACAGAGAGAAACTATAAAAATCATTAGGAGGGAAAAGATGAAATATGAAAGCAAGCTAGCAAACAATTTCAAAGTTGATAGTAAAAGCTTTTTCAAGTATGTAAAAAATAAGAGAGATGAGAGTGGATATAGGACCAGTAGAAAATGACCAGATGAACTGCTCCCTAGGGTTCTGAAAGAGGTAGCAGTAGAGATTTTGGAGGTATTAGCAATGATCTTTCATAAATCATTGGAGTCTGGCATGGTGTCAGAGGACTGGAAAATTACAAATGTCACTCCACCCTTTAAGAAAAGAGAAAGACAGCAGAAAGGAAATTATAGACCAGTTAGCCCGACCCCAGTGGTTGGGAAGATGTTGGAGTCAATTGTTAAGGATGAGGTTATGGAGTACTTGGTGACACAAGACAAGCTAGGACAAAGTCAGCATGGATTCCTTAAGGGAAAGTCATGCCTGACGAATTTATCTGAATTCTTTCAGATTAAAAGTAGGATAGATAAAGGGGATGCAATGGATGTTGTATATTTGGACTTTCAGAAGGCCTTTGATAACGTGCAACACATGAAGCTGCTTATCAGGTTAAGAGCCCATGGTAGTACAGGAAAGTTACTGGCATAGTTCGAACATTAGGTGATTGGTAGGAGGCAGCAAGTGGGAACAAAAGGATCCTTTTCCGGTTGGCTGCTAGTGACTAGTGGTATTCCACAGGGGTCGGTGTTGGGACTGCTTCTTTTTATGCTGTATATCAATGATTTAGATGATGGATTAGATGGCCTCATTGCTAAGATTACAGCTAATTCAAAGATTGATGGAAGGGCAGGTAGTGTTGAGGAAACAGGCAGGCTGCAGAATGAGGTAGAGAAATTAGGAGAATGAGCAAGGAAGTGGCAAATGAAATTAACAGTATTGGAAAATGCATGGTCATGCACTTTGGTAGAAGAAATAAATATGCAGACTATTTTCTAAATGGAGAGAAAATCCAAAAATATGAGAAGCAAAGGGACTTGGGAGTCTTTGTACAGAACACCCTAAAGCTGCCGCTGCTACTGTGCGATCAAGAATCTCCGGAGGGGAAGGCCCCAAATCCTCGGCTTTGCCTATTGCCTGTTGCCAGGGCCGGGTTGAAGCGCTCAGCAGAGATGATGCTCGGTGTCGGAGGGCTGGTCGGAGGCTGCTCGAAGTTTTTGGACGGACTCAAGAGTCAGCTGTGGTCGGAAGCTCATGGCAGGGAGAGTTTTTCTTCCTTCTACTGTCTGCGTGAGATGATGGGACTTTCCAGAGACTTCGAGACTTCTTTTTTACCGTGCCCATGGTCTGTTCTTTATCAAATTACGGTATTGCTTTGCATTGTTCTAACTATATGTTATAATTATGTGGTTTTTGTCAGTTTTTCAGTCTTGGTTTGTCTTGTGTTTCTGTGATATCATTCTGGAGGAACATTGTATCATTTCTTAATGCATGCATTACTAAATGATAATAAAAGAGGACTGCATGTCCTCATAATCTAATCTAATCTAAAGGTTAATTTGCAGGTAGCGTCAATAGTGAGGAAGGCAAATGCAATGTTAGCATTCATTTCAAATGGTCTAGAATAAAACAGTAGGGATGTTATGCCGAGGCTTTATGAGGCACTGGTCAGACCTCACCTAGACTACTGTGAACAGTTTTGGGCTCCTGATATAAGAATAGATGCGCTGGCATTGAACAGTTCAGAGAAGGTTCACAAGGATGATTTGGGAATGAAAGGGTTATCTTACGAGGTACTTTTGATAGCTCTATGTCTATACTCGCTGGAATTTAAAGGATGAGGAGGGATCTCACTGATATCTTTCCAATGTTGAAAGGCCTAGACAGAGTAGATGTGGAATGGATGTTTCCCATGACTGGGGAGTCTGGAACAAGGGGCACAACCTCAGGACAGAGGGTCGTCCATTTAAAACAGAGATGGGGAGAAATTTCTTTAGACAGAAGGAGGTGAATTAGTGGTATTTATTACCACTGGCAGCTGTGGAGGCCAGGTCATTGTGTGCATTTACGGCAGAGCTCGATAGGTTCTTGATTGGACATGGCATCAAAGGTTAAGGGGAGAAGGCTGGGGAGTGGGGCTAAGGGAGGGGAAAAAAGCCATAATTGAATGGTGGAGCAGACTCGTTGGGCCAAATAGCCTAATTCTATTTCTATGTCTTATGGCTTTAAGGCCTTGATTGGGGATAAAAGTGTACATGGACTGGAAATAAATGGTGAAAATGAGGCAATCATAGCCAGGGAATTGAAAGTTGTTGAGGAGATTGAGAGCATGTGAAGTGGGAAGGGACTGAGACAAGGGGGATAAAGTGGAATCGAAGTTTGCGGACATGAGTTCATGGGGACGGGAGCAGGCAGAAGCAATGGACTACCCAGTCAGGTCTGTGGATCTTAGGTAGGAGGTAGAAGTAAGCAGTGTGGGTTAAAGGGACTATGAGGTTGGCGGCAGCGGATTGGAGATCTTCAAAGTTGCTGTAGTTGGTGATGTTGCAGGAGACAATGGCCTGATGGTCTTGAGTGGAGTCCTTTTCAACTGATAAGTAAGAGGAGTTGTTAGAGCTTCCCAGCTGCGGTCAGCAAGGTAGAGGACAGTCCACCCCACTGTAACAGCACCCACTTAGCCTACGAGTCTCTTGGTTAGGTTGGCACTGATGCAGACAATGGAGGGCAGTGTATTCAGAGAGGGTAAGGTTTGAAGAGCAGAGAGGAATGCTGAAGTTGAGCTGATTGATGTTTCGTTGGCAATTAGAGATGAAAAGATCCAGGGCAGGCAGAAACAGTGAGCCTGCCTGGCCCATCGGCTTCGTGGATCTTAGCTAGAAGGTAGAATTGAGCAGTGCGGGGTAAAGGAACCATGAGGTTGGTGGCAGTAGGTTGGAGATCTCCAGAGAAGAGAGAAATGCTGAAGTGAACTTGGTTGACGTCTCGTTGGCTATTAGAGATAAAAAGATCCAGAGTGGGGGGTCCCAGAAGAGGAGGAGAGTTGGAGACGGGAGAAAGGAATATCAGTGTAGGGTTAGAACCACAGAACACTACAGTACAGAAAACAAGCCATTCAGCCCTTCTAGTCTGTGCCGAAACTTTATTCCGCTAGTCCCATTGACCTGCACCCAGTCCCTAACCCTCCAGACCGCTTCCATCCATGTATCTATCCAATTTATTCTTAAAACTTAAGAGTGAGCTGGCATTTACCACGTCAGATGGCAGCTCGTTCCACGCTCCCACCACTCTCTGAGTGAAGAAGTTCTCCCTAATGTTTCCCCTAAACCTTTCCCCTTTCACCCTAAAGCCACGTCCTCTCGTATTTATCTCTCCAAATCTAAGTGGAAAGAGCCTATTCGCATTTACTCTGTCTATACCCCTCATAATTTTGTACACCTCTATCAAATCCCCCCTCATTCTTCTATGCTCCAAGGAATAAAGTCCTAACCTGTTCAATCTTTCCCTATAACTCAACTCCTGAAGACCCTAGTAAATCCTCTCTGCACACTTTCAATTTTACTGATATCCTTCCTATAGTTAGGTGACCAAAAATGCACACAATACTCCAAATTTGGCCTCACCAATGTCTTATACAACCTCCCCATAACATCCCAACTCCTATACTCAATACTTTGAATTATGAATGCCAGGATACCAAAAGCCTTCTTTAAAACCCTGTCTACCTGTGACACCACTTTCAGGGAATTATGTGTCTGATCTCCCAGATCCTTTTGTTCCTCCACACTCCTCAGTGCCCTACCGTTTACTGTGTATGTCCTACCTTGATTTGTCCTTCCAAAATGCAACACCTCACACTTGTCCGCATTAAATTCCACCTGCCATTTCTGGCCCAATTTTCCAGTTGGTCCAGATCCCTCTGCAAGCTTTGAAAGCCTTCCTCGCTGTCCACAATGCCTCCAATCTTAGTGTCATCAGCAAACTTGCTGATCCAATTTACCACATCATCATCTAGATCACTGATATATATAGGCAACAAACAATTATTCAGAGCCCTTGCCAAAGAAGTGGACTTGGAGAAAGAGGCAGCAGAAGAAGAGCTCCACATTGTGGCTGGCTTGGACCTCACTGTGATGCAGGCACAGGGGAGCAAAGGAAAAGCCTCAGGGAGGGAAAGGTTGGAGTAAATGGTGAAGACATGGCAAGGATCAGAGGAGGGAAGAGAGCTGGTGGCGTCAGAGAAAAGGGAAGTGTTAGGGTGTTCAGCGAAATTGGGGTGGAGGAAGGTGGTGACACTCTTGACAAGTGACAAAGGAGTTTGAGAGACCCGACAATGGGGAATAGTGGTGGGGGAAGGGAAGCCTCAGGGCACAGCGGCAATGTGAGAGGTCTCCTGTCTCAGTCCAGAGGTGGAGGCTGGAGAGGTAAAGGCTGCATAATTCACAGTCTTAAAGCATCTGACATTGTTGGAACCAGAGTTGATGACAGCATTATCCACGGTCTGGAGGCATTAGGGCTGTTGGAAGCAGAATTGGAGGTGGCGGGATCCGCAGTTTGGAGACTGCGGGATCCACGGTCTGGAGGCATCCGATATAATCGAGGTCCGAGTGGGAGGCAGAAAAGGCCGCAGTTCAGTGCATCGGAACTGGAGTTGGAGATTACAGGATCTGTCTCTGAAGTGAATAGCAGTAGCAACTTTGCCCCAGGGTCAGAAGGTTGTGCATTTAAGTCCCATTATAGAAACTAAAGTACAAAGATTCATACTAACTCTCCCTCGTTATTTCAAGGTAGTTCTGCACTCTCAAAGGTGCTATGAAAAGACAAAATTATTCCTTGTGTGATATGTCAGCTGGACATATAAGAACCTAAAGCATCAAAGGCAGCCAGAGAATCATTCCTGATGTAGAATCTACATTAATTCCTCAGCTGACATTATTAAAACAGACGACCAGGTTATTGACACAATGGAGCTTATAGAAACTTCTTTGCACCAAATCGGACTTTAGGTTCCTATTGACCGGAATTCAGTTTTACTTCACTGTCTGTCAAGGGCTCTACAGCATGCAAATCAATGTGGGCTGTTTTAACTTGGGATGGTACACCACACAAAACAACTCAGGTTGTTACAGAAAACTGTAAAATCTACAGATTGTAGAGGTGAAAGTTCCTATTCAAATGCAGCTATGATTTGTGTTGGCTATCATTTGTCAACTAGGCACACTTAGTTTCAACTTCTAGTGCAAACAGCTCAGTGCAAAAGCAAGGCAGCCCAGTTAGTGAAGGACTACAGGTGTGACGAACTATCAGAAATATCATGTTCCCACTAGAACTGTAGATAGATTGCAAACTGACACATGGTCAAAGTATAGATATCCCATTGTATTCCAGAAGAAAAATCAGTAAGTTCACCAGAGCTTTGTCCAACAGTTATCCCACAGCCTCAAATACTAGAGCTGGTAACTTACCTCATCACTACATGTAGAATCTTGTTAAACACAAAGTTGCTGTCCATTAATCATGTCTCTGAATATTAGAAATAATTCGCATTTTGTTTTCAAAATGTAAAAACCTGCCTGATCACTCAAGAACGACTTCTTCCCCACTGTATTCAAATTTCTAAACCTATCAACTCTTTCAGATCCCATTCCTGGAGGTGCTGCCATGTTCTCAAACCTACAGTGCCAATAAAAAGTATTCACCACCCCTTGTTACAATCAACGGAGGAAGCAAACCCAAGTGCAGGACACAGGCACGGAGATTGAGTCCAGCTGCTTACATGGGCATAAACACCGAACAGTGAACAGGAGGAATCTTGACACGGAGCTCCGATATGGAACCTTGACACGGAGCCTTGACTTAGGGAAACGGAGTCTCATAGGTAAACCTTGAAACAGGAACCAGATTTAGAACAAACAAATCTAAGCAGTCGGGGAACGTAGTTATCTCACAGGAAAAAAGACAAACGAACTGGCGACTAGTGGTTGTGATGCCAGGGTTCTTATACTGCAGTTCTTGATGGAGACCAGCTGTGCTGTCATCAAAGTAAATTAGCAGTAAATGGGAAATTAATGATTGGAATCAAGGCATAATTAAAGGAGATTAGGAGCAAGATAGGGGATTAAAGATCAGGACCATTACACTCCTTGGAAGTTTTCATGTTTTATTATTTTACAACATTTAATCACAGTTAACTTAATTTGGCTTTTTTGACATTGATCAACAGAAGAGACTTTTTCGTGTCAAAGTGAAAACAAATTTCTACAAATTGTTCTAAATTTATTACAATTATTAAGCACAAAATAATTGATTGCATAATTACTCACACCACTCAAGTCAGTATTTAGCAGATACATCTTTGGCAGCAATTACAGCATTGAGCCTGTGTGGCTAGGTCTCTATTAGCTTTGCAAATCTGGACACTGCAATTTTTCCCCATTCTTCTTTACAAAACTGCTCAAGCTCTGCAATCTGACACATTGCATGAGGATCATCAGTGAACAGCCCTTTTCAAGTCCAGCCACAAATTCTCAATTGGAAATTGGATTGAGGTCTGGAATTTGACTTGGCCACTCCAGAACACTAACTTTGTTGTTTTTAACCCACTTTGTGTAGCCTTGGCTTTCTGCTGGGGCCATTGTATTGCTGGAAAACAAATCTTCTCCCAAAACGCAGCTCTCATTAGACTGCATCAGGTTTTCCTAAAAGATTTCCCTGTATTTTGCTGCATTCATTTTACCCTCTACCTTCATAAGCTTTCCAGGGCCTGCTGCAGTGAAGCATCCCCACAGCAAGATGCAGCTACCACCATGATACCATCACGACACAGATGGTGTGCTTTTGATGACGTCTGGTGTTTGGCTTACTCCAAACATAGCTTTGAGACTAATGGGCAAAGCAGCTCAACTTTGGTTTCATCAGACCACAGAACTTTCTTCCTGCTGACTTCAGTCTCACACATGCCTTTGTGCAAACTAGTCGAGATTTCATGGGAGTTTTTTTCCAATGGTGGCTTTCTCCTTGTCACTCTTCCACAAAGCTGCGACTGGTGGAGCACCCAGGTAACAGTTGTTGTATGTGCAGTCCCTCCCATCTAAGCCACTGAATCTTGTAACTCCTCCAGACTTGTCATAGGTCTCCCTCACTAGTCTCCTTCTTACATGACCACTCAGTTTTTGAGAATGGTCTGCTCTAGGCAGATTTACAGCTATGCCATATTTTTTCCATTACTTGATGATTGACTTAACTATACTCCAGGGGATATCCAGTGACTTGGAAATGTTCTTGTAACCATCTCCTGACTTGTGCTTTTCAATAACCTTTTTGCGGAGTTGCTTAGAGTGTTCTTTTGTCTTCATGGTGTAGGTTTTGCCAGGATACTGACTCACCAGCAGTTGGGCCTTCGAGATACAGTTGTATTTTAACTACAATCAATTGAAACACCTTGACTGTGCATGGTGATCTCCATTTAAATAATTATGTGACTTCTAAAGGCAATTGGCTACACCAGTTAAGATTTGGTGTGTCATAATAAAGGGGGTGAATACATACACAATCAATTATTTTGTGTTTTTTATTTTTAATTAATTTCGATCACCTTGCAGAGATCTGTTTTCACCTTGACAGGAAAGAGTCTTTTTCTGTTGATCAGCGGCAAAAAAAGCGAAATTAAATCCACAGTGATACAATGCTGTAAAACAATGAGACATGAAAACTTCTGGGGGGGGGAGGGGTGAAAACTTTTTATAGGCACTGCATTTCTTTCTTCTCTGTTACTGGCACTTCAGCATTTCTCTTTGCACTACCTCAGTCTGCACTACCATACTTCACACTTCTCCATAGTTCTGCACTCATTGCTGTATATTGTATCCATTATTGCTACACTGTGGACTTCACACTTAATTGCACCTGGGTGCATTGACACTATCCTGAATCTGTATATGGCTAGGCACCGAAAGGCAGTCCCGAATTTATTTTGGGTTCTTGATGAAAAGCTCACCGCCAGTAAGAAAAATCTCTTCACTGACCTTGTGCTGACAACATTTTCTGTCCACAGATGCTCAAGGCACAACTCTGGAATGACCGGCTCTGTTTCAGATACAAGCAGCGAGTCACTGAGGGTGCTGTTTGGGGAGTGGGAATTCCGGCCTCGCTTTGGAGAAGGAGTGTAGGTTGATAAGTTGAATCGCTGAATGCCAGAGAAAGCTGAAGCTCCCAGCGAAGGGGAATGAGATCGGCTGGAAGAAAAGAAAATATCTTACAAAATTAGCAGACAGCAGCAACAGATTTATAAGAGACACAAAACCTAGCAGTAGACCATAAGATAGAGGAGCTGAATTATGCCATTCAGCCCATCAAGTTTGCTCTGCCATTTCATCATGGCCGATCCATTTATCCTCTCAGCCCCAAACCCCTGCCTTCTCCCCTTACCACTTCATGCCCTAACCAATTAAGAAAGTATCAACCTCTGCCTTAAATATACATAAAGATTTGGCCTCCACAGCCATTAACAGTTATCTAAGTCATTAATGCATTATTTTTGCCCTCCTAACATGCACTTTCCACCAATAAAATAAAGGAGAAGGGGACATAAAGACAGATTACCATTAGAAAATTGACTACTTTTACAACCAACTCAGAGTATAAATATCAACAAGGCTATATTGTTGGCACCGGAGACAAGTACTGGGAGCGGCCACCTATCAGGAAATCTCAAACTGGGAAATCCTAGTGAGTCAAGCAGAGCAGCAAGAGTTGTTTAGGCAGTACGAAGGAGAAGAACAAAGAAATGATGAAGAATTCTTTACTCAGAGTGGTAGCTGTGTGGAACAAGTTTCCAGCAGAAGTGGTTGAGGCAGGTTCGATGTTGTCATTTAAAGTTAAATTCGATAGGTATATGGACAGGAAAGGAATGGAGCGTTATGGGCTGACTGCAGGTCGGTGGGACTAGGTGAGAGTAAGAGTTTGGCACGGACAAGAAGGGCCAAGATGGCTTGCTTCCGTGCTGTAATTGTTATATGGTTATATAGTTAAATCTTTGACACGATTTCAGACATAGTGTTATGCTGATCAAAGGCAGAAACCTGATCACAGAGGGGAAGAAACTATTCCTGAATCGTTGAGTGTGTGCCTTCAGGCTCCTATACCTCCTCCCTGATGGTAGCAATGAGAAGAGGGCACATCCTGATGAGGTACTCAACGATGGAATGCTGCCTTTTTGAGGCATTGCTGCTTGAAGATGTCCAGGATACTAGCAAGGCTAAACCTCTCAATCTTACCACCAGTTTTTCTATAGGGTTTTCAGTTTGATGAAGACAAAAATAGTCATAGAGAAGTACATCACAGAAACAGACCCTTCAGCCCATCTCATACATGCTGAAACCATCGAAACTGCCTATTCCCATCAACCTGCACCATGACCATAGCCCTCCATACCCCTACCATCCATGTACCCATCCAAACTTCTCTTAAATGTTGAAATTGAGCTTGCGTGCACCACTTGTGTTGGCAGCTCATTCCACACTCTCATGACCCTCTGAGTGAAGACATTTCCCCTCATGTTCCCCTTAAACCTCACCTTTTACCCTTAACCCATGACTTCTGGTTGTAGTCCAAGCCAGTCTCAGTGGTGGGACTTCCATGTACCCTATTTATACCCCTAATAATTTTGTATAACTCTATTAAATCTCCTCTCAATCTTCTATGTTCTAAAGAACCTATTCAATCTTTCCCTATAACTCAGGTCCTCCAGACCCGGCAAGATCCTTGTAAATTTTCTCTGTACTCTTTCAATCCTGCTTACATCTTTTGTGTAGGCAGGTGATCAAAACTGCACACAATACTCCAAATTAGGTCTCACCAAAAATCCTATACAACTTCAACATAACATCCCATCTTCTATACTCGATACATTGATTTATGAAGGACAATGTGCCGAAAGCTTTCTTTACAACCCTATCTACATGTGATGCCACTTCCAATGAATCATGTACCTGTATTCCTAGTTCCCTTTGTTCTACCACATTCCTCAATGCCCTACCGTTCAGTTTGTAAGACCTACACAGGTTAGTTCTACTGAAGTGCATAACCTCGCACATGTCCGCTTAAGATTCCATCTGCCATTTTTCAGCCTGTTTTTCCAGCTGACGCAGATCCCTCTGCAACCCATGATAGCCTTCCTCACTGTCCACTACACCCCCAATCTTGGTGTCATCTGCAAATTTGCTGATCCATTTAAGCACAATATCACCCAGGTCATCGATATAGATGACAAACAACAAAGGACCCAGCACCGAGTCAGAGACACAACCCTCTACTTACATTCTCTGGTTTCTCCCACAAAGCCAATGCCTAATCCAATTTACTACCTCATCCTGAACACCAAGCGACTGAACCTCCTTGACCAGCCACCCATGCAGGACCTTGTCAAATGCCTTGCTAAAGTCCATGTAGGCAACATCCACTGCCTTGCCTTTATCCACTTTCCTGGTAACTTCCTCCAAGAACTCTGTGAGGTTAGTTAGACATGACCTACCATGCAGAAAGCCATGCTGATGTCCTTCATCAGTCCATGTCTATCCAAATACTTAGAACACCTTCCAATAACTTTCCCGCAACTGATGTCCAACTCACCAGCCCATAACTTCCTGCTTTCTGTTTAGAGCCTTTTTAAAACAGCAGAACAACATTGGCCATCTCCAATCCTCTGGGACCTCTCCTGTCCCTAAAGATGTTTAAAATATCTCTGCTAGGACCCTGGCAATTTCTGCAATTGCCCCTTGTAGCATCCAAGGGAACACCTTGTCAAACCCTGGGGATTTATCCACCCTGATTTGCCTGAGGGTAGCAAACACCTCCTCCGCTGTAATCTGCACAGGGTCCATGAAGTTGATGCCACTTTGCCTCATTTCTATAGACTCTGTCTCTCGAGTAAATACAGATGTAAAGATTGCATTTCAGGTCTCCCCTGTCTGTTTTGGCTCTACACATGGATTACCATTCTGGTTTTCCAGGGGACCAATTTTGTTCCTTACAGTCCCTTTGCTCTTAACATATCTGTAAAAATCCTTAGGATTCTCCTTCACCTTGTCTGCTGCAACTTCATACCTTCATTTAGCCTTCCTGATTTCTTTCTTAAGTGTTCTCTTGCATTTCTTGTACTCCATAAGCACCTCATTTGTTCCTGCTATGCACCTCCTTTTCTCTCTTAGCCTCAATATCTCTTGAAAACCAAGGTTCCCTTCACTTGTTTCTTTACCTTTTATTCTGACAGGCACATACAAGCTTTGTACTCTCAAAATGTTGTTTTTGAACGCCTCCCAATTTCCAAGTACAACTTTGCCAGAAAACAGCCTGCTGCAATCCACACTGGTCAGATCATGTCGGATACCATCAAAATTGGCCTTTCTCCAACTTAGAAACTCAACCCTCACACCAGATCTATCTTCTTGCATATTTAATTTGAAACTAATGGCATTGTGGTCACTAGATGCAAACTGTTCCCCTACACAAACTTCTGTCACATGTCCTGTCTCATTCTCTAATAGCAGATCCAGTATTACACATTCTCTCGTTGGGAGTTCTATATACAGATGAAGGAAACTTTCCTCTAGACCTTTGACAGTATGGGATTCCAGGTCAAAATGTGGAAAGTTAAAATCACCTACTATAACAACCTTATGTTTCTTGAAACAGTCTGTGATCCCTGTGCAAATTTGTTCGTCTAAATCCCTTGGACTGTTGAGTGGTCTGTAATATTTCTCAGTTCTATCCATAAAGCCTCACTAGTCAAGTTCTCCAGTCCGCCCTGACAGAGTATCCATAAAGCCTCACTAGTCAAGTTCTCCAGTCCGCCCTGACAGAGTACTACTGCGACATTTTCCCTGGCTAGTAATGTCACCCCTCCTCCTTTAATCCCTCCCGCTCTGTCATGTCTAACACAACGGAACCCCGGAATATTAAGCTGCCAGTCCTGCCGTTCCTGCAACCAAGTCTCAATAATGGCTGCAACGTCATAATTCCAGGTATTGATCCATGCCCTAACGCATCTGCCCTTCCTAGGATACTTCTTGCATTGAAATATACGCAGCTCAGGACACTAGTCACACCATAGTCAACCTTTTGAGTCCTCACTTTGTCTGAGGTCTTACCAACATCTGCCTCCACAACCTCTCCACTACATAGTTCCAGCACTATGGTCAACCTCCTGCAACTCTAGTTTATACACCACCGTGTAGCATCAACAAACCTTCTCACTAGGATAATAGTCTCTCTCCTGCTCAGGTATAAACCACACATTCTATACAGGTCTCACCTTCCCTGGAAGAGAGCCCAAGGATCGAAAAATCTTAAGCCCTCCCTCCTACACCAACTCCTTAGCCACATGTTAAATTCTGTAATCTTCCTAGTTCTGGCCTCACCAGCATGTGGCATGGGTAGCAATCCTGAGACCAGAATCCTAGAGGTCCAGCCCTTTAACTTAGCACCTAACTCCCTGAACTCCCTATGCAGAACCTCGTCACTCATCCTACCTATGTCACTGGTACCTACAAGGACCACGACATGAGACTGCTCACCATCCCACTTAAGAATGCTGAGGACTCGATCCGAGATGTGGATCCGAGATCCGAGATCCGACCATGGCACCCGGGAGGCAATATACCAACCAGGAGTCTCATTCTCACCCAGAGAGTCTCCTGTCCATTCCCCTAACTAAAGAATTCCCTATCACCACAGCGAACCTCTTCTTCCCCCCTTCCCTTCTGAGTCAGAAGAGCCAGAGAGCCATCCACTGTGACTTTCCTCTGTTAGGTCAACCCCCACCCCACCCACCTTCCCCACCAACAGTATCCAAAGTGATGTACCTATTGTTGCAGGGGTACCCTACAATGGCTCCTCAACCCCCCTTCCCTTTCTGATTGTCACCCAGTTTCCCATTCCCTGCACTTTGGGTAACTACCTTACTATATGTCCTATCCATTACCCCTTCAGCCTCCCGAACGATCCAGAGTTCATCCAGTTTCAGCTCCAGTTCCCTAACTCAGACTGTTCGAAGCGCAATCTGGATGAACCTTGCAGCTTTAATCGTCAGGGACACTGGAGATTGCTCTGCCGTCCCACATCCCACAAGGGGAGCATTCAACTATCCTGCCTGGCATCTCTACTGTCCTCTCTGAACAAAAATAAAGAAGGGAAGAGGAAAAGAAACTTAACCAAGAGCTTTTCTTTTCTTTCCTTTCTCTGACTGAAGCCTCTCTTTGCTGAAACCTTGAAGCCTTCAAGAGCTAAAGCCTCAAGATCACTAGTCTGACTCTGTCCACTCTGACGACGGCCGCTGTGTTTGCCCCTGCCTTCCTTTAATTTGCTCTTGTTAATCAATCTCAAACATGGATTGGTCAGAGCTCAGTTACACTGCTGCAATCCGCTGCTGCCTTTTTGTATTCAGGCAGTGGACCTGAGTGAAATTCCCCTCCTCTCAAACTTCCAATGTCCGGATTGGCCACTGGTCAGAGCTCAATTGCACTGCTGCAATCCGCTGCCTTTTTCCACTCAGGCACTGCTGTCAAACTTCTGATGTCTGCATTGGTCAAAGGTCAAAGCTCAATTACTTAAATGAACTAGCTGGCAAGATACCTACCACAGGCACATAAGATCAGCAAAATGAGAAGTGAAACAAGACAAACAATAATTGAGAATGTGACCTAACAAAAGCAGCAGGCAGTGGTGAAAGAAAACACTCAAATAATGTGAATACAAACAAATTTTGGAACTGCTACTGCAAAAATTGGCTGTTAGGCAACAGAGTCTGTGCTGTGTCCTGATGAAGCAATCCCATCAGTTCAATACTGCAAACTGTACCCATACACTGCACACTTGGTGCATAGGACTTAGATCAAGTGCATCATGTCCTTTGTCTGAACAGAGGATGGAACTGGATACAGCTTATTTTTCCCCATTTTACTCAAACAGTTTAATAAAAATGTAAATATTACAATACAAATCAAACAAATTCCAGCTGAGTTACAGTTTTGCCATTCTACTTATACAAAAGTCCCAGAAAATTTGGCAGTTGCATTGCAATGACCAGCTGTCAAAGCAGCATGATCTGAAAAAAGTCTTTGCTCAGGATACCTCTTCTTCAACAAATATTCCCATGTAGATGGGTATAATTTATTAACCTTGGTATCTTCCTGGTTTCATTATCATGGCCTTACTGGGCACATACTGGGTGGTGGTGGTCTCATTCCTGGTGCTTTTGGTTAATTACCCTGAGGCTGCTATGAGCAGAGCTACATAAAGATGGTATTAAGCGGAGTAGTGGATGACAAATGGTTGCACATATGCGTCTGCATGGAAGTATGAAAGAAAGGAGAGTGGAAACATATGCAAGGGGAAAGAAAGCACAGGTCGTGGGTGAAAGACAAGGACCACTAGCAGCCACAGCTGTTGACAAATTGATGAACTTAAAAGTGAACACAAACACACACAAAATATACTTCATTATGAACAGATGCAATGTCAAGATAATCCCTAACTCAATACAAATATATTTATTAAACCAAATCCCAATGAATAACTAAAGGCAGGTGCCCAATATTACTTATGTCTCCAGGCCAACCAAGGATTATAAGAATCAGACAAGAAACTGGAATTGAGGCTTTACACTGGAGTAGCCATGACCATACTGAATGAAGACACGGGCTTTGGGGGAAGATTTGGTCTTAAGTCAAAACCAAAACAATTTGCTGTGTTTTGTCACATCACATTCCCGACCACATCGGTGCAAAAAGTGTGTCACCCCGTACCATCTTTCCCTTGCCTTTGCAACACTTAATGCAGTTATTGTGTAATTGCTCACCTCAGTGCCGCCATGTTTGAAATGGAAGGAGAATGAGAGCGCGAGTGCGTGCCTGGAGAGGCTGTGGATCTATTCTGGCTGGGGAAGGAGGAAATATTTTGGAATGGAGACGCCACTGGTGACTCCCCCTTTGAGACACTTCTGAGGTGAGCAGTCAGGGAACTGCTGGTGGCTATGTTCTGAGGAGTCCCCGCTGTACCAGGATGCCGTAGAACTGTGTTTTGTTCCTGCTCGGTGGGAGAAAACACAAGAATTACTGCCAGGTATTAAGAGATACTACAAGAAGGTAATCAGACAAAACTGTGGTCATTTTATTGGAACTTGTTACACCTACTCAGAGTGCCATGACTAATAAAGTGTATGCTGGTGACAGAGCATGCTTCACTGTCTTCTGTCCAGCTCATGCGATACTGGTGTAAAGTTCAGACACATTCTAATCCATGCTAACCTGATCTTTTTTGAGGGTTACTTCAGCATGGAGAATTGTTTCAGAGATTTGTAGTTAATAACAACATTTAAACAGACATTTCAGTAAGCACATGGACAGGAAAAGTTTACAACAGAGGTTCCCAACCTGGAGTTCACAGACCCCTTGCTTAATGGTGTTGGTCCCTAGCATAATAAGGGTTGGGAACCCCTAGTTTAGAGGGATATGGGCCAAATGCAGGTAAGTGGGACCTTAGGTGTGTACTTTGATCGACATGGACAAATTAGGCCAAAGGGCCTGTTCGTGTACTCTAATACACTATGGTTCTTCTGGATGCTTAAAACGATGTGGTTTGGCACAGCTGGGCCTAAATGCTAGATCAAGAGGGCAAAAGAATTTGCAAGATATAATTTACAACATTCTCAGGCTTCGTTCATACCTATCTGCCTCTGAACAGTTGCCTTGTAGGTACTTGAGAAGGTTCCTTAAGAGCCACTGCTGTGCATGTTGCATGTGTGAGCAAGACTGGGTAAGAGCTTAGGTTTCCACTCCTGAGGAAATTATAGGTCTAGATAACAAGTCACCAGTTCCTTAATCACCCTTTAGGAGACCAGATATGTATTCCAAATTTATTGAACAAGAGTCGAATTATACAGGCACTTCGGCCCAACTTGTTCAGCTGGCCAAGGTGGCTATCTGAAGAGTCCTATTTGCCTGTGTGTGGCCCAAATCCTCCTCAAACTTTCCTATCCATACACCTGCTGAAATAACTTTTGTATCTACCACTTCCACCAGCAGTTTGTCCCATGTACTCAACACCACCTGTGTGAAAAACATGCCCCTTCAGATATCCTTTAAATCTTATTCCTCTCACCTGAAACCTCTGCCCTCTAGTTGTTGACGGCAGGCAGAAAGAATGTGACCATCGACCCTAACAACGCCCTTGTGATTTTATAAATCTATATGAGTTCACACCTCAGTTTCCTTTGCCCCAGTAAGAGCAGTTGCAGCCTATCCAGTGGCTCCTTATAACTCCAGCCCTCCAGTCCTAGCAAAATCCTTGTGGACCTTTTCTGCACCTTCTCTGGCTTATTCACACCCTTCTTTTAGCAAGGCAACCAGGAATGCAGAGCAATACTCTAAGAGAAGTCTTACCACCATTTTGTACAGCTGTAACATGATATCCTGACTCTTGCAGTTAATACACCAACTGATTCACCACCCACTCTACCTATATCATCACTTTTGAGGAATTCTGTCTTATACCCGAAGGTCTCACTGTTCTAAAACACTCCACAGAACCCGACTATTGACTATATGTGCCTATATTGGCAACAGTTTTTCAAAACACTTAAGCTCAGTCCATAATGGCCATCCCATGCTCTTCACTGCAGGCACTTCTATTTCCCTCCCCATTCCCACACTGAGCTGTCCATACTGCAGGCGTGAAACCTAACATGAACTGGAGGAGCAACTCCTTACATTCTGCCTGGGTGGTCTACAACCCACTGGTACGAATATTGAGTTTTCTCATTTTTTGGTAAATCCGTCCCAAATCCTTTTTTACTTTTATTCCCCTCTCCTGCTCCCACCTCCTCCTCCACAGCCATTTCTTCTTCTGATCCACCCACCCTCCAATTTTTCTCCTCCTCCCTGGCCCCCCTTCATCCGGCTTTGTCCCCTGACACCTCCTGATTCCATCCTTCCATCCACCCACTGCACATACAGGTTCTTCCCCACACCCTCTTCTCCAAACCCCTGCCACCAAAATCTGATTCCAACTATCATTTCCTTCTCCTTCTCCTCTGACGATTCCCTTTACTTATCCAAATTCAGCTCTGATGGTGCTTTGTGTTCCTGCCTACTGCCCTCCAGCAGCCGTGTCCCATCTTTACACTATCCTTCCCCCACCTTGATTCATCTCTTGCTTTTTCCTTTTCCTCTTTTTGTCTGCTCCTATCATCCTAACTCATCTCCTCTACCTGGCCATAACTACCTGTCACCTTACACCCTTCACCACAGTCCACCATTCGCCTCAGAATCCTTTCCCCTCTCGATACTGGCCATCTGTTTCTCCATCCTCAACCCTGATGCAAGGTTTCGATCTGGAATGTTGACAGTTTCTTTCCTCCCACCGATGCTTCTCGACCCACCGAGTTTCTCCGACAGTTTGGGTTACTGTGTATATCCTACCCTGTTTTAACCTCCCAAAATGCATCGCTCTGCACATGCCTGAGCTAATTCCATCAATCATTCCCTTACCCACTTTCTTAGATCCTGTGGTAACCTTGGGCAATTTTCTTTACTCTCCACTGTACTGCCTAATACTGTTGTCGTACATAAACTTCCTAATCATGCCACCTACATTCTCATCAAAATTGCTTATTTGTCAAAAACACAGAACCCAGCGTCAATCCCTGCTGCAAGCCACTGATCACAGGGCTCCAGTTTGAGAAACAGCCTTTTCCTGCCACCCAATGACTCCTACCACTAAGCCAAGTTTGTATCCAATTGACTAGATCACTCTGGATCCTATGTAATCTAAACTTCTGCACCAGCCTGCCATGTGGGACCCTGTCAAAAGCTTTGCTAAGTCCAGATAGATAATGTCTACTGCCATGCCCTCACCAATCCTCTTGCATATCTCTTCAAATACATCAACTAAATTCAAGAGCCAAGACTTCCCATACACAAAGGCATGCTGACCATCCCAATCACCCTTACGGACTGCAGACATAATTACTTGAACGTAAATTCTCCAATGACAATGATCATGTCTCCAGATGAACTGTACAAGCCTGTGAATACTCATGTTGATGTGTTAACTCTGCCTCAAATTCCATGAAAATGTGACATTGTTCTTCTCAGCCAATAACTCAGAGGCCATGTGGCTGTGAAGACTTGGGAAGAGAGATTTATTGTTGTACTGTTACAGCCGTCATGAGTATGAAATTTCTTGCAAAATAAGCCGGCTGATTTCCAACCAAATTCTCCTCCTTCCTCCTTATTAAAACATGCTTGATCACCTATTCATTCAGTCTTTGATTTAACAGCATACATCTCTATGCAGCCTTTTGGAATATCCCTTCTACTATATCCAATTTTACAATTAAATTTCAATGAACAGTGTATTCCAAATCCCAAGAAAATAGCAAAGATATTTCCAGAGCTACTGTTCTTAATCGAGATCACACAGAAAAAGGAAAATAAAACTCCAAGGAACAGGTACCTCTGTTTTGATTTTACGTAATGCCCATACTGTATGCAAACACTGTACTGTGTCATAAGTCAAGATGATTGAAGGTGCCGTGTTGGAGAAAACTATTTTCAGGGTATAGTCAGCAACATACTGTACTCTTGGCACACTGGTCACACTTCCTGGAAGGGAGATAATAATACCTTAATTTTGTCACAAAATAATTCTTTAGAGAAATGTCACCAAGCAATGTAACTATAAATATTATCAAAACATAAATGATATTGAATTCAAAGACTGCATCCTAAAACAGGTTCAGAATCCCAGCTTTTAGGGGTACCAGCCTGATTATTCAAAAAAACCAAATGTTATTTTGTGAACAGTAGCTGAGCACCCATTAACTGTACATTTTTGCGATATTAATATTCTACTTCTAAGCATATTGTATTTATATTTTGATTGCATACTACATTGCATTGAAAATTTTAGCTATCTTTAAAGGTAATTTCCAACTTTTGTTAATCTTATCAATCTCTGTTTGTAAATTGTTTTATATTTCCAAAGTTACAAATAAATTGAACAGATGCAAAAAAAAAGTTACACGTCTACTCTTGAATACAATAAACTAATTGGAGCAAAATCCAAATCAAGAGAACCAGCTCATTCCATTGAACAATGTTATCAATTTGTATTATAAGTAGAAGATTGCACTAGTTAACTGACGCAACACACATCAAAGTTGCTGGTGAACGCAGCAGGCCAGGCAGCATCTGCAGGAAGAGGTGCAGTCGACATTTCAGGCCGAGACCCTTCTCGGCCTGAAACGTCGACTGCACCTCTTCCTACAGATGCTGCCTGGCCTGCTGCGTTCACCAGCAACTTTGATGTGTGTTGCTTGAATTTCCAGCATCTGCAGAATTCCTGTTGTTTGCACTAGTTAACTGTTCAGTTCTATATTGTGCCTGATAAGTATCACCACAAAGAGAAGTGCGAATTAAGTTGGAACATTCATACAAAATAACATGATTTGCCAAAGATGAGAACAGGGAGCTGGCAACATTGTACTTAGAATAGGAAAGGTTACAAGTAGATTTGATTGAGATACTCACTATAAGATAAAAGATATAAAAGATAGAAGAAATCGTTTCACTAAAGGAGTCTCGGTAACCAGAGGATATTAATTTACGGAAGAGAAACTTATTATAACACTAAATTGTAACAGATGAACCTGCTGCCTACTCGGCACTACCCAAAAATAGCCAAACCCATCTCTTATCATGGTAACTCTCTGAAAATGAAACAGACTGCAAGCTTGCATATCATACCTGACCCTAAACTTTAACCTAATAGTCATGTCATCACTTCAGCAACCTCAGCAACTCTGCTAAACTCTCATAAACTGAAAATTTAAAAAAATTAACAGACCTCCCCAACACCACCCTCCTCTGTCTGGAGGAACTGGTCCTTATCCTCACCAATTTCTCTTTCAGCTCTTCCCCTTTCTCCAGACCCAAAGTGTAATCACAAGCCCCAGTTCCACCTATCTTTTTATTGGTTACGTGAAGCAGTCCATGTCCCAAGTTTACTTTATTAACGCTGCCCAACTCTTTCTGTGCTACACTGATAACTGCATTGGCACTGCTTCATACATCCATGCTGAGTTTGTCAATTTCATCAACTCTGTCTCGAACTTCTGCCCTTAAATTCACTTGGTCCATTTCTGATACCTTACTCGATCTCTCTCTGTCTCCATCTCTCGAAACAGACTATCTACCAATAGCTTTTATAAATCTACTAACTCTCACAACTATCTTAACTGTACCTCTCCCAACCTGTCACTTGTAAAGATGCCATTCCCTTTTCTCAGTTCCTCTGTCTCTGATGCACCTGTTCCCAGGCTGAGGTTGTCCTTTCCAGGACATCGGAGCTGACGTCCTTCTTCACAGAACAGGGTTTCCCTTCCTCTACCATTAACGCTGCCCTCACCATCATCTCTTCCATTTCTCAGACATAAGCCCTCATGCCATCTTCACCACCTTAACAAAGAAAAAGTTCCTCTTGTCCTTACCCCATGAGCTGCCGCATACAGGATATCATTCTCTGCAATTTACACCACCTTCAGCAGGGTGCTGCTGTATGCTGATTCGTCACCACTTCTGATTTGGCCAACGACAGTGGTGTCATCAGCAAACTTAAACATAGCATTGGAACGCAGCCTAACAGCCACAAGTATAAAGCCATTAAAGCAGTGGGCTATGCACACAGCCTTGTGGTGCACCTATGCTGATGGAGATTGTGGAGGAGTTATCATTGCCAACCTGAACTGACTGGGGTCTACAAGTGTGAAAATCAAGGATCCAGTTGCACAAGGAGTACTAAAGACATGTGCTGATCAACTGGCTGGAGTGTTCACTGAGATCTTTAACCTTTCTCTTTGGCAGTCCGAGGCACCCACCTGCTTCAAGCAGTCTTCAATTATACTGATGCCCAAGAAGTACATGGCAAACTTTTCACAATGTCTATAATCCAGAGGCACTTACATCCACTGTGATGAAGAGCTTTGGGAGGTTGGTGATCAAACATGTCAACTCCTGCCAGAGAAGTAACTTGAATCTCCTCCAATTTGCCTACTGTCACAATAGATGCCGTTTCAAAGGTTCATTTTATTGTCAAAGTATGCATGTACAATACAACTCTGATATTTCTCTTCTCCAGATAGCCATGAAATACAGAAATACAGAATTTAAGAGAACTTCACTCAACTCTGGAAAATCTTACAGCGAAGATACATACATGCTCTTCATTAACTGCAGCTCAGTATTCAATACTATCACCCCCTCAAAACTAATCAATAAGCTGCAAGACTTAAGTCTCAATACCTCCTTGTGCAACTGGAATACAAAATACCATGTTTACAATTTTCTCATTTCTTCTTTTAAAGACATGAGGTATTTTACAACACAAATTTTCTTGAAACACAGGACCGATCACCCACCGAGCCGATCAAGTAAAATAACTTGGTACATGTTGGGGTCCTCACCTCCTGGTTTACAAACAACAGGTGCGATTTCATCCAGTGGGTGCAGCATGCTGAACATCGTAGGCAATGGCTCCCTGCAACCAGTTACACAGCATGTCATCAGAATTAATACTACAACAAGACTCACCCCAATATGTGGGAAACTTACTTATTAGTGCAGAGGAAGCTGTAGCTACTAATAATGGAGGGATGTTATATGGAGAGATTGTACAATGCAGGTTTATTTACACTACAATATAAGAGGCTGAAAAGTAACCATACAGAGGTTTATACAATAATGAAAGACACTGTGCAAAAGGAAGGAGGAAGAAGGTGCAGACACACCCAGCCCTGAGACACCAGGCAAGGTCATTTGATTCCAAACGATCATTGTTGATGATTACAGAATGTCTCTCTGATGCTTCCCACTCCCTCCTCTCTCCCTTCCCTTTTACCCAGCCATGATTCCCCTCTCCATGACCACTTCCCACTCTCAGTCCACAATAGAGAGCCATATCAGAATCAGGTTTATCATCACTCACATGTGTCATGAAGTTTGTGTTTTTTTTGCAGCAGCAGGACAGTGCAATACATTAAATTACCACCATACTGTGCAAAAGTATAAAAGGCACAAATCTCTTAAATAGCATTCAGACAGATTTTTTTAGGCAATGTAGAGCATAAGACACAGGAGAAGAATTAGGCCATTCGGCCCAATGAGTCTGCTCTGCTGTTCCATCATGGCTGATTTATTATCCCTCTCAATCCCATTCTCCTGCCTTCTCCCTGTAACCTTTGACGCCCTGACCAATAAAAAACCTTTACCAACCTCTGCTTTAAAAATACTCAATGACTTGGCCTCCACAGCCGTCCATGGCAATGAATTCCACAGATTTACCACCCTCCAGCTGAAGAAATTCCTCCTCATCTGTTCTAAACCTAGGTCCCCCTCATTCTGAATCTGTGCCCTCTTGTCCCACATCCTCTCCACATCTACTTTATCTATCTAGGCCTTTTGATATTCAATAGATTTCAATGAGATGTCCCTTCATTCTTCTAAACACCCAGCTCCAGAGCCAACAAACTCGCCTCAGACATTAACCCTTTCATTCCCAGAATAATTCTTGTGAACCTCCTCTAGACCCTCTCCAATGCCAGAACATCCATCTTAGAAAAGGGACTTAAAACTGCTCACAATACTCCAAGTGTGGTCTGAGCAATGCCTTATAAAGCCTCAGCATTACACCGTTGCTCTTATATACTAGTCCTCTCAAAATGAATGTGAACATGGGTAGCAAGTCTAACAAAAGAGGGACTATTCTGGAATTAGTTTTAGTATGGCTCCCAACCACACTACAGGGACATAACTGCACTGGAGAGGATGCATAAGAGATTCACCAAGAAGTTGCTTGTGATGAACTATGAGGAGAGACTGTAGATATTGGGATTGTTTTCCTTAGAGAAGAAGCTGAGGGAGAACAAGAAAGGGGAATTCAAAATTATGAGCGACATAGACAGGGCTGAAAGCAGGACGATTCTCTCAAAAGATGTACAAAGCAGAGGGCACTAACATAGAGCAAGGGCAGAGGTTTAGATAGAATCTGAGGATGAATTGTTCACCAGGTGGTAGGAATATGGTTTCCACTGTCTGGGCAACTAGCGGAAGCAGGCACTCTCAAGACACTTAAGGAACACTTAGTTAACCACGTGAATCAGCAAGGCATAGAGGACTACCGACCAAACGCTTCTAAATGGGATTAGTGTGGACTGGTATTTGATGGGTTTTCATCAGCCTTTTTCTGTGATGCACAACTCCATGAGTGAAGCTGGGTAGGTAGAAGGAAGAATGGGAGAGCAACTTTGAGACAGTCTTTATTAGTTAGAATTAGCATTCTTAAAGGACAAAGGTTTTAAAAATGAGGAAAGGTTCTCAAATGGGTTTGAACCACTTCAATTAGATAGAGATTTAGCAAAGGTTGACTGGAATCAATAGTTTGATAGTAAATCAATCTCAAACCAATGGGAGGCATTTTTATTTAATCACTCAGGATTAGGTATCACTGGTGAGGTCAACATTATTGTTGGTCCCTTGAGGAGGTGCAGGTAAGACACCTACATCTGAGGGACCAAACCATTTCAGAGGGCAGTTGAGTCAACCACTAGGAATGGGTCTACATTAGACTGGGCAAGAATAATAGATTTTGTCCCTTGAAGGATATTAGTTAAATAGTTATTTTTTGTGACAAACTTGACTTCATGACAGCTTTTATAGTCTTCGTTACTAATTCAAGTTGTTTTGCTCCAAATGCCACATTATCAACTGAATTTGATTTCCACAGCTCCCATGCTGAGATTTAAACTCGGGTGTTCCTGTGACTAAAAGGCTCCTTGACAATTAATTGGGCAAGTCAATGAAATGATTAAAAACGTAGACAGGATGCTTATCTTTATTAGCTGAGGAATACAGTAACAGCAGGGAGGTCAGGCTGCAACTGCATACTATATTAGGCCAAAGCCATTAGTTAGCTTGAGTGTTGCATACGATTGTGGTCACTGTAATATAGAAAAGATGTATTGGAGATGAGAGGGTGCACAGAAGGATATTGCTGGAATGGGAAAGTTGAATCTTTGAAGAAAGATTGGATAAACTGGGATTGTTTTCTTTGGAACTTTCTCTGGAACAGTGGAGGCTAAGGAGAGACTGAATTATATATCTGTAATTATGAAGGACCTAGATCAAGTGAGCAGTAGGAAAGACCTAACTCCCTTGGGGGGGGGGGGGGGGGGGTGCAAAAACCAGGGAATATAGAGTTAAAATATTTGGTAGAAGGATGAAAGAGGCAAAGAGGGTTTTTCTTCCACCCTTACCCAGAGAAGGTGGAGGTTTGAAGCTTACATTTAAAACTGTCTTAGAGGTAATTACAGGGCTGTGAACTAAGAACTGGGAGGTAACATTGGCCTAGGCAGCCTTTTATCAACAAGTAAAGACTTGATGAGCCATCTAACCTCCCTCTGTGTTATAAATGTTCCACAAGCCTAAATTAGCCTGTGTGTAACTTACTCAATTCAGAATACGTCTTGGTCAGGGGTAAGGTGTGAAAATATAGGAGCTAGAGATAGACGCTAGAGATAGACTGTGTCCTCAGGTTGATAAGCTGTGTTAGAATTGTCAACAAGGCAAAACTAGCTGAAACTGTTCTCACCCTTTAAAAAAAATGACATCCCTTCCCCTTTCAACCATTTTTTTCACTTCTAATTCTATTGGTATAACACAGCACTGACATCATAGACAGGTCCAAGTTAGCATTTATCCTTCCAAATATAGAAAGGTGGAAGCCGGAATATGATCAAATGACCTATCTTCATCCAAATCAAGCTTGCAAAAATGAGTTTAAAACCGGGGTAAACTTGCAAGAACAAGTTAATGGAAACAATCCTGAATCTTTGTGCATGTGCTTATGCGTTTTTCACGTGCCTACCTTAGAGGGCTTGACGGTATTTCTTGAACAGGATTACTACGTTCGAACATTAGCCCATAGGCAGTTGCCCACACAACTGCAACCTAACAGGAGACAGCAAAATATTACTTTAATACTTCATTCTTTCATATCCCGTTCCTCTCCTATGTGGTGCTGCCACATTATTGAACCCTTAATACTATTACTTCCATTACTGTTACTTTCGTGTTTCTTTTTGCACTGCCTCAGTTTGCCCTGTTGCCCTGACACTGGCTGCCGTTTTAATTTTATACTTACCATTACCGTGTATACTGCTTACCCTATGAGCTTTGTGTGGGCAAGGAATTTCATTCCATGCTAGTTTATTTGACAATAATCTAATCTGAAATCTTAACTACTCATTTGCAAATCGAAACAAGAACTCAAGGGGAAAATACACATGTCAGAAATATACAATTTTATTTCTTTCAGTGAGTGTAAACCACAACTCATCATTTATAAAACCAGCACTTTTCTTCCTTGCTACACCATCTCCTTTCTGTTTAATGAGAGAATACCTGCATTAGATACTTCTGTATCAAACTTCCCAGACTGTTAAAAAACTTCATGTGAAAGAGATATCTTAAAATAGTTGCTATCGAGATGAATACATCAGTCATTTCCTTACAGCCAAGTTATATAGTTCTAGTGATGCTGGTTGAGGACAAAATATTGCCCAAGAAATGCTTATAAATATTAACTACCTGGAAGGGTAATGGGGCAATGTAGTCCTTTCCATCCACAGTGTGCACATTTACACTGGATTTCTGTACTATGCACACACACTTTTCCCTCTTCTCTTGAGCTGAAGGAGAAAGAGTTTTAATTAGAGTTCATGAGTAAGTACAGAGAGTGGTGCAAATTAGAAATGAAATTTGTCCTTTACCACGATAGTGCTATTTGATTGTGCACTTCAGTGAAACACTTCTTGTGTGTATGGACTGACTAGTAGCTCTCAAAACACAATAACAAATCAGAGATTCTCAAGGAAATTGACCTTTGTGGGGTTTTTGAATTTAGATTGAGAAATGCATAGCACCATTGGATCCTTGGACAGAATATACCAGCAGCGAAAACTTTTGAATATCTAAGTGGAAAAATTGTGGTCAAAAATTAACAAGATCACCAATGAGATGGCCTGGTTGGGGTATATCAAGCATATCACAGGTTAACTGAAACCACACTGTCCAGACCTAGGTTAACCCTTCTGAGCCTCTGGTGTAGCAGAGTATGATCATCTCAAAAAAAAGAGGAAATAATCAAGTCCCAAGGATCTATTTCCTTTTCATAATGACTCAAGGATAGGTTAGTGATCACAATCCGTTCCAAGTCTACAGATATTTTGAGTACACTTCCTCCCACCCCACTATTTGTATGGGTTTAAACACACCTTCCCACTATCTCTGTACTTGTCGTATTTATTCAGATTTTGAAATCTTCCATATCAGGGCTTCTGAGATGTCTGCCATTTTTGCTTGCTGGTGGCTTCCCTTCCATCATTGTTGACAGGCTGCTGAACTACATCTGATCCATTTCCTTCATTTCTGCTCACGCCTTCTTTCTTCCCACTTAAGCAAGGATAAGGTTCCCTATGCTCTCACCTTCTACATATTAAGCTCCACGTTCAACACATTATCCTCTGTCATTTTCACCACCTATAACAGGATGCCATCACCACATGTTGTCTCTCCCCCTACCCAGCCCCTGAAGGGGCTCTGCATCTCCTTCATTCCCTCACCCATATATACCAGAGCATATTTCCCCTCTCATAGTATATTCCCCGCAGATGCAACACCTGCCCATGCACTTCTTCCCCTCCCATCATCTAGGAACCCTACCACTCATTTTAGGTGACAGACACTGACTTCTATATCCACTTTAATGTGTTACATCCAGTGGTCACAAACCAAGCCGGAGAGGATGATCATTTTACAAAACACACCTACCGGAGTAACACCAAACCTCCAGATGCCCACTGTAATTCTATGCCCCATTTCTCCCTGACCTCTCTATGTCTTTGATCTTTACACTGTTTCAATGAAGCCCAAAGTCATCTGGAGGAAGAGTTTTTCTAGGGTAGAAAAGTTTCAAGATTTACTAACCTCAAACTGAGCAAACTTCAAGTTGTCCTGAATGGCCAACCCCATATTTTGAGCTGTGACTCCTGGTTCCAGATCTCCCTCTCTACTCAGAGAAAGATCTCCAGTTTCTCGGGCGTTGCAGTAATTGTCACCACAGGATTCAGTGCATATGTCTTGTGAATTGATTAAGGAAACTCAAATTGCCAAAGCAGTCTGAAGGTTAACAGTTCAGTAACATTTTTCCCATTGTACAATGCAAGTTTGTCTTTTTCTTCCTAAATATTCAGGCTGCACATCAATTGCAACAGACGGTATGCAGAAGCATGTTTTAATGGAGGTTGGATATAGCATGGGTGGCGGAGCGAAGATATGTCTCTACTGAAGGAGGTATAAGGCGCACCTTCCCTCCGTTAGCCTGCAGGCCACCCTTGGGCAAGGTGTAGCACCTGTGTAGTCTCCCCCCACCCCCCGATCAGGGTCACGTGAAGCCATGGGAGCATGTGATAGGTGGTCATATGAGCAGCTGGCGCATATCACAAGTCCTAGTTATATGACCACTGACACTAGGGTAGGCAATCTCTGAAGAGTACTGATAATGGCTGGGGTCACCTGTCTTGTAAAGGCACTGCCCAGAAGAAGGCAATGGCAAACCACTTTGATAGAAAAATTTGCTAACAACAATGAATAAGACCACGATCGTCCACATCATACAACACAGCACAAAATGATGATGATGGATACAGCAGAAAATGCAAGGCAGGGTCAGTTAAAATCCATGATTGTTGTATCACATAGTTATGACAGACGTGAACGTTATCTAATGAACTCCCAGCGTATCCTGCAAATGAAAGACCTGAAAAAGTTAGCAGCATAATTACCTTCTGTGCATTCCGTCTTGTCCTGGGGTATGCTGAAGTCACACCAAAGAGCCTAAGTTAGGACAGAAAGAAACCTGCTCATAAACTGCATAATTTTTTTTATTTTTTTTGCTTTCTAGATTAATGGTTCAAAGGCACATAACCAATGCAGCCTACTGCAGTGATGCTGATGAGAAGTATAAACCATACTACTGGAGGAACACAGCAGTTCAGGCAGCATCTGTAGAGAGAAATGGACCATTGGCATTTTGGGTCAAGACCCTTCAATTGGACTGTCATGAATGCCAGTGAAGAGATGGGAGACACAATAAAATGTAAAATCCTGGTGAATCTCCTCTGCATCCTCTCCAGTGCACCCTTGTCCCTTTTATAATGTAGTGACCTCAGGGGTACACAGTATTCCATCTATAATCCAACTAATGTTCTATACTATTGTACCATAACCTCCCTGCTCTCATACTCTATGACTTAATTAGTAAATATCCCATATCCCATATGCCTTCTTCAGAACCTATCTACCTTTGTTCTTGCCTCTGGGATCCTGGCTCATATACAACGAGGTCCCCTCTGTTCCTCGTTACTTCCGAGAGTCCTACCATTCATTGTACATATCCTTGCCTTATTATTCCTGCCAAAAAGCATCCCATAATGTTGTTCAAGACACTTATCTTTTCCCAGCCTACCCTCTTCACTATGAACAACACTACTGAACTTTGTGCCAGCTACTAAACATACCTCATCAGATCTACATGGGTTGTTCTCTAGTCATCTCTGCTCTTTTCTGTGGCTCGAATTTGAAAATCTCCATCATGGTCCCAGTATTCATTTCCTTTCCTTGTGTAGTATCTGGGACACACCTCATCAAGCTTTAAGGATTTATCCAACTTTATATCTGCTATTACCTCCTCCTTCAAGACAGTAATTTATTATGGAATTGTACAGTCCCCTCTCCCTGAACTCTCCAACCACAACGTCCTTCTCAATAGTCTGAACAGGGAGGATGTTTCCATTAAGACCCTCACTTATTATCCTCTAGATTGCCTCTTTGGCCCCAAATACATCCTACTCTCTTAATATTGCAATATTCCTTCACCTAGCTTATTAGTGCTATTTCTTCCTTCTTTGCCCTCTAAAAAATCTTTTAAACACCACGCAGCACAGCTCCCTAGTGACTTGTGTTTGCACCCTTCCCATTTACGCCCTCTGCAGTCTTGCACCCGTTGCCCTTTTATCATTTAACCTCTCGTCTTTATTCCCCATTAAAAAGCTTACACTTCTGATGAAAGGTCATCGGCGTGAAATACTACTCTGTTTCTCTTCACAGGTGCTGCCAGACCTGGGGGGACTTCACATTTTCAGCATCTGCAATAGTTGGCTTTTGGGCAGACCTTCCCTCTCCTTCTGATTTTCTGAATATTACCATTTATTTTCCTCTGAATTTTGCAAACTATTTTGTGCCAAGTCAAAGGGGAAGATTCTGATTCAACCGACTTTTTTTTTGGAAATAATGAGATTTCTTTCTCCTCTCCGTGGGAAGTTGTACACACTGCACAGAGTAATTCTAAAGGTCAAATCTTGTTTTGTGTCTATACAGAGGGACAGATGAATGGGAAGCATTCTGGGATAGATCATATGAAAAGCAAACTTATGAATCATGCAGGAAAACTGGAACAACACTGAATTACAGGCTGGTAAATGGCACCACATACTAAGCAATGACCACTTCCAACAATATGCAGTCTAACCGTCTAGCTACTCTCTTGTAGTGACAGACATTACCATTGCTGAATCATGCACAATATATCATTATATACGGTATTGTTAACATTAATATTAAAGTTAATAATATGAACAAATCAGCATTCTGTGGTAAGTGATTCATCTTCTGACTAGTCAAGTGTATACAGCTTCAACCATTTGATAAAAATACAGCATGCCCACACAAAGCAGTACATTGCTTGGCACTCTATGAAACACAAAAACTTCAAATCTTCAGTCTTTCTTTTGGAACACCATGGGTGTAAGGTGCAATATAGTAACTCATCATGTTTTTGTTGACGGCACCTCCCATTGGATTACGTTCGTCTGCGGCTGCACTAGTGTGCGATGAGGACTACTGCATGCTTGTTCTTGCAGAAACCTGTCTCCAGGACAACATCCCATGCACCTTCAATCTACAGCACATGACGCTTAGAGACTTGGGCTATATAATTTTTTTGGGGGACTATATGTTTTTCTGCTATTGTAATTACATGTGCCTTGTGTTGTGTGTGACCTCATATACTGTGTTTTGCACCTTGGCCCCGGGGGAACACTGTCTCGCTTAGCTGTATTCGTGTGTATGGATGAATGACATTTAAACTTGAACTTGAAGCCCACGCTTTCTACCAGCAAGGAGGACAATGGGAGCAGATCTTCGGTACCACCACCACCTGCTGGATTCTTTCCTAGTGACACATCGTTCTGACTTAAAAGTAAATCCCTTTCCTTTAGCATCTCTGGCTCACGAAGCTGAAGGAAAGAGATTTACATGATTCCATGTCTCATCCCATTAACCATTGCCACGAGAACCTTGGAGCTTCATGGTACTTCACAATCACGTTTGTAGGCATAATCAGAGACGCCCACAGACCATGAATAAATTATATATTTTAAAAAAGAGTTAAAAATCAAAGCACCATTTCTAAATGTGAAGTAACTTCATAGATTGATGCTTCATTGATGTGAAGACTGCAGCTATACTTCATTAGGAATTTGAAGCGATTTGGCATGACAACAAATCCACTCAAAAACTTCTATAGTTGTACCCTGGAGAGCATTCTGACAGACTGCATCACTGTCTGGTATGGAGGGGCTACTGCACTGGACTGAAAGAAGCTGCAAAAAGTTGTAAATCTAGTCAGCTGCATCTTGGGTAACAGCCTACAAGGTACCCAGGACATCTTCAGGGAGCGGTTTCTCAGAAAGGCAGTGTCCATTATTAAGGACCTCCAGCACCCAGGGTATACCCTTTTCTCACTGTTACCATCAGGTAGGAGGTACAGAAGCCTAAAGGCACACAGTGATTCAGGAACAGCTTCTTCCCCTCTGCCATCCAATTCCTAAACGAACATCTTTGGACACTACCTCACTTTTTTTTTAATATACAGTATTTCTGTTTTTATACTTTTTAAAAATGTATTCAATATATGTAATTGATTTGCTTGTTTATTATTTTTTTTTACTTATTTTTTTCTCTCGGTTAGATTATGTATTGCATTGAACTGCTGCTAAGTTAATAAATTTCACGTCACATGCTGGTGATAATAAACCTGATTCTCATTCAGCAACATCACCCAGGTTCCCATCCCCCTGCCAACCTGGTTTAAACAAATTTGTCAGGATCTGGCATGGTCTGCACGTCCCTCATTGCCCTTGAGAAGGTCAGCCACCTTCTTGAACCACTACAGCCTTTCCCGTGAAAGCGCCCCCCAGCATTCTAAACCATTGCCTTCACAGGTTGAAATAAACTTCAGGGCGGCACAGAACATGGCTGTTGGTGTAATGCTGCCAAAGCAGCAGCGACCCAGGTTCAATTCTACTCCTGTCAGCAAGGAGTTTTTACGTTCACCCTGTGACTGCGTGGGTTTCCACCAGCCCAAAGATCTAACTGATTAGTAGGTGAATTGGTCACGAGTGTAATTGGACAGCAGAGGCTCGTTGGGCCGGAAGGGCTTGTTACCTCAATAGATAGGCAGATAACATCTTAAAGGTATCAACAGAAACAGAATGTTTTCCTCTGAATCAGGGGTTCCCAACCTGGGGTTCACAGACCCCTCGGTTAATGATACGGCTCCACGGCATTAAAAAAAGGTTGCAAACCCCCTGCTTCGGTCCTAGTCGTGCAAAGAGAAAATGTTTCTTAATCATTTCAAAATGATAAATAAACACAATTATGCCTGAAAATGAAAAGTGACAGGAAAAAGGTAACTCTGATCTCATCTAGGAAGAAATATAGATTAAAAAGCACAGATCTGACCTGTGGTTTACATGAAGCAAATGTAAATTATCATCTAACCTGCAGGACTGGACTGTCCACTGTGAATGCCTTATAAACTGAAGAAGCATGGCTTTTACTTCCTCGGCTCCAGATGACCATGTTTCCAGCCACATAAAGCTCTTCATCATAGTCCAGCTCTTCACCAACATCACAACAGCCTTTCCTCAGGTGCCAGCTTTCCTGCAACATGACCAGTTACATCAATATTGATTGGAACACCAAAAGGCAATCTGCCAATGAAGCACCATGCTGTATCAACGCAAGGTGGCAAACAGATTATGAAATGTGGTTGTGCAGGGGTTTTCAATTCCAATCTAAAATATATTTTAATATTTAAATGACAGTGCAACAGTAAGTTCAAATTAGCTGCATATACATAGATAGATCAATGAGAGTTCTTCTTAATATTAATCTACAAAGTTTCTACCAATTTTTGTGATGGTTTGGTGGCTTTATCCAGAAAAATATCAACCTCAAAGGCAAGGGTTTCCAACCTGGAGTCCATGGACCCCTTGCTTAATGGTGTTGGTCCTTGGCATTAAAAAGGTTGGGAAACCCTGGACGAAAGATAGGAAGATACAAGTGCATTATGAAAACAGAATTGGTGTGGTAATGATCAGTTTCTCTGTGATTCATACCATAAAAAAGAAATATTTATTCTGGAGGAAGCAAAGTATAGATTTATTGGAACGAAAAGCAAAACAAAAACTGCAGATGATGGAAATCTGAGAATGCTCACATCGTTTCATCAGAACCTTTCAAGTGGATAATCATTGTGATGAAAGGTCAACAACCTGGAACATTAACTCTGTTTTTCCTCCCTCCACACATGCTGCTTGACCTGCTGAGGTTTTTCGGTATTTTCTTTGCTATAAACCAGAACGCTACTTGGGTGTCCAAGACTTAAATTACAGAAAGAGATCACCAAATAATGGTTGAATTCTCTACTATGTGCAGCAACACTTTGTCAAACTTTTTTTTTTAAACAGCAAGCATGAGATGAATGGAATCTATTTCCTCTCATTGTAGAATCCAAATCTGGGCAATTCGTTTTATAATGGGGTGGGAGGGTGAGGGGCAGCTGTGTGGATATCTGCAACGTTTTGCAAACCCAGGGTGAAATTTCAAAAGGGAAAAGAACAGGTACTTGAGAAAAAAAATTATCTGCCGCATTCTAAGGTAAAGGCAAAAGATTGCAATAGATGAGATTGGTCTTCAAAGAGAAGGGCTGACCCCATGTATTAAACAGCTTCTTCTGTGACTCACAGTCACCGTTAGTGACATTAGCTTCTCATCGAGATTATTTAAACAACTGAATTTAAGTTACCTAGCTGTTGTGATCATCACTCCTGCTATCCGGATTGATGTAATATGCCACTATATCTCTTTAAATGTTTTGAAAAATCACCCTTACAATACACTGGGGTGGACACATACCTTTTGTTTCTCATGGATTGTGACCTCCCGCAGTGATCCCACCAATCCTGCATCACCATCAGAGGACCATAGTTCCGACGCAGGCTGCAGCTGCCGAAGCTGAAGATTTGTGGCATTAGGGTGACGCCTGCAATGGTCACGGCCAAAAGGAACAAACTCCTGCATTTCCCCTGCTGCGATCATCGTTACCCTCTCTTCATAGACGTTCGACATGGGTTCCAGATATCAGCATTATTTCTGACAGGAGGAAAGCAGTAGTTTACAAATTCGAAGTATGCCCTCTGTCAAAACTGGATCAGGTCACACATTTGCTGCAGGGCCAGGACCTGATCAAAACATCTAGCACAAACGCAACACACAAATATGAAAAAGGATAAATAAAAAAATCAAAACAGTAGACAGAGCACTGACAAGAAGGGAATATGAGTTTACAGACTAGATATTTAATCCTACTGTCCAATGGCTTTTCTCTCTACTGTTAACAGGCACATTCAGTAAACATTCATGCACCTTACCAAATGTCCAACAGAGATCAGTCACCCATCTCACGGGACTCACAAGCACAGAAGGGAAGTTATGTGACAGGTCAAGTTAATGACACTTTCTTTGTAAGAGGCAAGGTTGATAGGTGCATAGCAGGCTGGAAACTCTCCTGTGCAAAGCATCACACAACTTGAATTTATCAGCCAAGAGTATGGAGTGTTGCTGAGTTATTCATCCTCAGAGCGACTCTTTGGCTCATTGGTTCATTTTGGTGATGTATTACCAGAATCCTGGAGTAGATCAGAAACCAGAGAGTAACACTATGCTTTTATAATCTGGGGCTGATGCCACAGTGAAAACAGGGCAGGGAGGTAGCAACGAAAGTTGCATGCAGAGGGTATGGGAGGAGGAGGGGTTAAATGAAAGGGAGAGGAAGGTGGAATGGGTTGGCAAAGTAACTAGGGTTAGCACAACGACGATGAAGAAGGTTGATTCAGTAGGTGATAAAGCTGATGAGGTCAGGCGGCGGGATTGAAGTGGCAAGGATTGAATGTGTGGATGGGTGAATTGACAATGGGGTTTTTCCAGCGTTTTAGGAACAACTTCCTCCCTTCCACTATCAGATTTCTGAAGGGTCATGAATCCATGAACACTGCTTCACTGTTCCATTTTCACATTTTAATTTATTTATTTTGTGTAAGTAATGGAAATGTTTACATCTTGCATTGCACCACTGCTGCAAAACAACAAATATTATGACATATGGTTTAATGTAAACTCAATTCCAGCTAGTCCTTTTACAGTATGGAAATCCCAGTCAATATGTGGAAACTTAAAAGCATCTACCATCGCAACCTTATTTTTCTTTCAATTGCCTGCTCTCTCTCTACAAATTTGTTCCTCTAAATCCTGCTGAACTCCACCATGACAGTCCCAAACCCAGCTGCGAAAGGCAGAGGGCTGGGCATGGGGCCAGCAAAGCCATCCCGTAAAAACCCATTGCTACAGAAATGCCAACAGAAGCTCCAAAGGTCCCATCCCTGGGAGAGTAAGGATACGCTAAGATGGGCTGCACTTGGAGACCACTTGAAAGACTGGCCCAGGACAGAGGACTCTGGTGAGCTATTGTCGGCAGCCTATGCCCTAGTAGAGGCAGACTGAAGAAGAAATCACCCTGACTGTTAGGAGGGCTGTAATATAATCCATTTGACGTGATCATCTCCTTTCTTACTCCTCAGTTCCACCCATATAAACTAGGGAGAGGAGCACTTCAGTCTGGCCCGTCTCAGCACTGCCATGACATTTTCCTTGATGAGTAATGCTGTCCCTCCCTCTTTAATCCCCCACCCCGTCATGTCCAAAACAACAGTACCTTAGAACATTAAGAAGGCAGCCTGATCCGCTTGTAACCAAGTCTCACTAATGGCTACAATATGATAATTCCACATGCTGATCCATGCCCTAAGCTCATCTGCCTTTCCTACAATACTCCTTGCATTGAAAGATACAACTCAGAACATTAGTCCCGACATGCTCAACCTTTCAGTTACTGTCTTTGCATGTCAGCGTAACATCTACTTTCCCCACAACTATTCCACTCCTTCCCCTGGCACTCTGGTTCCCATTTCCCTGCAACTCTACTTTAACCCTAGAGCAGGACAGGCAAACATTCCCACAAGGATATTGTTCCCCTCCAATTCAGGTGCACACTATCCCACATTCCCAAATTCCCTGGAAGTGTGCCCAATGGTTGAAAAATCTGAAGCCCTCCCTCTTGCACCATCTCCTTAGCCATGTGCTAAGCAGTATTAACTTCCTCTTTCTAACCTCACTAGCACATAGTACAGATAGCAATCCGGAGTTCACAATCTATCCTTCAACTCAGCACCTCACCCCCTGAATTCACTTCACAGGACCTTATCACCCTTCCTTTCTATCCCTATATAACCATATAACAATTACAGCACAGAAACAGGCCATCTCGGCCCTTCTAGTCCATGCCGAACTATCTGAACCAATGTAGACTACCACTTTTGGCTGCTCACTCTCCCACTTAAGAACGTTGTGGACTTGATCGGAGATGTCCCTGACACTGAGACCCAAGAGGCAACATACCAACCGAGAATCTCATTCTTATCTACAGAACCTTCTGTCTGTTCCCCTAACCAATGAATCACTTACCACTATGACTAACCTCTTCTCCACTTCCACTCCCCTTCCTTCCCAGTCACAGAGCCAGGCTCAGTGCCAGAGACCTGGCTGCTGTGACTTACCTCTGCAAGGTCATTTCTGCAACCCTCCACCCCCAAAACAATATACAGTGGATTCTAGTTAATTGGTCCATCAGGAAAGCCATTATTTGGGGCCGCTCCTAAGGAACAAAAACTAAATTGGGAAAATCACCAGGATTCCCTTGATTTATTTGGGACGCCACGCTGCTTAAATGGGACAGGAGACTGTTACCGGACATTTTTAATTAGTGTCCATCGCGTGTCTATTAGTCACTATACTACGCTTACGGCAGTTCTTAAATAGCTTCAGTTGCATTTATTTGTGTTCAAAAGGAGTGATTTTTGTCACTGATAGTTGGTGAGAAATAAGCAATAAGACAGTTCAGAATAAGACAATTTGAAACTGCTCACTGCAGTTTCAAGCGCTCAGGCTTGCAGATGCCAGAATTGGCCAGGAGTACAAATGAAACGATTTCACTACTTCAACAAGTTAGGAAATAAGAATTTAAAGGTCTCAAAAATCACCTTGAATCTTACAATGAAAATGAAGATTTGGGGGATTCAATCTTCAAAAGCATTTTATGAAGACAGTCCATTATCTGCACTAGGTGTCTGTGCTGATTTTGTTCATTTACAGTCAAGAAGAACATTTCAGATGAACTCCTCTGTTGATAACTATTAGGAACTAATACTCAGTTTTAGAGTATTGTAGAGATATTGGTGGCGTTCAAATTTTTTTTCTAATTTAAATATATAAATTGTTACTCAGTTAAATAGCTTGTCTTTTTATATCTTTTAACTATTTGCATGGAATTCGGCTAACTGGGGCAGCCAACTGGGCGAAAATGTACTGGACCTGATGTGTCCCAATTAACTGGAATCTATTGTTATTGTTGTTGAGGAGAACAATATCCTGCAACGGCTACCGAGCCCTTTCCCTCTCCTGATGGTCACCCAATTACCTCTGTTCTGCACCTAAGGTGCGACTTGCTCCCTGTATCTCCTGTCAGTCGACCCACCATCAAACAAATGATGTGAAAGTTTCCCTAATGCATGCTGTAAAAAGCTGCAGCTCGACGCACTTCTTTGCAAGTGTAGTTACCAAAGGTCTCCCTGTGTTCCCACGTTCTACAAGAGGGGCACTCCACTGTCCGAATTGTCATTCCCACTACTGTAGCAGAGCAATAAGAGTGATTAACCGTGCGATCAGCGAGCAGCATTTGGAGATATCCTTGAGAACGGAGGATAGAGTTTGGGAATTGGTAATGTTGGTTGGGAAGTGTTGGGCAGAGTGTTATTTATAAGGTGTAGAAGGTGTTGACAAATTGTGTACTGATCTAGGCTGTGACGGAAGAATGAGGGGACTGACGTGCGCATCCGCTGATGGTGTAGGGTAATGTAATGGGAGACAGATGGTACATATTGTTCATAATAGATAAATATTTTATATACCCCAAAGGAAATTACAAGAGCACAGATACACAAATATTATAAGAGAAATAAGAAAGAATAAAAGAAAGGTTACCACAAACAGTCTAACAGGAGGTGAGTCATCACTTCCCCAGCTATAGTTTGATTCACTATACAGCCTAATGGCCGAGGGTAAGAATGACCCCGTATGGCGCTCTTTGGAGCAACGCAGTTGTCTTAGTCTATTACTAAATGTGCTCCCCTGCTCGACTAAGGTGGTAACTGCTCTACATAATTCACAACACTGATATTGAGGTGTTGTGTTCACTTTAAGAGACAGTGTCTGACGTGATGACATTAGTGTAAGAATTGTTTTTTGTTTGTTCATAATGGAGGTAAAGGGCTGTGGCTTTTGTTCAGCACGTAAACCGACTCTCATATGTCTTATCCACAAGATCTTACGTTCGTGACCTAGGCACTCTCAGGCCATTTCAGAGTTACGACGCTTTGACGCTACCAGAAGCAGCAAGCTACCGTGTGGTTTGCACAGGCAGAAGCCCAGTTTGCACTGTGAGCAATCGCTGTGGACAACACCAAATTTTACCACGTCATAGCATTGCCAAGTAGTTGCACTGCAGCCAGTGGTGAGTCTACTAGAAGACGCGCCGGCACTCTGAAAACTCACCTATTACAGATTTTTGACTCAGTCTGCGTGCACCAAGCAGATGCTCTCCTTGCTTGGCCTGAGTGACGCTAGTCCTTCAGAACTAATGGACCAAACGCTGCTTTTCATTCAACCGTTCTTGTTTTACTTTTAAAAGAATTCTTTATGCAACACCTGCCTGATCGAGTTTGCACAGCCCTTGCTAATATACCGTTAAAAGGCTACAGGGAGCTTGGTAAATGGCTGATAGTCTACACTCAGCCAGACAGAGGTGCATCCTTCCTCCTCCTTTCCGTTTCAATAAGCCCTGTCAGCAGAGACTCCAGCAGACTCATGCCCGTGGCTCCAAACCAGACACCAAGAAGCACTGACCACCATGCAGCTTCGACAATGCCTGCGCATCAGGACACCAGACGTCTGTGAGTACCATGAGTTCCATTTACCGGGCCGTCCAGTGTTCAATACAGGGCCATGCTTCCAGTGTGATGCAGGTGTGCAGGTGTCTGTGCTGCCAGCATCGGCCGTCGATTATATAGCAGAGAGCGGCAGACCCTCCCTGGAGGCTGCCAAGGGTAGGAGGGTCTGGATTTACGGGACACAACGCATGACGCTCTGCTTCAGTCGACGACACTACACATGGGACTCCATCTTGGCTAAAGCTGTGAGACCTCTGCTTGGCAAAGATTTCCCGAGCACCAAAGGACTGTTAGTAGGTCCTAAGAACTGCCTGCCTGCGAACACAACGGACCTTGTACCCCCTCGTTAGCTCCCCATGATAATTCTGTCTAACGTATGCACCACAACATGTCAACTCACTGTCCTGCAGGGCGAATTCCCAAACCTCAGCAAGCCCACATTTTGCACTAGTCACAAAGCATAAGGCCGAGCACCACACTTCCACAACTAGCTCGCTGGTCCACATCCGTGTATGTAGACTGGACTCAGAAAAGCTGACCAGCGCCAAGGCCGAGTTTGCTGACATGGAAATGCTTGGCATAATACGCAGATCAAACAGCCCTTGGGCTTCACCCCTTCACACAGCCTCTGAGCCCGATGGTTGCCGTCGATGCGGCCATTACTGCTGCATTAACAAGGCCATCACCCCCACACATTCAAGACTTTTCCACCGGACAGATAATTTTTCCTGAAGTGTACCTATTCAGGGGTCCGCATCAGGTGCCTGTGTGCACTGCAGACATCCCCGAATCTGCTATTATAAACCCGTTTGGCCTATTTAAGTTGCTGCATATGCCATTTGGATTGAAAAATGCAGCACAGACTTTCCAGCAACTAATGGACTCTGTGTCAAAAGACTTCAATTTTTTGTTTACATAGATGCCAGTGCATCCAAGACCAAACGCACCATACTGTCGCAGACTTTTCAAGCACTTAAGCCAGCATGGGCTGATTATTAATCCCGCCAAATGCCAGTTCGGGTTCCCTATTAACTTCCTCGGCCACTGCATCTCTGCAGAACGTGCGACACCCCTGCAGTCAAATGTTGTCGCTGTTACGGACTTCCCACTTTCCCAAGAGTTTTTGGGTATGGTGTATTTCTGTCACCATTTCATTCCGCAAGCTTCTGAACTTATGCTCCCTTTTATGGTACCCTTAAAGGCAGCGCCCCTAATCACATCCTTGAGTTGTTGGCGGACATGACCAGAGCATTTGATGACAACAAGGTCTTTTGAACGTGAACCTACAAGCACACCCGTTCCCCAACACCTCTCTGACCACGAGCTTCACAGTCTCCATCTGGCAGCCCACCATTTTCATTTTCTACTGGAAAGTCACCATTTCACAGCACTTGTTAACAGCTGACTTAGCTACTGAACCAGAGATCCAGGCTCACAGGACAGCAGTCACGGGCCTGCAGTCGGCTGGCGTCCAGTTCGGGAATGCACAAGTTTCTCTCCTGTGCAATGTCTCCACTGGTCCACCCTCACCCCATAGTGCCTGCTAACCAGAGGCAGACCGTTTTTAATCCCATTCACTCCCTTTCGCACCCAGGTGGGAATGCTTCACAGAAACTGGTTGCTCAAGTCTGTGTGGAACGGCCTGAGGAAAGACGTGCGAGACTGGAGTGCAGCCCGTGTGGTGTGTCAGCAGGCAAAAATTAACCGTCACATCCGGGCACCAACACCACCTTTCGAGGTTCTTGAGCAACTGTTTGACCACATAGATGTGGACCTGACTGGTCCTCTCCCCCCAGCTCCCTTCTGTGGTGGACCGTACCCAGGTCCCTCTCACGTTGACAACACCTACAGTCGTGCCTTAGATGTTCATCAACACTTGGATCACTCAGTATGGCACTCCAACTGATATTTCTTCTGACTGCGGCCCCCGATCCATGTCGGACTTCTGGCCCACAGCCCTAGTGATAAATTGCATTACATCATGGCATATCATCCACAGTCCAATAGCTTGTGTGAGAGGTTTCACTGTTCATTAAATGCTGCTCTGAGAGCCTCCCTGACAGACTAGTATTGGCACGATCGTCTCCCGTGAGTCCAGCTGTGGCTCAAAACAGCTTCAAAAGAGGACCTGCAGACCTCTGCAGCTGAGGTGGTGTACCGGCAGCCGCTATGGGTGCCAGATTTTATTTCTTATGTCACAACTGCCAGCAGCATTTTGCCCTCCTCATCCCATCAAGGTGTATAGCACTCTTAGGTTCCAGCTGACCTACGTTCCACATTGTTCACTTTTGTCCACAATGATGCACACCAACACACCCTTACGATGGCCTGTTCCACATTTTGGAACAAATGAAAAAAACTTTTATTGTAGATAGCAAGGGTAAACTAGAATATACTTCTGTAAATTACCCTAAACTGGCGAAGACGTGGATGGTTCCACTACCATACCCTTTGCATCATGACATGACCCTGTTCATGTCAGCACACCCCTGGTTGAGCCAGGGGCATCTGCTGTTACTCCAACCAAGCAAGGCACATAGCACCCGAGCCAGGCAGCTAGTACGAGCTCCAGACAGACTCTCAATGCCGGTTTTAGTGAATTTTGAGGGCCGGGGACAGGACTGTGTAGGGTAATGTAATGGGTGGCAGATAACACATATTGTGCACAGTAGAAACTGTTCTACATAATTCACTGTCAATAACACCGTCATTGAGTTGTTGTGTTCACTTCAAGAGACAGTTTCTGACATAAAAACGTCAGTGTAAGGCGACTAATTTTGTTTTTTAATCGCAATGGAAGTAAAGGGTTCCGGCTTTTATTAAGCATATAAAACGACCCTCGCATGTTTTATTCATAAAATCCCACACTGAGTTATGCCGGGTGCGGATGGAAGTATTCGTTAGGAGTGGAGAGAGTCTGGGGGGGCAGGTGGGAGCAGGGGCTGTTTATAGAGGAAAAGAATAGTCTCGGGTTTGGGGTGGGGGACAGGGGAACTCCAGCGGTGCCCGCGGGAGAACTCTGGGAGAGATCTGGGGATTTTCGCGGGGTAGAGGGGTGATGGATGCAGGGGTAACTGGAGATTTGGGGGATTTTGGGACGGGGAAAGAGCGTCTGCAAGGGAGGAGGAGGGGGTCGGGGGAGATTCTGGGGTGGAGATTAGGGTCACGGGAATACAGGATAGGGGAGGGTATTGCAGGGTGGGGGCGGGGCTGCTCTCCGGAACAACCCGACCTTCGTGCTCTGTTGAGCTAAAAACCGTTGAAACCAACCTGTTAAAACAACAAGTGAAACTTGAACAGCCGTCTCTCCCTCTCCCCCACTCTCGCTGTCTCTCTCCCGCCGCTCGAATTCGCGGGAAATTCTTCCGCCAAAAGGAAAAATTCACTGCAGATCCGAGGCACAAGCTCGGATGGGCGCCGCCATCTTGGTCTCCCGTCAGTCACCGCACAGGCACATCCGGGTTTCGCCGCCGGGAACCGAGCGCCCTCTAGCGGCCGGCGCTGGGGGTGAAAATGACGCTGGAGAGAGAGCAATGGGGGGTGGGCGGCAAAGAAAAGGCGGATTTAGTTAATTATGTCGGGCTTCACTATGGAAAACACGAGCCGTATGGCAGGAATTCGAGAGTGTCATGGGGCAGAAGTGAGTGTTGTTGTTATCACGAAGGAGAAGGTAGATACAGACATCCCACCCTGCAGAAACTCATTTCAGGGAGGTAGCACCACCACCCCCGCCCCCCTATATCCCACCCCGCTCCCCCGTCGACCTCCAAGGATGTATGTATACAGGACATTTGATTATGAAAGAACACAACAATTTATTTTATCACATATTGAAACTTATGTACTTATATTATGGAGTCTTTATTGCAACTTTCAGCAAGTCTACAGGGAGTTTGGCCTCATCACATAGGGCATCAATAGAGTAGCTCCTTAGCAGCTAGCGAGCTAGTTTAAATAACGTTAGTTATGCTAATGAACGAATGACACCTGTTAAACTCACCTCAACATGTCTTTTACAGTCATTTACAGGCAATAGAAAAGTCACTGTTGCAAACAGTGCAGCAAGCAACACTATCATTATATTTGACCCCTATTAGGCAGGGGTACACTTTAGGGTGGGGTGAAGTACGTTTTATAGTTTCTTTTTTTGGAACACTCTGCCATGGCACTGCAGAACACTAAACCGAACTGATGAACAATGAAAGAGAGAGAGAGGGGTCGACTGTAAAGCCCGCCCACAGAGAATATTGATAGGTCTACTTAGCACAAAGGGAGGCCAATCAGGATTTATTTTTTTTCCTCCTCCTCTCCCCCCCCACCCCACTTGCCCTCTCGCTCTAAAAAAAAATCGATTTCCGGGATATTGTATATAATTTGCAGGCGTCAGGGAGCTGCTATCAATATGTGGGAGACTCCCGGAAATTCCAGGAGAGGTGGGATGTCTAGGATGCATTACTAAGGATCTTTAAATAATCACTGTTTCTGGAATGGTTCTGGAGGACTGGACAATTGCAAATATCACTCCAGTCTTTGAGTTAGGAGGGACGCAAAAGACAGGAAATTATAGGCCAGTTACCCTGCCTTCGGTGGTCACTAAGATGTTGGAGTCGATTATTAAGGATGAGGTTTCAGGGTACTTGGAGGCACATGATAAAGTAGGCCAAAGTCATCATGGTTTCCCTAAGGGAAGATTTTACCTGACAAATCTGATGGAATGCTTTGAGGAAATAACAGGCAGGATAGACAAAGGAGAGTCAGTGGATGTTGTTTACTTGGATTTTCACAAGGCGTCGCAGATGAGGCAGCTTAACAAAATAAGTGCCTGTGGTATTGCCACAAGACACTAGCACGGATAGAAGATTGGCTGACTGGCAGGAGGCAAAATAAAGGGGGCAATTCTGGTTGGCTGCCGTAGACAAGTAGTCAGAGAATGAAAGGGTTAACATGCCGAGCATTCGATAGCTGTGGGCCTGTACTCGCTGAAGTTTATAAGAATGGGGGTGAGGAGAATCTCAATGAAGCCTACTGAATATTGATAGGCCTAGAAAGAGTAGATGTAGAGAGGATGTTTCCTGCAGTGGGTGAGTCTAGGACTAGAGGGCACAGTCTCAGAATAGAGGGGTGTCATTTAGAACAAAGATAAGGAGGAACTTCTTTAGCCAGAGGGTGCTGCATCTGTGGAATTCATTGCCATGGACAGCTGTGGAGGCTAAGTCATTGGGTATATTTAAAGGTTTTTGATTAGTCAGGGTGTCAAAGGTTAAGGGAGAAAGCAGGAGAATGGGGTTGAGAGGGGTAACAAATCAGCCATGATGGAATGGCAGAGCAGAATCGATAGGCCTAACTCTGTCCTATGGGAGAAATAGTCATAGTCATACTTTATTAATCCCAGGGGAAATTGGTTTTCGTTACAGTTGCTCCATAAATAATAAATAGTAATAGAACCATAAATAATTAAATAGTAATATGTAATTATGCCAGTAAATTATGAAATAAGTCCAGGACCAGCCTATTGGCTCAGGGCGTCTGACACTCCAAGGGAGGAGTTGTAAAGTTTGATGGCCACAGGCAGGAATGACTTCCTATGACGCTCTCTGTTGCATCTCGGTGGAATGAGTCTCTGGCTGAATGTACTCCTGTGCCCACCCAGTACATTATGTAGTGGATGGGAGACATTGACCAAGATGGCATGCAACTTAGACAGCATCCTCTTTTCAGACACCACCGTGAGAGAGTCCAGTTCCATCCCCACAACATCACTGGCCTTACGAATGAGTTTGTTGATTCTTTTGGTGTCTGCCACCCTCAGCCTGTTGCCCCAGCACACAACAGCAAACATGATAGCACTGGCCACCACAGAAATGACATCAACATTCAACTGTTAAGTAGATAATCCAAATGTAAAAAGCAGTGTAAATATCATTCAAACTAGTCCTTCATAAAATTTTTAAAGATTAGCTTTATTTGTCATGTGTACATTGAACCATCAAACAATACAGTGAAATGCATTGTTTTCATCAAATCAAATCAGTGAGGATTGTGCGGGACAGCTACAAGTGTCAGTATGCTTCTGAAACCAGAATGGGATGCCTACCACTCACTAACCCCAATCGTGCGTCTTTGAAATGTGGGAGGAAACAGGAACACGCAGAGGAGATCCATGCAGTCACAGCGAGAACGTACAAACTCCTTACAAAAAGCGGCAGAGATCGAACTCCGCTCTTAAAACTGACACTGTAAAGCAATGTTCTAAACCTCAGGCTACCCTGCCATCCCATAAAAAGCATAAACCACATCAACGCTAAATTTCCACTTCTCTCTTTTATCAACAGGTTCTCTCTCTTGGAAGCTGTCGGGACAGAAGACAGAGCCAGTCCGAGAGGCGGGCGGGCCTGCGAGTCAACAACTGGCGCTGAGGCAAAGCCGAGGAGACAGACGTCAGACAGAGCTGTGGGAGTAGGGGACTCCATAGTGAGAGGTACGGAAAGGGGTTTCTGTGGCAACAGGCGAGACTTAAGGCTGGTGTGTTGCCTCCCTGGTGCCGGGATCCAGGATGTCACGGACCGATTGCAAGGAATCCTCAAGAGTGAAGGTGAACATCCGGAAGTGGTGGTGCACGTCGGCACAGATGATGTGGGGAAGAAGAGGAAAAGACATTCTACAGCGTGACTTCAGAGAACTCTGAAGAAGGCTGAAAAGCAGGACCTCCAGGGTGGTTATCTCCGGTTTGCTTCCAGTTCCCCGTGCTGGAGTGGTCAAGAACAGGGAGATAATGGATCTGAATGTGTGGCTGAGGAACTGGTGCAGGAAGCAAGGATTTACATTCTTGGAACATTGGGGTATGTTTCGGGGTAAGGATGAATTGTACAAAAGGAACGGGTTGCCCCTTAATAAGCGGGGCACCAGCATTCTGGCAGGCAGGTTTGCCTCTGCAACATGGGTGTGTTTAAACTAAGTAGTGGGGGTAGGGGATGAACTGGAAACATAAGGATGGAGATAAAGGGAAAGTGAGAATAAGAAAAGTTAAGAAAGACAGCAGAATCAACAGAGCAGAAAGCTCAAGAAGGGATCATACAGTATGGCCAAGTGAAATAGGAATTAATATGGGAGGTGAGGGGAGTAATGAATTAAAAGTATTATATATGAATGCACGGAGTATAAGAAATAAAGTAGAGGAGCTTGAAGCACAGTTGGAAATTGGTAAGTATGATGTTGTGGGAATAACAGAGACATGGCTTCAAGTGGACAGGGCCTGGGAAATTAATATGCAAGGATATACGTCCTATCGAAAGGACAGACTGATGGACAGAGGGGTCGGGGTGGCTCTGTTGGTGAGGAATGATGTTCAGTCCCTTGCGAGGGGGGACATAGAATCAGGAGACATAGAGTCAGTATGGATAGAACTGAGAAATTCTAAGAGTAGAAAGACCCTAATGGGAGTTATCTACAGGCCCCCAAACAGTAGTCTGGATGTAGGGTGTAAGTTGAATCAAGAGTTAAAATTGGCATGTCGCAAAGGTAATACTACAGTTGTTATGGGGGATTTCAACATGCAGGTAGACTGGAGGAATCAGGCTGGTACTGGACCCCAAGAAAGGGAGTTTGTGGAGTCCCTCCGAGATGGATTCTTTGAACAGCTTGTACTGGAGCCTACCAGAGAGAACGCAATTCTAGATTTAGTGTTGTGCATTGAACTGGATTTGCTCAGGGACCTCGAGGTAGAGCCATTAGGAGGTAGTGACCATAATATGATAAGTTTTAATCGACAATTTGAGAGGGAGAAGGGAAACTCGGAAGTGTCAGTATTACAGTTGAACAAAGGGAACTATGGTGCTATGAGGGAGGAGCTGGCCAGAGTTCAATGGAACAATACCCTAGCAGGGATGACAGTGGAACAGCAATGGCAAATGTTTCTGGGAATAATGCGGAAGGTGCAGGATCAGTTCATTCCAAAGAGGAAGAAAGATCCTAAGGGGAGTAAGGGGAGGCCGTGGCTGACAAGGGAAATAATGGACAGTATAAAAATAAAAGAGAAGAAGTATAACATAGCAAAGATGAGTGGGAAGCCGGAGGATTGGGAAACTTTTAAAGAGCAACAGAAGGTAACTAAAAAGGCAATATGCGGAGAAAAAATGAGGTACGAAGGTAAACTAGCCAAGAATATAAAGGAGGATAGTAAAAGCTTCTTTAGGTATGTGAAAAGGAAAAAAATCGTTAAGACCAAAATTGGGCCCTTGAAGACAGAAGCGGGTGAATTTATTATGGGGAACAAGGAAATGGCAGACGAGTTGAACAGGTACTTTGGATCTGTCTTCACTAGGGAAGACACAGACAACCTCCCAGATGTAATAGTGGCCAAAAGACCTAGGGTAATGGATGATTTGAAGGAAATTTATATTAGGCAGGAAATGGTGTTGGATAGGCTGTTGGGTCTGAAGGCTGATAAATCCCCGGGACCTGATGGTCTGCATCCCAGGGTACTTAAGGAGGTGGCTTTAGAAATCGTGGACGGATTGGTAATCATCTTCCAATGTTCTATAGATTCAGGATCAGTTCCTGTGGATTGGAGGGTGGCTAACGTTGTCCCTCTCTTCAAGAAGGGAGGAAGAGAGAAAAGAGGGAATTATAGACCCAGTTAGCCTGACATCAGTGGTGGGAAAGATGCTGGAGTCAATTATAAAAGATGAAATTACGACACATCTGGATAGAAGTAACAGGATTGGTCCGAGTCAGCATGGATTTATGAAGGGGAAATCATGCTTGACTAATCTTCTGGAATTTATTGAGGATGTAACTAAGAAAATGGACAAGGGAGAGCCAGTGGATGTAGTGTACCTGGACTTTCAGAAAGCCTTTGATAAAGTTCCAAATAGGAGATTAGTGGGCAAAATTAGGGCACATGGTATTGGGGGCAGAGTACTGACATGGATTGAAAATTGGCTGGCTGACAGAAAACAAAGAGTAGCGATTAATGGGTCCCTTTTGGAATGACAGGCGGTGGCCAGTGGGGTACCGCAGGGTTCAGTGCTGGGACCGCAGCTGTTTACAATATATATTAATGATTTAGATGAGGGAATTAAAAGTAACATTAGCAAATTTGCCGATGACACAAAGCTGGGTGGCAGTGTGAAATGTGAGGAGGATGTTATGAGAATGCAGGGTGACTTGGACAGGCTGGGTGAGTGGGCAGATGCAGTTTAATGTGGATAAATGTGAGGTTATCCGCTTTGGTGGTAAGAACGGGAAGGCAGATTATTATCTAAATGGAGTCAAGTTAGGAAAATGG